>NC_141932.1:1837367-2141928 GCF_057802395.1 Ceratotherium simum simum
GGATGTTAGCTCAGGGCCAGTCTTCTCAGCAAAGAGAGGAGGACTGGCATGGATGTTAGCTCAGGGCTGATCTTCCTCACAAACAAAACAAAACAAAAAAACACCACACAATCTCAAACCCAGCAGCACATTCCTCTCAGGTATTCATTTGGCTCCAAGAGACCCAAGGCTTAGCTAAAATGGAATCCTTAAGTTTCAAAGAGTCGAGCACATGACCTTCTGGTACACCTACTTATTTTATGTCTAAGAACTACGATCCCAGAAGCTATGAATATCTACAAAAATGGCAAAATCTTACTAAAGACAACCTAGAATTACAATGGCCATAAGGGGCAACATTCCAATTAGACAAGATGGTTCACTTAAGAAGTGCACTTGAAAGCAAGGTTTCCCAAATCAAACAAACAGAATGGGATACCTATTTTAATTGGTATGTAAAAGCTTCCAGAACACTTCAAGATTCCAAAATAGCTTCTTTGAAAAGTTCGTTACAAAAGGCTAAAGAAAAATTAAAGACACAAGAGGTACCTAAAACAAGACTGTAAGACTGACACAACTCTTACTGCTCCCCTCTATCCTCCTTTACTTGAGTCCTCATTCTACTAATACTGTCTGAATTGTCTTTCCACTCTGAAGAGATCACACGACCATAAGCAAGTCTGTCAAGTTAGTGGCCTTACAGATGCCCCCATATGGACCTTGCCCAGGGTTGACTGGACTCTTAGGGATTTTCTGGTAAACTGCTACCTTATTCCCTTAAATAGCCAATGGAAAGTAAAATCAAATTTAATGGAAAACCTTACCAAATTCTGACAGATACCAGAGCCTGCCGAGGGGATCCTGGGAAAACTGGCAGAAGCCAGCAAAGGGTGAGAATTCTTACCAGAGTCAGCTCTCCCGAATCTCTACCTATAGTGCCTGGTCAAGAGAGGAAAATGCAATTCCACATAGTCCCTTCCTTTCCAAATCCAGACCCATTGGTTATTAATACTTTCTTTCCCAGGGACAGCCATTACCTTCTTGTTTGTCTTGTTTTGTGTCCTGAGAACTTGGTTTGATAACTGTCAGGTTGGAGGCCCCAAAATATGACCCGACAGAAATGTGGGTTGCACTCCATTTGCAGCTAGATATGGCTGGACAGAAATGTGGGCTGAACGCCAAAGGCAGCAAGGGTCCTACCAAACTACATCCAGCCCTCAGGGGAATTACCTAAATCTCTTTTTAGGAATGGCTCTGGATCTTGGGAGGGTAATATCTTTTGCATGCTTTTTGGGGACTCTTGAATCCAACGGGTCATTCAATACTGCCAGAAATATTTACTGGCAGGCTTGTCCAGGCTGAAAACTGAGAATATATCTGAAAGGATTTTTTTCAAAGTAGCTCTGTGGTCAGAAATTGGCCAAATTGAAAGTTGATATTCAAAGCCTGAAAAGAACTTTTTTGGCCTTCTCCCCTAAGCTAAAATGAAACTATGTACACAGACGGAAAAAAAAAAAACCTTCTGAACCCTTTGTAGAAAAATTTGCTTAAACATTCCAAAGACAGCTCTAAATCCAGAACATAAAAGTATTTTGATTTCCATCTTAGTTGGAAATCTTCTCCCTGACATTTAAAAAAAAAGCAAATTAAAGATAATATGGTTAGTCGGGCAGATCAGTCCCTTGATATCATTTAGTCTGCAACTCAATTCTTTGAGGAATTAAAAGCAACTGTCCTTATTTTACAAGTCTTTACAAAACCAGAAATGCAGCTCTAGAAATAATTCAAAGTCCACCTATCCTTTTTACCAATCCCAAAATCTCCCCCTATTCATCTCAAAAGGTTTGCAGATACAAAAATTCTGGCCTTAGGAAACACAAGTCCTCCTTGGAGGAACTTGCATTCTTTCCCTGTGCCTTTGAGACGTAAATATTCTACTTGGTCCTCTCCAAGAAGTCTTATCTAAGTCATCCCTTTGAAATGCAAACTTCAGGGAGGTAATTCTTATCAGAAGGAAAACAAAAGGAGGAAAGGTTATTTGGAACTTAAGGGGAATGAAAATCTTAAATGTTCTCTTTAGAAATAGTAAAAAGCTTTAGCCATCTGAACAGGTGAAATTACCTCATTCCAACTGCCAAAACAAAATTTGGATCCAACTCTTATAAACCAGTGAATTTTGTAGTATTGTACCTAACTTACTGCTGAAATTTTAGAATGATAGCTATAAGGTCTCCGTGCCTGCCTGTATGTTTATGTGTGTTTATATCTGTATGTTTATGTGTTAGAGATGTGTGATATTTTTCTACCTAGGGATGGTATTGCCAAAATTAATTTGTAAAAGAGCTCTATTTAGTTGGGTTGAAGGACAGCGCTTGTAAGGATTGGGTATTCTACAACTCTCAGAAATACAGAAACTAACCCAAATATTTTTCAAGTTCACATGATCTAGAAAAATCTCTGGTAAATAAAAGCTAGTTGAAGTTTGCTGGTTTAATTAAAATAGGCATGCCTTCCCACTTATCAGCGCTAAATATAATGCAGATAAACAACTTTTATTCTACTAGTAAACCTGCTTTACTAGTCAAATTCATGTTATCTCTGTTACAAAATTTGTCAGCAAGAAAAATAACTTTGTATGATGAAATTTTCATGATTAATCTGAATATAATTGTTGAGAACAAATCAATTTAAATAGAGGTAAGCGGGCCGGCCCCGTGGCTTAGCGGTTAAGTGCGTGCTCTCCGCTGCCGGCGGCCCGGGTTCGGATCCCGGGTGCGCACCGAGGCACCACTCCTCCAGCCATGCTGAGGCCGCATCCCACATACAGCAACTAGAAGGATGTGCAGCTATGACAGACAACTATGTACTGGGGCTTTGGGGGAAAAATAAATAAATAAAATCTTAAAAAAATAAATAAATAAAAAAATAAATAAATAAATAAATAAATAGAGGTAAGCAGGATAAAAGTTTTTAGGTGAACTTTTCAACAATAATTATATTTTATGGTATAGTATATTTTATGTTTGTCTCTGAAATGTTTTACACCACCTACAGTTTCCCAAAATCTTTTTGGTAACCTGAAACCTTAAAGTTTTGCTAAATTAAATTAAATGATGGTAGTCACTGAATATCTAGATCATTTCCAAATAAAATAAAATACTGAAACATTAATAACTGAACATAGGTTCATCTACTTTTGGCTTATTACCAAGAAACTTAAAATATTGGAGTCTATTAGTAAATATGTTTTGTGCCACACTAAAAATTTTACTATGAGGAAAAATATACTTCTGGAAATTATGAAATGTATTTATAAGCCTACCAATCCACAGAATGCTAATGTATAACACAGTCCATAATTGCTTACTTCTTAGTTTTCACTAAGAATTAAGGATGTTAAGTATTAAGAATTCTAATCAACATATGTAATTAAAACTTATAAATAATAAGGGTGAAAAGAAACGACTGTGTATGAAAAGTAAGTAAAGAAAATAAAACGATTGATTGTTCCAGAATGAGAAAGAGGAAAAACACAGGACAAAATCTGACGGGATATTAAAAAAGCTGTAGGTTTGTGGAAAAAGAATCTTTGGAAAAGAATTTTATGTGTAGTCAAGCTGGCTAAGATTGAAATGAATTTAATTAAGTTTTAAAAAAATAAATGAGTGAATTTTAGTATCAAAAGTAAGCTGGTACAAAATTAGAATTGGTTTTCTCTCTGTTAAAAGGACAAAGTTTTCTTGGACTTTTGGTCTGCTTTTGATAGCACACTGCAAAAATTTGTTCTCTCTCTTTATAAAAAGAGAAATGTTAAACTAATTAGGCTTATTTGATATATGTTAAATTACATGGGAAGCATTGTCAAAATAGGCAGTAATACTAAGTCTTCTTTATGTTGTATTTGTATAGGTGTTGTTATTGTGTTATAGGTATTTGTTATAAGTGTTCCGGGAATTGTATGAAATTCCCAGAAATCTAATGTCCTGGTATAATGTTATGAGTCATAATTCCAGTTATTATCATAAAATGTTGTAAATCACTGAAATAACTACATTTCATTATCAAATGAACTCTCATCAGATCTTTAACAATGGACATTTTAAGTTTTTTGTCATTTACAGACAGTTATTGTTTTACTCTGATGCTTTTGCAAAAACGAGACTCATGAGAAGGTCCTTACCAAGTGCTCCTGCCCACTGACTGCCATGAAACTAGAAAACATGGAACCTTAGATACACACCTCACAGCTGAAAAAGACTCCACCTGACTTCTGGTCCTGTGCAAACGCTGGAGACCTTCAAATCAAACTGACTAGGAAAAGAAGCAGCTGACATCAAGGTAGACTGCTTCCACCTAAGACATCAGATCAAGACTTCATACTTTAACTAAACATGAAATCCTTTCTTCTTCCTTTTTCTTTCCTTTACTCTGGCACTGGCCTGGAAAGATAATGCCACCATCAGTATCTTCCAGGCCATTGCAAAGGGGGGTAACCTTTCAGACTACTAGATTTGTCATCAAAGACTCCAATCTGTCCATGTTGCTAGATACTCCCTAGTCATCACTGTGACCAATTTCTCTTCTACTCCCAATGTCACTATAAACTACAATCAACTCCCCTTAGAAGTCACTTAAGAGTCCAACTTTTAGGGCTAGAACACCCAGTGCCTTGTTTTTACTCTTCTCAAATTATGGCTGTACTTGCCCAATTAAACACAAACAACTATGCAAATCGTAGTACATCTGCATCTCCAAGTTCTTATGATTATCTAAATCAGATCTGCCCCCAATCACGAAAAGATCTCACCAGTAGCACCCATCTTTGCAAGGAACTTAGAGCAACTTTTTATTTCAGGCTAATAGATTTATTTTCCAAGTGTGCTGAAAACCTAACTGACCCCTGGCTTGAAGGGGCAAATGCAATAATCCCTGCAAATGAATCTATTAACAGTGCATTAACCTAAGGCCTCTTAGATTATCTAACAAACGCTCCTAACTGTGCACAAACAAACCGAGACATTTCACTGGTCAACTCCCCCGAATTTATACCGTCAAGTTAGAAAGGACCTACCAGGCAGCTCTCCATGATTCAGGATTTGATTTCTTTGGCAGTTCCCTAATTGCCCAGTTAGGAGTGAGTACAAATGAGGCTATAATGAGGAACCTCTCCTTAACTCTTCAACGTATTGCAGAATCTGCTGCTAAAGCAATAACTACTCAACAAAAATGCTTAGACTTTCTGGTCCAGGTTGTTCTTGCTAATGAAATAGCCCTTAACTGTCTTCTAGCTGAACAAGGAGATGTCTGTGATGTGGCCAACATCACTTGCTGCACCTAGATTAACACTTCTGGGGAAGTTGAAACTCAGCTACATAAAATCATTGAACAAGCCATTTGCCTTAAGAAAGTGACTCCTTCAACAGGGTCATTCTTTGACTTATTTGATTGTGATTGATTTGGGCCTTGGGGACTATGGCTCCAAAGTACACTCCAGAAATTGGGAATTATCCTGCTTATAATATAGTAGTCTCCCCGGTGTGCTGTATTCTCTCAAGAGCTTTAAATGCATGTTCACAGCCACTAACCACCAAGCAAATAATCTCCCTAAGATTGGAACATCAGAAAAGGAACAAAGAGAACGACTGACTTAAAACACATGAACCTGAAGTCTTGACTTGTGAATACCACAAATAGGATCAGCAAAAACTGTGAGAACTTCAGAGTGGTAGCTGAGAGTGGCACTAATGCTTTAAATTTTGATCACATCTCTCAAGCTGAGAGTCAGATCAAAAGACAGGAATTGTTAAAAAAAAAAGAGACAATAGGCCCAAAATAGAATCACTTATGCCAAGCCCCATATCACCAAATTGAGACTTAATACCTAACTTACTTAGTTTCAGCTTCCCCCAGGAATGGAATCTTAAACCAATATGGAATTACCTCGTCAGCAATAGTGAGGTAATCTGCCTGACAGACCCCTGCCATCCCCTAAAGAAACTGCCACAATCAGTTCTTTGCTAGTATAACTTCCTTGTCCTGCCCCTTCTGCCTATAAAAGTCTTTCATTTTGTACAGCTCTTCAGAGTTCCTTTCTATTTGCTAGACAGGATGCTGCCCAACTCATGAATCATTGAATAAAGCCAATAAGATCTTTAAAATTTACTCAGTTGAATTTTGTTTCTTAACAAAACCAAATGGAATTCTTTGATTTTGCCTAAGCAAACCCCAGAGGGCTTTCTAATTCCAGATCTGTCTGCCTAAATTTCTTCTCTTTTGAATAGCCACATGAAGTGCCTGCTGCCCACTCCTTTCAAGCCACTGTCCTAATGTCATTTTATTACAGAGTCCTTTAAATAGAGTCCTATTAAAAATAGCCACTCTTTGGCATTTGTCTTAATTTTCTACAATATTATATGCTGTAAAGTGACGTCTTTCTAATGTACAGTTCTCCATGTTTTGACAGCACAATCATAAATTCATTAACATAATAAATATACAGAACCCCATCTTTCCCTAAATCCTCCTATCCTCTTTGTATAAAGTTATTCCCCCATCCCCAGCCCTATGAAACCTACAACGCGATCTCTGGCCCTCAGGCTTTGGGCACATACTTTTCCAGTGTATCAGATAAAGGGAAACAAACAGCACGCAGCCTTTTGAGTCTGGCTTCTTTCACTTAGCACAATGCATTTGTAACTCCTCCTTGTTTTTGTGGGAATCGGTAGTACATTCTTTATATTGCTGAGTAGTATTCCACTGTGGATGTACCATAGTTTATCCATTCCCCAGCTGAGGGACGTTGGGTTGTTTCCAGTTTTCAGAGATTATGAGTAAAGCCACTATAAACATTTGCCTATGGGTTTTAAACTTAGGTTTTCATTTCACTAGAAATGAGGTTGCTGAGTTGTATGTGTAAACGTATATCTAAATTTATAAGAAACTGGAAAACTGTATTCAAAGTAGCTGTACCATTTTGCATTGCCAACAGCAAACAGACGAGAATTCCCATTCCTCCATATCCACTTCAAGATAACTTCAGATCACAGAAAGATATCTCTACAAAATGCTGATGTGTTTTCTTTTTTTTTTTTCCCCAAAGCCCCAGTAGATAGTTGTACCTCATAGTTGCATATCCTTCTAGCTGCTGTATGTGGGACGCAGCCTCAGCATGGCCGGAGAAGCAGTGCGTCGGTGCGCGCCCGGGATCCAAACCCGGGCTGCCAGTAGCGGAGCTCGCGCACTTAACCACTAAGCCACGGGGCCGGCCCTGATGTGATTTCTGAAGAATGAAAATCTCTTGTGTGTGTTCACGTGTACATGAGTGCAAGTGCCAAGTGTGTTTTAGTGCAAGCATTTGCATGTATGCATGTGTCATACACGCACATTTGTGTGTATGCATGTGTTTGTATGTCTTTGTGTGTGCTTCATGTGGGTGGGTAGGGCAGGGAAAGGGACAGACATGTAGGGGTGTTTCTGGGTACTCCTAAAGTTGATCAAATTGTGCATCATAAAAGATTTGGTTATCCTAACTCAATGTAGTGCATTTGCACAACTGCATCAGGGCCCCAGAATGTTTTCCAAGTGATTCACAAGGTTCTCTTAACAGCCTGAAGCTAACTGGACACATCTGACCACTTTTCTGTGTGCTTTCATATCTATTGTTTCATTTTATCTACCATCAGTCAGCTGAGTGATGAACGTCTGTTTGTTTTTACCCTTCTTTATCATAAGGAATAACCAGGGTTCTAAAACTAGCAAAACATGCTCATAGTGCTGGAGTGTACATGCCCACCAGATTTTGTGCCCATTGTGTTTTCTAGCATACCCAGAGCTGCCTGACAGAACACAGGATACGTAGTTTAATTTGAATTTCCGATGAGTAATGAATAATTTTATAAGGTACACTGAATGGGATATATTTATACTAAACAAAATTCATTGTTTATCTAAAGTTCACATTTAACTGAGTGTCCTGTATTTTTATTTCCTAAATCTGGCAACTCTAAGTATATCAGTAAGGCACTAGTTCAACTGGGTATAATTTTAATATGTGAAAACAGCTGTATTAGTTTCTTACCGCTGCCGTAACAATTACCACAAACTTAGTGGCTTAAACAACACAAATTTTTTATACTACAAATCTGGAAGTCAGAAGTCCAAAATGGATCTCACTGGTGTCAGCACGGCTACCTTCCCTTCTGGAGGCTATAGGAAAGAATCCATTTTCTTGCCTTTTCCAGTTCTAGAGGCCACCCACATACCCGGGCTCATGGCCCCTTTCCATCTCAAAAGTTGAGTCTTTCTCACCCTGCATGACTCTTATTTTCCCTCTTCTGTCACCTATCATTTCCCCATATGAGAACCCTTATGATTACATTAGGCAGGCCCAGATAATCCAAGATAATTTCTACATCTCAAGGTCAGTTAATTAGCATTCTTCATTCCATCTACTACCTTAATTCTCCTTGACCATGTGACCTAAGAGTTAACCATGTAACCTAACCATTAGAATGAACACTTTTTTTTTAAGTGGGGCAGTATTCTGCGTACTCCTTTGGCTTAGAAACTACTCTAACTCTCAAAATCCAGAATGATCTCTCTCTCTCTCTCTCTCTCTCTCAATTGTTCTCCCGCAGGCCACCCTCTCATTAGGAACAGTATTGGGTTATATGGTTTTAGGAATATCTAGTGCTGGATCCTCCTCTAGCCTTGACGCTATGACAGTGACTCCAACAACTCCATCTTCTTTTTGGGTAGTTTCTCCTTTATCCTTAACTGCATACTGATATCACTGGAGAGAAGAAGAAAAAACCCAACCCAGTTTTCCCTTTTCTTCAGAATTCTATTCTGGTAGCTACAATTTCTCCCTTATTGCTTTCATTCCAACCATTCTCCTCAGATAGATTCTTTATCTTACTGTAAGTAAAAGTATTTTTTATTTATTTATATTTTCATGGCTTTATTGAGCTATAACTGAACATATTTAAAATGTACAATGTGATGAGTTTTAACATAGGTATATACCCATGAAACCATCACCACAGTCAAGATAATGAACATATTCATTACCACCCAGTTTTCTCAGAATCCTTTTCACTATATCCCTCCTCATCCCAACCATCATTCTCAGGCAACCACTGATCTGCTTACGTTATGATGGATTAATTTGCATTTTCTAGAATCTTATAAATGAAATCACGCTGCGTTCTCTTTATTTGTCTGAATTCTTCCACTCAGCATAATTATTTAGAGATTTATCCATGTTGTTGCATACATCCATATTTCATTCCTGGTATGGATGGAAGGTGTGTCCCCCCAAATTCATATGTTGAACCCCTACCACCAACATAATGCTATTAGGAGGTGGGGTTTGGGGAAGGTTACTAGGTTAGATGAGGTCATCGGGCTGGGACCCTCAGGATGAGATTAGTGCCTTTATAAGAGACACAAGAGAACCTGCCCTTCCTCTGTCTTTCCACCATGTGAAGACACAACAAGAAGGCAGCCATCTGCAAGCCAAGAAGAGAGCCCTCATCAGGAACCAAATCAGTCAGCACCTTGATCTTGTACTTCCCAGCTTGCAGAACTGTGAGAAACAGATTTCTGTTCTTTAAGCCACCCAGTCTATGGTATTTTGTTACAGCAGACTAAGTCAATTCTTTTTTATTCCTGAGTAGTGTCCATTATATAGACGTACTACAATCTATTTATTCAATTGTTGTTGATGGACTTTTGGATTATTTCCCCTCTTTTGCTATTAAAAATCAAACTGCTTTGAACATTTGTGTACAGGTCTTTGTATAAACATATGCTTTTATCTCCTTTGGATAAATACCTAGGAATGGGATGGCTGGGCTCTATGCAAGTTGCATGTTTAACTTTTAAAGAAACTGCCAAAATGCTTTCCAAAGTGGTTGTACATTTTCCATTCCTACCATCAGTGGATGAGAGTTCCAGTTGCTCCATATGCTTGACAACACTTGGTATAATATGAGTTTTAAATTTTAATGATTCTAACAGGTGCCCAGTGTTAAGTCATTATGAGTTTAATTTTTCATTTTCCTAATTACTAATTCTTTTCTGCACCTTTTAATGTAATTATTTGCCATAACTTCTTTGTGAAATACCTGTCCAAATCTTTCGCCTGTTTTTTAAAAAATGAAACTGTTTCTCTTCTTTTTTTTTTTTTTTTTTTTAAAGATTTTATTTATTCAGTTTTTCCCCCCAAAGCCCCAGTAGATAGTTGTACGTCATAGGTTCACATCCTTCTAGTTGCTGTACGTGGGACTCGGCCTCGCGTTGGACGGAGAAGTGGTGCCTCGGGGCGCTCCCGGGATCCGAACCCGGGCCGCCAGCATCAGAGCGCGCGCACTTAACCGCCAAGCCACGGGGCCGGCCCATCTCTTCTAACTATTGAGTTGCAAATATTCTTTATATATTTGAGATACTTGTCCTCTGTTGTGTATGTTTTGCAAACATATTCTTCTAGTCTCTGCCTTGATTTTTCATTTTTCCATCTTTTGAAAAACAAAGTTTTTAACTTTAATAAAGTCCCTTTCTTCTTCTGGGCCTGCCATAATGCATATACTGGTCAGCCTGATAGTAACCAATATGTTCCTTAGGCTCACTTTACTTTTCTTCATTCTTTTCTCTTTTTGCTCCTCTGACTTGACAATTTCAAATGACCTGTCTTCAAGTCTGCAGGTTCTTTATTCTACCTGATGAAGTCTGCTACTGAACCCCTCTAGTAAATTTTTCAGTTCAATTATTGTATTGTTCAGCTCTAGAATTTTGGGTTGGTTTTCTTTTAGTTTCTTTTTGTTGATTCTCACATTGTTCATGTGTTGTTTTCTGATATTGTTGTCTATCTGTGTTTTCTTTAGGACAATTGTTTTAAATTTTTTGTCAAGTAACTCAGAGGCCTACATTGCTATACAGTCAGTTTCTGGAGATTTATTTTGTTCCTTTGATTGGGTCATGTTTTCCTGTTTCTTTGCATGCTTTGTGATCTTTTGTTGAGATATGGATATTTGAATAAACAGCCAATTTTTCAATCATTAAAGCCTGGCTTTGTGTAGGGGAAGACCTTCACTAATCACTCTAGCTTAGAGGTTCTGGGATCACTCAAACCTCTTCTAGGGATGCATCTTCCCTGTGCTTGTGTGTATGTGTGTGTTTTAATTCCAATATATACGGCTGCCTTTAAATATCTTAATTTCCCAAAGAGGCTCTCCCTGGTTTCTTTTCAGAAGCCACAGCCACCTCCCTGCCCCTACATCATAGGCATCTCCCTGGCCTCCCCACATGTTACTCAATGCATGGCATCCAGAGAGTCTTTGGTAAATTCAATCAAGACCCAATTGAGGGGTCAGCCTCACAGCCTAATGGTTAAGTTTGGCGTGCTCCACTTCAGCAGCCCGAGTTCGGTTCCCAGGCACGGACCTACACCACTCAAGAGTGGCCATGCTGTAGTAGTGACCTACATACCAAATAGAGGAAGACTGGCAATGGATGTTAGCTCGGGGTGAATCTTCCTCACCAGAAAAAAGACCCAGTTGCCCTCTTGATGATCCTTACTGCCAGAGGCAGCTCCAAAGCCTGGTATGGAGGCCTCCCTGCTTAACTCTGTTCCTTGCTACAACCTCTACAACCCAGGATCACCTGTGACTCTCAGATCCCCATGGCCTCTGTCCACTTCTGTGCTTCACTGGCTGGGCCCTTTGCAGTCAGAACTTCCCTCTTTCAACTTAACCCTCACTCAAAGCCCAGTCTCACTGGTGCCCACTCCAGTCCTACCTGTTCTCACAGATGACCATATTTGCCCTTGACGTTATCTTCCAGACTGAATGCAATACCTCAGGCCCCACCAAAGTTGCCAAAAATCCACGTTAGTCCCTTGAAGTGGAATAAGCACTAGCTTTGGGGACTGAGTATTAATCTGCCAACTCCTATGCTTCTGCATCCATCTTATGTCCACTCTTCCCCTGGTAACCCTCACCACCTGTGAGACTACTCTCTCCTCAACACATTGTCCCATCAGGGCGACTTACTTCCCTAACCTGAATATGTGTAGCTCAATGCCATCGACCAGATATCCAAGCAAGAGGCCTAGTCCTCCGTCACCACCTTCCCTTTAGCTAGTCTGAAAATGCCTTTACCATCATAGCCTAGAGATTGCCCCGCCTAAATACAACTCACAGCTCCCTGACCTGGACATATACAGTAGCTACAATATTTTGGATGTCTCCATCCTGAACCCCTCTCCAGATTTCCAGACCTGAGTGTCCAGCTGCCTACTTGATGCCTTCACTCAGTGGTCTTTGAAATACCTCAGATCTTAAAATGGCCAAAGCAAAGCTCCTGATATCCCCAGTGAAAACTACTCCTACTATCGACTTCTTCTTCTCAGCTGATAGAACTATCATCCCTCCAGCTGCTTAGGGCAAAACCCTAGGGTCACCTCTGAATCCTCTGCTTCACCTTCTCACTGTTAAATACTGAATGTTTGTGTCCCCCCCCAAATCCACAGGTTGAAACTCTATGCCTCAATCTCATGGTATTAGGAGATGGGGCCTTTGGGAGGAAATTAGAATTAGATGAGTTAGAAGCCATCATGAAGGGGATTAGTACCCTTATAAAAGTCCTGAGAGAGCTTGCTTCTCTGTCTATTCTCCACCATGTAAGGACACAGAGAGAAGATGACTGTCTATGAACCAGGAAGCAAGCCTTTACCAGACACAGGATCTGACCACGCAGGCATCCTGATCTTGGACTTGTAGCTTCCTAAACTGTGAGAAATAAATTTCTGCTCTTTGTAAGTTACCTAGTTTATGGTATTTTGTTATAGTGACCCAAGCAAACCAAGACATTTTCCTTCCACTCCACATTAGAAAATCTAGTTGACCCTAAACAAAAACATATCCAGAATCCAGCCAGTTCTCCTAAGCCACCATTCCGTTTCATCAACTCTCAACCCGACTACTGCAGAAGCCTCCACCCTGGTTTTCCTTCCTCCTCCCTCACAATCTGTTCTCCACTGTGCAGCCAGATGGAGCCTGTTAAGACCTGGGTAAGATCATCTCCCTCCTCGCATCCAAACCTCCCATCACTTCCAAAACAGATATCCAACTTCTCAGGCAGCCATTCCAGTCCTTAATCCTGTCCTCCTGCCCTCTGTTCCCACCTGAAGCAAAGGAGAGCTATGGTTTCCTTAATGCTTACAGCTCAGATTTACCTTTAAGCATTTTTACATCCTGGTACTGGGATAATCTTCCCACACCTGTCTATGTTAGGTGCCAGAAATGGAAATACTTCCATATAATCCCTGGTACGGACTCTAGGTGTGGTGGGGTTTCTCCAGGGTCCCCAGACCCCCAGGTCTGGAGGAACAGCACCTAGAGTTCCAGGACACCACAACACAGAGAACATATGGGTGGGGGTAGCAGCCAATGAGGGAATGGGACACTCTACACATATACATAAGCTCTTCTACAGCCAGGTTTTAAGAGGCAGTTTATAGACAAATACAACTATGTCAGGTTTCAACAGGTTCAGGCCCCTATGTAGCCATACCTGACCCTTGAGCCAGGTGAACTAGGGCTGCATGTCTAACCTCTGTTAGCCTCTGTGTCTCATTTTACAAGCTCTGTATCCTTGAACAAAGATTCAACCTCCTAGTGCCTCAATGTCTTCACCACCCTCCCTCAGTCTGTTCTTCCGTTGAAAGGCCCTCGGGAAACTTTTAAAACCCTAATGTAGTTTGTGTCCTTCCTTTGTTTAAAATTCTCCACAGCTTCTAGAATCCTGAGAATGTAGGTAGAACGCTCAGTCTGCTATTCCAAGCGTGACTCTGCCTGAAACTCTGTTCCTCGCAAGCACAACGGACCCCACCTTTCCCTAATACTCACTCCCAGCTCAGGTGCACCTCCACGCCTTGGCACATGCCGGTTTCTCTGCCTGTAATGCTCTCCCACACGCCATCACACCCCCAATAGTAAAATTAAACAGGGAAGCTAAGCGGAAGGTTTACTCACAACCATTGTCAGAAACAGGACCTCACCTACTAGCGCCTCATCGTCCTAGACACCGAGGCCTGGGCTGTAAGAACGCGAGCAGACACCCCTCCATCCGGAGCTTTAGGGTTTGGGTAGGGGTGAGGCCCCGGAGACGCAGCATTTACCTCAGCCGGGTCCATCAGCGTGGCCGCCGCGATCCGGGCCTGTGGGCGG
Organism: Ceratotherium simum simum; assembly: GCF_057802395.1. Taxonomy (NCBI): domain Eukaryota; kingdom Metazoa; phylum Chordata; class Mammalia; order Perissodactyla; family Rhinocerotidae; genus Ceratotherium; species Ceratotherium simum. The sequence goes on from NC_141932.1 coordinate 1,851,575, forward strand.
AGCGAGCCAGCGGTTCTCACACCGACCCCGGTGCGGATCATCTCGGGCGGCGCCGCGACCGAGCCTCACACTTTCCTTTGTGCAATGGGGACAACGACTTCTCCGAGTCCTTCTCAGTATCGTCACCCAGGCCCCGACACAGTGATTTCGAACTTCTGCCCGGATGCACACACCCTAGCACCCAAAATGACCGCCCGGAGGAAGACGCCGGAAGTCCCGCCCCGTGCTAGTGCCACACACGGAAACGCCTCTATCCTGAGCCTTCATTGGCTCAGCGACGCAGCAGTTAGACGCAGAGCACACAGGGTAATGTAGTCCCCACAGATTCAAATACCACGGGTAAAGCGTTCCCCACCAGACCTCCAGCAGAGAATTTTAGACCTGTGAGGGGCGGTGACAAGTGCGTGTCTGGTCCAAGGGCTTAGACCGGTCTTCGTCCCTTCTTAATGAGGCAGAACTCAGATTTCTGGGGAGTGGTGTGCTGCCTGTAGCTGTTCACCCAAGTGTTTGAGGATGTGTAATTTCAGACTCTGTGAAGCTCAGCATCCTCCTAAAGGCTAAACAAATTATTCATAATTCTCCCAAAGGCTACAGATCCAATGCACATATCATTCTGTCGTCTTTCAGACACAAAATGTGTCCACTGATAGCAGAAGCTAATAAACATGCAACGTTGCAATTCAAAACCAGACACTACGAACTGTTAAGAGTCGGTTTTATCAGCCTCTGTATGTTCGGTCAGAGACAAGAGAAAAAACACTCCAGATGGGGCCATGACAGGAAAGAGTCGAGAGATGCTGGGCTATCCTGAAGCGGGAATACAAAGGTGGATCTCTGTAGTTACCACAGAAAATATCTCCCCTGACTGTATAGTAAATTATTGTGTCCAATTTAGTGAGCAATGCTTTTATCCATTTAATCTCTCTTTTTGGATAGCCTGATAGTCACTTCCTTCTGGGAATCTGACATCAGTCTCAAAAATAGAATAACGAAAGTTAATCTATTTTGATACGGGATAGTGGCTGCAATGTTCACAGGTGGAGCATGTATGAAAAGGGTGCTCTGAACCCCATAATGCAGGGGGTAACTTAAATCCAAGATCTCATCTCATTGCTGGAAAGTGGTTATCATTTCCCCTGTGATTACAAGGACTGTTCTGCATGAGGAAGTGATATTATCTGAGAAAAACAGTTGTAAAATGCAAACTACAAAAGGTATTAATAATGACTATGTAGTGATTCAGAGATGTCTTGGAGAAACTATCAGTGGACAGTAAAAATGTGAAGATCTTACAGCAGTGATGTCTGAGAAGAGATACAATTAAGCTGAGCATGCAACTAGAACAATCACTCTCAAGACTTGGTCTCCAAAATGCGATTCTTCTTCATTCTTAAAATCATTCAGCAATACCAGTGTTCAGGGAAAGTTAAAGGGGACATTAAGAGTGGGCAAAATCGTAAAAACATACAGGGAAGCTGAGGTGTCTTGTTTATTCACTATTCTAACAAATTATCAGTGAGTAAATATTTGGCTTCAAGAACTTATTGTAGATGCATGGGAGACATTGGGGCACAAAAGGACCCCTCAGGGGAAGACTCCTGCTCTCCTGAGGATTATGTTATATTCAAGGAAGACACAGGAATCATAAAAGAAGAAATACTAAATCATATAGTAGGTCAGAATGTGGTAGGCACAATGGAAAGTACATAAGGTGAATACACTTAGAAGCAGCATATGGTATGGATATTACATAGTGCAGTAAGGGAGGCCTCTTTGAGAGGGTCATTGAGCAAAAACTTGATGGAGATGAGGGATGACTATGTGGGTATTTTTGGAATAAGTTCTAGGCAGAATAATCAGGTGGCTAGATAGTTTTGGCAGGTGGAGCCTTCACAGGGCTCCTCCTCCTCCTGGAGAGCCTAGGATTCCAGCTAAGTTGGCCACTAGCCTGACTTGCTCACTGCAGAGACTCAGGGGATGAGGGTGTGGAACCCTGCCTCTCCCTCTGGGAGTCAGCAAATTTCCACTTTGGTAGACTGGGGGCTGGAACCAGGCAGCCTCATTTTTCATAGAACCCTGATTTTCAAGTTTGATTCCTGGCCCTTTACCATCAGTGTCACCTGGGGACTGGTTAGAAACGCTTTCTCATTTCAGAACCCAACCTAGTGACATTCTGTGGGTCAGGCCCTAGAATCTGTGTTTTAGCAATCTTCCAGGTGATTCTGATGCACGTTCAAAAACGTTCCATCCTGTTGTGGTTTCTGTGGACCAGGTCACTGTGTTTCTGGCAGTGAGTCCTCTCTAAATCTGCAGGATTTTGGAACTGATATTAAAGGGGGGGGGGGTGTCAGAATAGGTTATTTTTCCTAATACAAAACACTAGATACTATCATAAAATAGAGTGTGAAAAGTCTGTGATATTTCTACCTTCTAGAGAAAAATGTTTGCAGTATAGCATTATCTTTTCAGAACTGTGTCTGCACATGTGTGCATCACTGTGTGTGTCTCGGTGTTCAAATATATTCCTTTATAAATTATTTTTCTCAGTAAAAATAAAGTCAGACTTTGTATACCGATCTGTTTTGATTCTCTCACTTAACATGGGAGAGCCTGAAGCTACTCTCTCATTTTATACGCCATACTTCCTTCTCTCCATACCTTGTGGACGTAAAGCTGCCTCCTTTTAAAGATTCCTTTGCATTTTGTCCTCTGCATGTACCATGGCTGGCCAGCTGCTGTGAGGGAGCAGGGCTCATGGCTACTCTTCATCTCTCAGTCCCTGCAGGGCCCCTTCTCCAAGCCTAAAGAAAACTCCTCAGAGGCAACCAGAGTCTTCCAGTGCTGGTCCAACCCTTCTGAAGCTCCCCACAGGCAGAAAAACCAGACCAAGTAGTGATGGCATGAAAGCCTAGAGGCTGGCAACCATGTCCCAGGGGTCAGGTTCAGCCATGGTTCCCGACGCGGAGCCCATGAGGCCACGTCCTGACCCAAGGGCAGGTCCCCAAGATTGCATGGACACATGTGTAAGAGGGGCCAGCACTGTTCAGATGCCACAGGTAGAGCGTCAACTTCTGGAGTAGGAGGAAGTGGGGCCTCAGCTTTTGAGCCAGGGATGAGGACATCACCTCTGGATGAGGAAGCCGGGATGCAGTGCCTGGTGGCACCTGTCTGCACCTGACCTCTAATACAAGAGGGAGGGTCTCTGCCTCTGGGGCTGGGGGTCCGAGGGAGCCTGGCCTGAGGTTTTGGAACACCCCTGCCTGGGAGGACACCCCTGAGAAGATGCAGCAGGGTCCCCCTGAGAAGATGTAGCCACAGCATTTCCAGCTCCCTCTGCAGCACTGGGCTCTGATCTCGGTTGCCTCTGTCTCTGCTCTCTGGGCTCTGCTTCCCTGTGCAGGTTTGGAAAGTGCCCTGGCAGGAGGATGGGAGGATGAGACCTCACCTCCAGTGCCATTCTTCCCTCAAGGACCACAGCCCCTGCTGTGTGCTGTCTTGTGCCTTTGGGCCAGAACTCTGTGTATTTTGCCACTTTTACACTCATTTACGGCAGAAGTGAGTCAGAGTCTGTTACTACATCACAACCAGAACCAACAACACACTTGAAAACAATAAAAGCAGTTCTGAGGGTTTTAAAACCTAAAACTCAATGTAGAGCTTTGTTTACACCTTGAAAATTGGAGCCAAGTTTTGGTTTCTAATAGATGTGTCACAAAATATACATCTCCAAACTCAATTTCTCCACTTCTATATAAGCTTATAGTTATGAGGGATTTCCAGAGCTGACACCAATCAGGACACTAGCTATATCCTCTAAGATGAGCCTTTTTTAATTTTCATTTTGTTGCTAATAAAGAACCCACTAAGAGACAGTGTAAGAGGAAAGACGTGCAAGGATTATGAAGAAGAGAATGGAGAGTTTGGAGAACTAGGAGTTGTGTTCATTCCTATAATGAGGTAGTTCTGATCTATGTTCAGGTCAAAGGAGTGAAGGAAATCGCCTTGTTTTCTACCAGTGTCTTTTTCATCTATTAAGATACAGAATCAGGGCCGGCCCCATGGCTTAGCGGTTAAGTGATCGCGCTGTGCTACTGGCAGCCCGGGTTCGGATCCTGGGCGCGCACCAACGCACCGCTTTTCTGGCCATGCGGCATCCCACATACAGCAACTAGAAGGATGTGCAACTATGACATACAACTATCTACTGGGGCTTTGGGGAAAAAAATGGAGGTGGATTGGCAATAGATGTTAGCTCAGAGCCGGTCTTCCTCAGCAAAAAGAGGAGGATTGGCATGGATGTTAGCTCAGGGCTGATCTTCCTCACACAAACAAACAAATAAATAAATAAATAAGACACAGAATCATAGGGGCTGGCCAGGTGGCGTGGTGGTTAAGTTAGTGCGCTCCGACCAACACACCACTCATCAAGCCATGCTGTGGCAGGCATCCCGCATACAAAAAACAGAAGATGGGCACAGATGTTAGCTCAGGGACAATCTTTCTCACCAAAAAAAAAAAAAAAAAAGATACAGAATCATAAAACATATCCTGAGGAATGAATCATTACCAAAGATCATATCCAGTCTCTGGAATACTGAGTTTTGACATAACGTTACACCAATCCTCCTCTTTTTTGCTAAAGAAGACTGGCCCTGGGCTAACATCTGTGCCCATCTTCCTCCACTTTATATGGGACGCGGTCACAGCATGGCCTGACAAGCGATGCATCAGTGTGCGCTCGGGATCGAAACCTGGGCAGCCAGCAGTGGAGCACACGCCCTTAACAGCTACGCCACGGGGCTGGCTCCTAATTTGCATATATTTAAGTGACCTCGAGTTTCTCACTGTAAATACCATGGGAAGTTGTGGGAATAGGGGAGGCTCCCCACAGATCGCTTCACCGTGACAGGCTCAAAAAAAGTTGCCACAATATGTGTGCTTTTGAAAAATGCAATAAGTGAACAACAGACAATTTTGAGGATCTTGAATTAGGACAGATTTCAAAGTCAACATTTTGTTGTGAAAACAAAAAAAAAGATTCAACATTTCAAAAAAATGGCATCACATTCAAGAGGCCATCTAGGTAAGGCACTGAGCACTTACTAAAAACTCTGCGCCTCTGAAGAATAGTAAACTGTCAAATTAAAATCTTAAAAAAAAAGAAAACCATGCAGATTCTTAGTTTACTAAGAGAATATAGACTAACGTCAAAAAGAAACAGCTCTTACTCTGGGAGATAATGTTGCTATGATATTTACTAGTGGTAAGAAATACAACTTATTCCAGCATGATTTATCATTAATAACATCAATATTACCTAAATATTCTGGATTGAGGCCAGCCCTGGTGGCCCAGTGGTTAAGCTGGGCCCGCTCCGCTTCGGCGGCCTGGGTTCAGTTCCCAGGTGCAGACCTATACCACTCGTATGTCAGTGGCCATGCTGTAGTGGCGGCTCACATACAAAAAGAGGAAGACTGGCAGCTGATGTTAGCTCAGGGCGAATCTTCCGCAGCAAACAACAACAACAACAAAAAATATTCTGGATTGAAATACTATTTAGACAATTCAGTCATGTGCTTCATATTTAGATACATTAAACAGATACATGATTGGTATATGATTAATATAAAAAATTTAAAACAATTATCCAATCAATTTTGAGTAGATATCACAGAACCGCAGAATTACACATTTAGGCACAGACCAGACTGTTTTTCAATGACCAAGTGTTATGTTTATAAGTTAGTCATAACAAAGGCAAATGATTATTAAATATGGACAACAGGGCCGGCCCCGTGGCTTAGCGGTTAAGTGCGCACGCTCTGCTGCTGGCGGCCCGGGTTCAGATCCCGGGTGCGGCACACCGCTTTTCCGGCCACGCTGAGGCTGCGTCCCACGTACAGCAACTAGAAGGATGTGCAGCTATGACGTACAACTATCTACTGGGGCTTGGGGGGGGGGAATAAATAAATAAAATTATAAAATATGGACAACAAAGAGTTCCTAGGGGCCGGCCCAGTTGCGTAGTGGTTAAGTTCGCATGCTCCGTTTCAGTGGCCCAGGGTTCACAGGTTCTGATCCGAGGCACAGACCTACACATTGCTCATCAAGCCATGCTGTGGAGGCGTCCCACATACAAAATAGACGAAGACTGCCACAGATGCTAGCTCAGGGACAATCTTTCTCACCAAAAAAGAAAAAAGACTACCTAAAAATTTAGCTCTTTAAAAGTCAGGTGCCAATGGTTGTCAAATTGTGCTAAAAATAACTTATATTTCACTTAAAAATATCTAAAATATTCATGTAGTACTTGAAACTAAAGTTAAATGGTGGTAAATGTAATCTTTGGTGGTAAATGTAATCTTTAATAAAATAAAGTAAATTTAGTTTTTTAAGGAATGTGATCACTTCACCCACACGAATAAACACTCAGTGACCCATCATGTCTCCTCTGGAAAGGTTCTGATCTTTGGCATGTCCATCAAGACCTGGCAGAAGAAATGATGACTTCCTTTGCTTTATCTCACACACACACACAGACACACACACACACACACACACATTCTTGAACTCCCTTCAGTTCTTCTTTTTTTGTGTGTGTGAGGCAGATGGGCCCTGAGCTAACATCTGCCAATCCTCCTCTTTTTGCTGAGGAAGACTGGCCCTGGGCTAACATCCATGCCCATCTTCCTCTACTTTATATGGGATGCCACCACAGCATGGCTCGACAAGTGGTGCGGTGGTGTGCACCCGGGATCCGAACTGGCGAACCCCGGGCCACCACAGCGGAGCTCGTGCACTTAACCGCTTGCGCCACCAGGCTGGCCCCACCCTTCAGTTCTTTGAAGTCTTCATAAACCTCCACAAACCAGCACAGTCCCGGGATTTTTCTCTCCATTTGAAGGGACTTGCACCCGATATGCTTAGAAAATGCAAATGTATCTTTTTGGGTGTCAGCTTAAAGTTCAAATCAACAGTGAGTTTTTTATAGGTAAATACCAATCTTAAAAAAGAAAAAAAAAATCCCGAGGCCAAAAGGGAAAGAGACTTTCACCATCTCCTTTTCTTAGAACATTTACTTGAGAAAACTTGTAATTGTGAAATCTTCCTTTTACCTATTAAGATGTAAGTAAATATTTTACAGGGCCGGCCCCGTGGCCCAGTGATTAAGTTTGGCATGCTCCACTTCAGCGTCCCACGTTCTATTCCTGGGCGTGGACCTACGCAACTTGTCGGTGGCCATGCTGTGGCAGCAACCCACATAAAAAATAGAGGAAGACGGGCACAGATGTTACCTCAGGGCGAATCTTCCTCAAGCAAAGAGGGGAAGATTGGCAACGGATGTTAGCTCAGGGTGAATCTTCCTCAGCAAAAAACAAAGAAACAAAAAAAAAGAGGTTAAGTAAATATTTTTAAAAGCTAAGTAAGGGAGGGCCAGCCCCGTGGCTTAGCGGTTAAGTGCTGGCGTTCGGATGCTGGCGGCCCGGGTTCGGAAGCCGGGCGTGCACTGACGTACTGCTCTGGCCATGCTGAGGCTGCGTCCACATACAGCAACTAGCAGGATGTGCAGCTATGACATACAACTATCTACTGGGGCTTTGGGGGAAAAAAATAAATAAATAAAATTATTAAAAAAAAAAAAAAAAGCTAAGTAAGGGGCCGGCCCCGTGGCTTAGCGGTTAAGAGTGAGTGCTCTGGTACTGGCGGCCCGGGTTCGGATCCCGGGCGTGCACCAACGCACTGCTTCTCCGGCCATGCTGAGGCCACATTCCACATACAGCAACTAGAAGGATGTGCAACTGTGACATACAACTATCTACTGGGGCTTTGGCGGGGGGGCGGGAAGGAGGAGGTTGGCAATAGATGTTAGCTCAGAGCCAGTCTTCCTCAGCAAAAAAGAGGTGGATTAGCACGGAAGTTAGCTCAGGGCTGATCTTCCTCACAAAAAAAAAAAGCTAAATAAGCCTCTTGCCAGTTTTACAACCCAGGAATCTTCTCCAGAACCTGAGAGACAGCTCTTTGAAATGCAATCATTGAGGAAGACAGTGCCCTATCCTCCAGTTTTAGTGGGAGTAGGAGCCTAACTTCAGCAGAAGCCTGGGTCTAGGTCATAAGACTACCTCCTGTCATAAAGGTATGAGAAATTTTTTTCTTTAAATAAAGGCACTCAGCAAATGCCAATGGCCCCTCCAATTACGAGAATTTATGATGAACCATATGACAAATGGTGTTGTCAAGCCCTTTTACTTGAGGACTTGTTTTCATTTATTTTTAAGAACATGTATGTAATGGGTTGTATCTGCCTGAAGCTGAGAGTTCTTATTGACTTTACAATCTCTTTACTGGATTGCCTGTGATGCACATCACATTCTCGTTTAATCCTTATTCGAAAATAAAAAATTTTTTTTTCCTTCTACTTGCGTGGAGAGGTTTTCTGGGTTAACAAGACATTTTGTTTATAATTACGTTTCCCCAACAGTTTCTACCTCAGAACTCCAAAACACTGGAAATCCCCTACATGGCATTACCAGGATATCCCGGAACTACGTTAATGAATAACACTAACATTTTAGAAAGTCATCTTTGAGTATTTTACATTTTTTATTATGGTAAAATATACACAATGCAAAATTTACCATTTTAACCATTTTAAAAGTGTACAGTTCAGTGGCAGTTCAGCACATACACATTGTTGTGCAACCGTCACAACTATCCATCTCCAGAACTCTTACATTATGCTAAACTGAAACTCTGTACCCATGAAACAACAACTCCCCATTTCCCCATGCCTGCAGAACCTGGCAACCACCAATCTACTTTCTGACTCCCAGTATCCCATGTAAGTGAAATGAGAAATCACAGTATTCGTCTTGTTGTGTTTGGCTGGTTTCACTTAGCATTATATCTTCAAGGTTCCATCCACGTTAAAGTATGTGTCAGAACTCCATTTGTTAAGGCTGAATAATATTCTACTGTATGTATATGCCACGTTTTGTTTATCCATTCATCTCTCAATGAACATCTGTGGGTTTTCTACCTTTCGGCTATTACAAATAACGCTGTTATGAACACTGGTGTACAAATGTCTGTTTGAGACCCTGCTTTCAATTATTTTGCATATGTATCTAGAAGTGAAACTCCTGAATCATATGGTAACTCAATGTTTAATTTTTTGAGGAACCATCATGCATTTCAGTAATTATATATACCATGTTCCTTTTTTTGGCAGTCTGAACACTGCTGCTATCAATTCTCTTGATATCAGAGTACAGAGACAGTTTGTTGGCTCAACAAAATAAATCTTTATTAGAATTGTTTTGATTATTCTCCCTTTAAGTTCATCTCATTTTAATTGTGTTAGAAAACATACTTTCCTTCAGTTCCTGATATGTAGTTATGTCAGTCTCTGTTTCTCATTATTGAAGACTTATAATACTGCCCCAACCACCTGAGAATCTGGATTTTCATGAGTCTAGATTGCAGTTTTGCTCTTTACAGCTTGCCCCTTATCTCTAATGAATTGCTTCTCATTCTTTATATCTTGAGAAAATAATTGAATTTAAATGATTTTTAGGGCCGGCTCCGTGGCTTAGCGGTCAAGTACGCGCGCTCTGATGCTGGCGGCCCGGGTTCGGATCCTGGGCGCGCCCCGAGGCACCACTTCTCCGTCCAGCGCGAGGCCGAGTCCCACGTACAGCAACTAGAAGGATGTGAACCTATGACATACAACTATCTGCTGGGGCTTTGGGGGGAAAAAAATGAATAAATAAAATCTTTAAATGATTTTTATCAGAAAATATTATGCGTTACTGTTTTCCATATTCAAAAACCATACATATAACTCCAACACTCTCTCATCTTCCAGAATTATGTCACTTCCTGGTATTTTTTATCTGTAATTTCTAATGTGATTCATATTCTCTCTTGTCCCCTTTCCCTCTCCTTCTATCCCTTGTATGCTATATCACTCTCTCGTGCTTTAGCCTATGTATTTGCTCTCTCTCTCTGATCAAGATCACACTGGACCACAGGCAATTAAATGTATGCAGTGACCTTGTACTAACCTTCCACAAAAAGGGAACACAGGAGAATGACGAGCCATCTGGAATGGCTTCCCAGACTTGGAATCTTCTCCACATGGATTTATTCCTCGCAAAATGAAGAGGAAATGTTACAGGTTGATCAAGATGAGGACTTGGATGTCAGACATTTTCTATCTCTCTGTTTTTCATATTGTTTAGTGATCCTCAAGGATGGAGTTGTTCGAGTTTTGACAGTTATGAAACCTAATCTTTATAGTGCAATTACAGACTGTATTTCTACCTTCTATCTGCTCTTCCATCTGCCTTCTGAAAACCTCATGATGCCTCTTCACCCTGCAGAGCCATGAGTATTTTTATCATGTAGATGATGGTAGATAACACAGTATGTAGGAAGCCCCCAATTCAGGCAGAGATTCCAAATCTTATGACACCATCTGGAGCCTGACTAATGTGAGCAGGTGAGTTCACATTAATTGGGGTGAGAAGGACATGCTTAAAAAAATCAGGATTGTGCCTCCACAGGAAAAAAATTCTGCGACCTGCTGAAGAGGAAAAATCTTCCCTCCCCTCTTAAATCAAGAAAATAAGAATTTAAGAAATAGACAGTTATTTCAGACAGCAGGAATAATAAACGATTTTATCAGTTTCAAAATTCAAATGTTTTCCTAAGATTTTGTCTTCTAATTTAAGTAGCTTTCATCTGATCTCATCCTAAGTCTCTTGATCCACCTTTGCTCCTTTCATTCCTCCTCCTCACAAATTTGTGCTTTAGGGAATCTTTTAAATTACATTTTTGGTCTGAGTGACTAGATTCCAGGGACAAGGAGACTGATGTTTGTGATCAGTTAATTCAACTGTTTTACAAATGGTAGAGGTGTAAGGTGGTAAGTTAAAGATCTGGTAGGAGACTTAAGGGCTAAGAGAAGAAACACTGTTTCAAAAAAAAAAAGGAACCTAACACTTGAGGGACTGTGGCATTCTGTTGTGAGAGTTCAGCTAGTTTGAGACAAGACAGACATTCGGCCTCATTCTATTGCTTCTTGCACTACAAATCCGTAAGGTTGCTGTAGAGACCCCAATTTATTTGGCATGTGCAAGAACACACAGATGTTACCTGTGTTGTGGGGAGCCATGTCTCCCCACTTCTGAAAAATAGATGAGAATGTGTTTGGCTTTCTCCATTCCACTGCCCTTATGGTCCAGGGTTTCCATAGCTCTCATCTAGAGCATAAGGACAGTCTCATATCAGTCACTGCTGTCACCAAACGGACCTCAACTCACCAAATCGTACTGCTTTACAATCGTCTTACTCACTGCTGTATAATTGTTCATAGTAGTCTCTTATGCTCCTTCGTATTTCTGTGCTATCAGCTGTTAAAGCCTCCATTTTTATTTATAACTTTATTTATTTCGGTCCTCTCTTTTTTATCTTGGTTAGTCTAGCTAAAGGTTTGTCAATTTTGTTTTTCTTTTCAAAAAAACCAACTCTTAGTTTCATTTGTCATTTTTATTGTTTTTCTAGTCTCTATTTCATTTATTTTGTTCTCATATTTATCACTTTTCTTTAGCTAACTTGGGGCTTATTCTTTTTTTTTCTAGTTCCCTTCAGTGTAAAGTAAGGTTGTTTATTTGAGATCTATCTTTTCTCTTAATATAGGTGTTTATAGGGCCGGGCCCGTGGCTTAGCAGTTAAGTGCGTGCACTCCGCTACTGGCAGCCCAGGTTCGGATCCCAGGCGTGCACTGACGCACTGCTTCTCCGGCCATGCTGAGGCCACGTCCCACATACAGCAACTAGAAGGATGTGCAACTATGACATACAACTATCTACTGGGGCTTTGGGGGGAAAAAAAAAAAGTTGTTTATATCTCTAAACTTTCCTTAGAACTGATTTTCCTGCATCCCATAAGTTTTAGTTTGTTATGTTTCCATTTTCTTTTGTTTCAAGATCATTTTTGATTTCCCTTTTTATTTCTTCTTTGAACCACTGGTTGTTCAAGAATGTGTTAATTTCAATTTATTTGTGAATTGCCCCATTTTCCTCCTACTGTTTATTTCTAGTTTAATACCCTGGTCGGAAAAGATACTAGATATGATTTCCATCTTCTTGAACTTGTTTAAGACTTGTTTTGTGGCATAACACATGATCTATCTTTCTTTGCTGTTTGACTATCTTATTTGTCAGGATTCATTTTTTAAAAACAGGCAAAAGATATGAACCAACATTTTACGAAAGAAGACATACATGTGGCAAATAAAAAAATGCTCAACATCATGAAACATCAGGGAAATGCAAGTAAAACCACAGTGAGATGCTGAGATACATTAATTAAGGGTTCAAATTTAAAAAGACTAACCATATCCACTACTGACAAGGATATGGAAGAACTGGAAGTCTCATAGACTGCTAGTAGAGGGAACAACCATTTTAGATCAGTTTGACATTTCTTAAAAAGCTATACATTCATTCACTTACCCCATGACTCCAGCATTGTATCCTGAAGTATTAACACAAGAGAAATGAAACACAGCCACATAAAGAATTGTATTAAAATGTCTGTAGCAGTTTTATTTGCAACCACCAAAAGTGGAAACAATTCAATATCCATAAACAGATGGATGAATATACAAATAGCAATATTTCACAGAAAATCATACTTCTCAGCAATTTAAAAAGAAAGAACTATTCATATAAGCATCATTGATAAATCTCAAAACAAACATGCTGAATGAGGGCACCCAGGGAAAAAAAGAGGTAAACACTTTGATTTCAATCATATAAAATTCTAGACAATGCAAACTAATCCATTGTAAAGGAAAGTAAATCAACGGTTACCTGGAGGGCAGGGAGCGCAGGGAGAGAGAGATATCATTAAAGGCACAACATAAATATGGGAGCGATGGATAGATCATCATCATTAATATGATGATGGTTTCATGGGTTATATGAATTTCAACTTATCAAATTGTACAGTTTAAATATGTGCAGTTTATTGCATGTCATTTCTAGCTTATCAAAGCTTGAAAAAGGGGCCAGCCCTGTGGCGTAATGGTTAAGTTCAGCGCGCTGCACTCTGGCAGCCTGGGTTTGTGGGTTCATATCTCAGGTGCAGACCTACACCACTCATCGGCCATGCTGTGGCGGCATCCCACGTACAAAACAGAGGAAGATTGGCACAGATGTTAGCATAAATTATGGCTAATCTTCTTCAAGCACAAAACAAAAAAAAAGAGCAAGATTGGCAACGGATGTTAGCGCAGGGCGCGTCTTCCTCAACAACAACAAAAATAAATAAATAAATTTTTTTTTTTTAAAAAAAAAGCTTGAAAAATAGAGTTCAAAATAAAAATCTGGATTTCCTACTGTTTTTGGAAAATCTCCTAAATTGACTCCACCATATGTCTCCTCACGCCCCAGGAGGGGGCGCTTTGCCTCAGTGGTAGCAAATACTGGTGAGCAACAAAAGCCACTTTCACCTGATTCAAAAGGAATGTAGGACCGGCCTGTGGCTTAGCGGTTAACTGCGCATGCTCCGCTGCTGGCGGCCCAGGTTCAGATCCCGGGCGCGCACCGATGCACCGCTTCTCCGGTCATGCTGAGGCCGCGTCCCACATACAGCAACTAGAATGATGTGCAGCTATGACATACAACTATCTACTGGGGCTTTGGGGGGAAAAAATAAATAAAATTATTAAAAAAAAAAAAAAAGGAATGCAGGCTGGGTCACAAGGACCACATCACTGACCAAGAGATCTCCCTTCTCTCTACCCTGGTTTTCCTGCCTGTACAGTGATTGTCTTGAGATAGAAAAACTACAGGACCCACAAAACCTTTAGATTATTTCCTCTCATAATGACCTCAGCTACTTCACAGTTCAGATGATTTGAAAACTTCTATACCTGCTCATCCTTCATAGCCATAGTAACAGGAACACTGGGCATGGCCCTTTAAAAGAAGCACATTCCAACCAGTTTGTTGCCATCTCCCTACTTCCTACTAATCCATGTTTCTGTAACAATTATGATTCCCTCTATATAATCTTTCAACAAGTGTACCCTAAGGAATTCAGGATATCAGGGCACGTGGCTCCGCTAAAGGACCTGGGAACAGACTTCTCTCATTAGTGCTGAGCACAATGCAATATCCCCTGTGAACATGAGAACAATTTCATGTTGTTCTCAGAAGCACCAGAGGTTGTCACAACAACTGTCCCCTCTTCAAGTTGACCTCCGAACCTACAAAGTATCATGACATCCAAGCTACAAATAAGGACCACAAAGTCCTGCAGTCTTTCCTGGGAGGCCTTGGGCAGCAATGCAAACTAGCCCCAAATGAGACAGCTCTAATCTGCCATGATATTGTCCCCTCTGAGACAAACAAGTTTGAGATCCCAACAAAAGCTGGTGACACCTTCATGTTAGCAGAACTCAGTTGATTTCAAACCACCACATACAGTGAATAGAACCCCCAAGATCAAAGGTGGCTTAAAGAATAAGGCCTTTATTATTGCACAAACCAGAGCAACAGGAGGTAGGCTGTTCCTAGGTTTGTGATTTGGAGGCTGGAAAATTCCATTACAAGAACCATGTGAGACCAACATCCCTGAAAAGGGAAGTCTATGTTTTCAAATCACCAGCAGAGTCCTCTGGGCCAAAACTAGGTCAGGTCCATACCCTAACTCATCAGAGAGAAAAAAATAAGAAAGGAATTAAGTGCTCAGGATTCTCACGTACCCTTCTGCAAATGGGAGAACATCAAGTTTTACTTCCTTGAACATGATGTGGTGGGTGAATGATGCACACCGTGGGCACCTTCCAAGTAGAAGTAAAATGGCTTCTGCAACAGAATTAAAAGCGACATAAAACTGGCAAAGGCCTTGAGTAGGTTAAAAAGTACAATGCAGCTCCCACATACCTGGAATTTAGTGGATGTTTGGATGTATGAGATTACATACATACATGTAGATGGCACCCTCATAATGGATCTCCTCCTGTGTTATAATGAACACAGAAACAGCACATACCCTGCACATCCACATTAATTCCCTAAATTTCCTATGTGAACTTTCTGGTATTCAATAATTAAGGCCTTCACCTGAAGGCTTTCTCATATTCAGCACACTCATAAGGCCTTCATCCAGTGTGAACTCTCTGGTGTTTTAAGAGCATGGAACTGTAGGTAAAGAATTTCCCACATTCACTGCATTCATTAGGCCTTTCTCCAGTGTGAACTCTCCAATGTGTAATGAGGTTGGAGCTTTGGCTAAAGGCTTTCCCACATTCCACACACTCCAAAGGCCCTTCTCCAGTATGAACTCTCTGCTATTGAAGGAGCATAGAGCTTTGTCTAAAACATTTCCCACATTCACTGCACTCAGAAGACCTTGGTTCAGTGTGAATTTTCTGGTGATTAAAGAGACTGGTGCTGTAAGTAAAGAATTTCCCACATTCCCCACACTCATAAGGCCTTTCTCTCGTGTGAACTCTCCAATGGTGAGCAAGGCTGTACCTTTTGCTAAAGAATGTCCCACATTCACTGCATATGTAACATCTTTCTCTAGTGAGGTCTGTCTGGTAATGAAAGTGTGTCTGCGCATGAAAGCTTTCATGTCCCTTTCCCCGTTACAATGAATTTTCACACCATGAAAGGCCACTCACTATATACTAAGTTCTGCCATTCAACTTCTCCCTGGTGTGAGTGACCTGTTGTTGGAGAAACTCCGAGCTGGCCAGGAAGTCTTTCCCAACCTCCCTGCAGGTAAAGGGCTTTCCTGACACCCCGAATTTGTAGCTCTTCACAAGTGACGCTTTGCTTCTGAAGTGTTTCTCCCCCACGTGCTGCTTTTTGGCGCTTGGAAGGTTTGCAGTGAAATAGAATTGTTTCCCACAGGCCCCGCAGGTGTACAGTTTTGGCCTATATATGTTCCCTGGTGCTCAGCCAAGTGCAAAATGTCTCTCGGACTAGGCTACACACCTCACAGGGATAAGCCTTCTGGGCAGACGCACCTGCCTTGGGAGTCCTGACCTGCGACACTCCTACAGAAACGCTCTGCTCAGAAGGGGCCTCCTCATTCTCTGCTCCACACCAACAACCTTAAAGGAATAAAATCCTGGAAGAGTACACGTTGACTTTGGTTGGAGGGGGCCACCCAACCACGAGAGTGTGTATGACAAACTCTGGACGAGTCCATGGGACTGTTTGCAGGACCAAGGTGTCGGTTCAGGCTGAGGATGAGGCTGCTTTGCCGTACTGGGGAATAAAGAGCACAGAATGGAGAAGGTTTCGCAAGGTGAAGGACATAACCATGGGGTGTGACATCTGGAGGAGAGTAGGGACTACAACCTGTTTCTCTGCAAATATCTTCCAGCAGGCTCTCATTTGCTGGTGACACACAAGCACTATGTAGAAGTGTATGTCCAGGACCAAGAAAATCTGACTGCAATAGAGTAGCTTGTGTTCAAGGACTATTTAAAGATATGTGTACACCTCATAACACAATATGTAGAAGTCAGTGTTGGAGAGCACTGCAGATGGAGCAGTGAGAAGAGCGAGACATGGAGGCCAGAGAGGTGAGGACTAGTCCTACATGGGATGTAAGGTCAGAAGTGACAAGGAAAGTTGACAAGGAGGCAAAGTGTCAAGCCTGGGGAAGGACCAGCAGAAACTAGGTGTGGCCAGTGGCACTGGCACCAAAATACTAATCAAGCAGAAGAGGCTTCTCCTATAGTTTGAACACAGTCCTGACATCATACCCTCCCCCAGATGCCCTCCCTAGGATCCTCCTGAATACATCTTGCTGTGGCTGGATTAACAGCCATTTATGAACCACTGAAGGCTCTGCACCCTACTTCCAAGATGAGCAAATACATGGCACCTGTATGATGCAATTACTAAGGGAAAGACATTACAAAACAGCAGCCAGTACTGGGCCAGAACAATTCAGCACATAAGAGCCCACAGGAAAGAAAACTATTACAGAAAACTTTGCAGGACAGTTTTGTAAGGAAAGACCCCAGCCCAAGTAAGTCATAACCACGTCAGTGATGGCAATTCCTGGCACAGGCAAGCCTGAGAAAACATCAGCTTGAGGAAGGAAGCAGACCTGGGGCACACAGGTGCTTTGGATCTGGACAAAGTCAACGGGCCATGGAGAGGACAAGCAAAGAAGGACAATCAATTAGTGACTTCTAGGTGCCTGACCCTGAATCCTTTCTTGTGAGGCTGCAGGGAAGCAGGTGTTGGGGCTGCTTAATGAAGGAGAGGGCAGTGCACACACCTTAGCCCTACAGCCACAGCACCTACTTAGGGAACTGGGGAAGGAAGCAGTGTCCATGGTCTTAATGTGGAAAGACAGACCAGTCTCTGGGGAAAAATAGAAGAGCAGAGAATATCTCAGGGGACAGGGGTGGGTGTGAGGCCCTTACTCAGGGAGGTTATAAGTTCAAAGTTCTCCAGCATCGCATCACGGGATACGTGTCTCTGAACCTCATCACGGAGACCCCACTCCTCCCAGAAGTACACGGCCACAAGGTGACAGTGCCCTCTCATGACGACGACAGATGAAACCATAAACAGCCCTTCTTCATGAGCACCCACAATCCATCCCATACACATCTACCCCACCCCATCCTCCTTCCAGGCCCAACTCAGGGGACAAACCAGGCCCTGGTGCAGCTTGCACTGTTGTCTCCTCATCGGCTCACTGGTCATGAAGTCCAAACATCAGCAACAAGAAGCAGGTGGATAAACAGATGTCTAAGCTGTGGCCCCAGCACAGAGGTATCCACCTGCTCCTGCCAAGCGATTCCCTTGACATGATCAAAGTCATGTAAGACTCAATACTAGGGCCCTGGGTCATCAGACATACTCCCTCTGCAAGTGCACATCATTCTTTAGACTGCACATTCCTCACATCCCTGGACACCAAGCCACATGGCCACAGACACCACACCTCACTGCCCCACAGCATAGGCATCTCTCTGGCCTCCTCACGTTACTTTCATTTTAATCACCTCCTCTTTACCCTACTGGTAAAGGGGGAATTCCTGTCCTAGGGTTATGGGGATGGCCAAACACAAGACACCCGACCTCGGACAGAGGAGACGGACAGCAGTTTACTAATCACACATATTCACAGCCTGTGAGAGGAGGACACCACACCGCATACAGGGCCACGTGAATGTTGTACACCAGAAAAGAGTGAAAAACCAGGGGCTGTGAGTTGCAAGTTTTGGAGGATCAAGAGGTGTGGTATAAGCTGATTCCCATGGGATGATGAGAACGTCTTCTCTGAGTAACTCTGCGGGCTAGTCGAGAATTGAAACCTGCTTCAAAGGAATAAGCAGGAACTGCTCTAGTCCCCTTGATAAAAAGGGGATGTTTGGCTAGGAGGCCTTATCCAAGATTACAGAGTGGGGAGGGGAACTTGCACTCAGGCCATTCGAGGCCCTCTGGATTTCACCAGGTGTCAAGGCAGCGCATAATAATGGGCCTTAATTTTAGGCCTTAAAATACAACTTGGCAGCAAGTATCCAGTGTTGCCTGGCAAATTCAAACAGCATCCAATACTAGCCCAGAACTCCCATGACTCCCACAAGGGGTAGAAACACCTAATCCCCCTAGGAAGGCCTCCCTGCTTGGCTCTGTTCCTTGCCTGAGACAGCCACACATAAGCACCTGTGGATCTCAGATACCCATGGCCCTATTCCACTTCTGTGCTGCACTTGCTGTCCCCTCAGCAGTGACAACATTCTCTGTCCACCTAACCCTCGTTCAGAGCCCAGCCCCATTTACCGTCCACCTCAGGTCTAGTGATTCTCACAGATGACCATATTTGCTCCTGACCATATCCATCAAGCTGAATGAAACACCCCAGGCCCCACCAAAGTCTTCACAAAATCTTGGTGAGTCCATAGAGTGATGAATAAGCAACAGCTCTGGCTGAGTGTCACCTTGTCTCAATTACTCCTAGGCCTCTGCATCCATCTCATTTCCACTCTTCTCTTGGAAGCCTTGGCTACCTGCCAGACTATCCTATCTGATACACTCTACCTTCATGGCCACTTACCTCCCTCACCTGCATTTAATAAACCCAATACTATCACTCAGGTATTCAACCAAGTGACCCAGCTGCCCACACCCTTCATGTCCTGGCCCCCAAACAGATTTATGAGCATAACACAAGACTATACCTCCTAAATGTAACCACAGGTCATTTACTTAGGCCCACATAGTAGCCACCACACTGAACCCCTCCAACTTGAACCCCTCCCTTTGAATTCCCAACTTTACATCCAACTGCCAATTTGATGCCTCCATGTAGCAGAAATACCTCTTAAACACCTCAGACTCGACACAGCCAAATAAAGCTCCTGATATTCCCAGTGAGTATTACTTCTGTCACCAGCTTCCTCATCTTAGTTGGAGCTTCCATCTCTACAGTGCTAAGACCAAATACAATGGAGTTATCCTTGATTCCTCTGTTTTACTCCCTCACCATCCACATTAGAAAATCTACTTGCCCTTTTTAAAAACATGCATCCAGAATCCAACCACACCTCCTAAACCACAGCTCTGGTCCATTAACCCTCACCTAGACTACGGGAGTAGCCTCCACCCTGATCTTGATCTTTCTTGTTCCTCCCTCACTCCCACGGTCTGTTCTCCACTTTATGGTCAGATGGAGCGTGGTAACATCACCTGCCCCCTCTGATCCAAACCCCCCATCACCTCCAGAACAGACACTCAACTTATCAGGCAGCTATTCCTGTCCTCATTTCTGTCCCCTGTTCTTTGTTCATACCAGAAAAGGAGACCTGTGGTTTCCTGAATACTCTCAGCTCAGTTTTAACTCTAAGTATTTGCACATCCTGGTACTAGCTCCTGGCTTGACCTTCCACACTTGTTTACACTGGTTGCCAATAATGGGAACACCTTTAGATAACCCCTGGCATGGACTTAAGACCCTGGGCTTGGGGTCCCCAGATCCAAGGACTAGGAACATGGCAATTAAAGAGTCCTAGGAAACAAAACCCAGACAACATTTGAGTGGTGGTCACGGCCAACGGACTAGGACACCCTCTAAATACCTGTGGTGGTTCCATAAGCGCTTCTGCAGCCTTGGGACTCTGTGGGAGAGGCAGGCCTTAGAAAAATGCGACCGTGGGTGTGTATGCGGGGTGAAGCGAGGGCGGCGATGGGCTCATGCCTCCCTATACCCTTCCCTGGCCCTGGAGCCAGGTGACCTCAGGCTGGCTGTCTAACCTAATCTCTGGCCTCAGTGTGGACTCTGACTTGAAGTGCGACGGTGAACAAACATTCAACCTCCTAGTGCCTCCATGTCTTCATCACTCCCCTTGACTCTGTTTTTCCTTTGAACAGCCTTGGCAACATTTAAAACGCTAATGTGAATCATGTTCCTTTGTTCAAAACTCTCCATGGCTTCATGGGTCCTCAGAATAAAGATACAACTTGCTATTTTACGCTTAACTCCGCCTCACACTCTGTTCCCTGCAGAGAGAACACGGACCCCAGGTCCCCGACTCCTCCCGGCTCAGTCGCCCTCCACGCCTCTCCCCCGCAGGCCCTCCCCTGGGACCCTCTCCCACACCCGTCACCCCAACTCTCAGAAACAGGCCCCACGAGCGCCTCCCCGTCCCGGACACTAGGGCGTGGGCTGCAGGCCCGTGAGCGGCGCCCGCACTCGAGGCTCTAGGGCTGGGCTGGGCTGGGCCGAGGGCGGGGAGGGCGCGGAGCACGAGCACTGACCTGAGCCGGCTCCCTCCGCGCGGCCGCCGCCATCGGACTCCGGGGCGGAGCGGGGCCGGGAGCGGCGGGAGAGGAGGGGACCCGGGCGCGGGTCCCCCGGCGGTGTCGCCGAGCCTCAGACCTGCCCTGTGCTGCGGGAAGAGCGCCTCCTCTCCCACGTTCTCTGCCCGCCACCTCAGCCGGGACCCACAACTCTGTACCCGGAACACACCCCTCAACACCCAAAATAACCGCCTGCAGCAGGACACCGGAAGTCCCGCCCAGACGCGATGATGCGCACGGACGAAAAAAAAAATCCTTTATCTTAATCCTTCATTGGCTCCTCACTGCGGCCTCTCGGCGCACGATCTTCTGGGTAATGTAGTTCTTACAACTCTAGAGGCGGCAGCTGAGGGCGTTCACCCTGACCAACCAGGTCAGTTGTGCGGCAGTAGGGAGGAAGTAGGAAAACGGCGCTCCTACCTAAACGGAGGGAGGGGTTTGCTCATTGTTAAAGGCGGAAGAGAGACATTATTTCAGATTCCATGAAGCTCAGCCTACTCCCAGAGGATAAAAATATTATTTGAGATGCTCCCAGATCTACTCATGTAAATAACCATGTCATTCCATAGTCGTTCAGACATAAAAGGAGTCCAGGCATAGCTGGAAACGTTATGTTATTGCTCTTCAAATGCATGTAGCCTGCAGCCTTATTCAATGTTGTGAGTTTCATTATGTTTGGTCAGGAAGAAGGGAAAGACTCCACGTAGGGCCATGAAGGGAAGGAAGAAGAGGGATGTTATGCCGCCCTGAAGCAGGTGGACAAGCAGGAGCTCTGCCTCTGGTCCTACAGAAAACAACTCTCTTGCCTGTATCATCAGTGATTGTGTCCTACCCACTAAGGAAAACTTTTTATCCATATATATTTCTTACCCCATATCCTAAGATATGTTCCGTTTCTTTTAGCAATCTGACATCTGAATCCGAGAGCAACTTAACTAATGCTATCTTTTTTCTAATAGACTTTATTCTTAGGATCACAGCAAAGTTGAGCAGAAGGTACAGAGATTTCCCCTATACCTCTGGTCCCCACACATGCATAGCCTCCCCCATTACTAATATCCCCCACCAGGGGGATATTAGTAATTTACAATTACAATTTTGTTTTTGTTACAATTTATGAACCTTTGTTCAATTTATGAACCTTTACTGACATATCATTATCACCCAAAGTCCATGGTATACATAACGGTTCACTCTTGGTGTTGTACATTCTATGGGTTTGGACAAATGTATAATGACCTGTATCCACCATTATAATATCATACAAAGAAGTTTCACTGACCTAAAAATTCTCTGTGCTTCGCCTATTCATCCCTCCCTGTAGTTTAAGGGCCTGACAATAAGCTTTTTATTGCCAAGCCATCCATTTCCAAGACATGCATCTGAAATAAACATATTGTCAGCTGTAGATACAGCTACTATTAAAACAACTAGATAAGAAACCAGGCCACCCCACCCATGAAGTTTCCCTTTTATAAAGCCCTGGGTAATCTAGATGACTGATCGTTTAAGTAACCCTGTTTTTTCCTCTCTGCATTCTAATTCCCACTCTTATTTATTTATTTATTTATTTATTTTATTTATTTATTTATGTGAGGAAAACTGGCCCTAAGCTAACATCTGTTGCCAATCTTCCTCTTTTTGCTGAGGAAGATTAGCCCTGAGCTAACATCTCTGCCCATCTCTCTCTATTTTCTATGTGGGATGCCACCACAGCATGGCTTGATGAGCAATGCGTAGGTCCCTGCCCAGGATGCGAACCCACAAACCCCAGTCCGCTGAAGCAGAGCGCGCGAACTTAACTACTACACCACCGGCTGGCCCCCGACTCTTATATTTTAAATTCTCCAATAAAGAGTGAACCTGTGAAAGCCTAGGTAGCCTACCCTCAATCCTAATAAACACAGAGCCCCAGATCCAGGCTTCCTCCATCTCTCTCTACTAGTGACCTTGTAACCAGGGGCCCATTTAGAGCCAGTTCGAACAGACCCCATCTCTTATCAACAAAGTGATTAAGGATTGTCTTTCAGAAAATCTGCAAAGTCACGTAGCCAGAGCATGTGCAGAAGAAGAAATCTTGACCTGAAATGACCACAGAACCAAAGATCCTCCTTCCCAGGGAAACCAAGGACGGGGACATGACCAGAACTGGAAAGTAGGACTCTTATCAGAAGCGAGGGGTCCCTCGTTCAGGTAGATCTGGTGTTAAAATTCCTTCCCAACCTCATCAAAAATGTTTACAACCCTATCATAAAAGTTTAGAACCTCATCATAAAAGTTTAGAACCCTGCCATAAATGTTTAAAACCTTACCATAAATGTTTGAAGCCTGCCAAGCAAAACCTGTTCCGCCAGTGTTTCAGAGTGCCAGCCTATTCTCCCTAACCTCTTAAATTTTGCCCCAAATCCTGAATCAGGATTCACGCCCCCTGTCTCCATGCAGGTCAATTTCACAGAATAAAGCTGATTTCTCCCCCAAAAGCTGATGCTGTAATTAATTGGGGTGTTTTTCATGTGCATCAGGCAAAAGAACTCCAATTTTGTGCAGTAACAACCTCTCTGTGTGGTCCTTGGGTGTCCCATGTATCCCCCAGAACCTGTGAATAATAAATCGGTTTTGTTTTTTTTTTGGTGAGGAAGATTGGCCCCAAGGTAACATCTGTTGACAACCCTCCTCTTTTTGCTTGATGAAGATTGTCACTGAGCTAACATCTGTGCCAATCCTCCTCTACTTTGTACGTGGGACGCCACCACAGCATGGCTTGATGAGCAGTGTGTAGGTCTGTGCCTGGAATCCAAACCTGCGAACCCTGGGCGGCTGAAGTGGAGCATACGAACTTAACCACTACGCCACTGGGCAGGCCCAAAAATCTTGTTTTTTCAAAGTTCACTGATGGTTTTGCTGAGGTGTGTCCTGCAATCATAATAAGAACCACAAGGACCAGTCCAGCCACAACATTTGCTCTGGGGAAATGTCTGTGAGGGCTGCCACAAGTAGTACTGCCCAGGTGAGTGCCTCAGGCATTTCTAGCTGATTGCATCGCTATAGATAAGCTGAGACCAACACAAAGCACTCCCTCCATCCCTTACCCCAACTATGGCTATTTTGTAAAGGGTAAATGGTTGCATCTTTCCCAGTCCAAGCAGGGGTACAAGGGGAGCATCTGAACTCTGAGATAGACAGGGCACCTGAATCCCATGATCTTCTCTCCTTGCTGGGAAGTGATTATCATTTTCTAATAATTGCAGGGACAGTTCTGCATGGGGAATTGAGATTATCTCCAAAACATTTTGAAATGCAAATTTCAATTAGTAATAAAGTTTATGCAGTTATTCAAAGTGTCAGAAACAGCTCTGGGGAATTATCAGGGAACTCTGAAGAAAGTTAAGATCTAAGAGAATTTTTAGCAGGGCTTTTATTCTTGAAAACATTAAGCAATACCAGCTCGAAGGGAGAGTTGAAGTGGACATTTATAGTAGTCAGATTAGCAAAAATGAATAACAAGCTGAGGTGTCATGTTTATTCACTCTAACAGACGTTCATTGAGCAAATACTCAGTTTTAGGCACTATGGTTGGTGGATGGGAGACATTGGGACACAAGAGAGGCAAAGACCCCTGTCCTCATGAAGCTTACATTCTTCAAAAAACACATGCAGGTACTATGAAAGAAAATTACAAAATTACACAGTAAGTTATGTCAACTTACAAAAACAGAAACCAGCTTAAGAGGCAAAGTGTCTATTTGGGATCAAAGAATTGCAATTCAGGGAGCACAGATTCAGGTAGAAACCCAAATAGTGTCCCAATTACAGACGAAGGGCTTAGAGTTTTTATGGGAAAAAGGGAGGAGGAAGTGAGTTGTATTAAAGAAGAGTTTATTGGTGCTAGATGAGGAGAGGCTAGGTTTGTACTTCATAGATGGGCTTGAGATTCAGTCATCAGGCAGAAGGGTAGACTTGTACTTCATTCATTGGTTGAGATTCAGTCATCAGCAAAGTCCAATGTTATCAGTTCTTACAAACAAGATATTCTTGTCCTTACTGACTTCTTGGAATGTTGGTGGTTTGGTCCAGTTTGGAAGATAAAGAAAACAAGACATGCAATTCCTCGGAAATGGCTGCTCTGGCTCTGTTTTAATGTGGCCCCACTCATGTCATCTTTCACAGTTAGAATGTGGTGGAAACAATAAAAACAAGACAAGGTGTGTGTCCTGAGACGTCTAGTATGGAATGTAATATTACACAGCACAGTAAGTTGTCGAGGGTGGGGGTGCCCCTTAATAAGAGTAAGAGGGGCACTGAGAAAATACTTGAAGGAGGTGAGGGATGAGTCATGTGGGTATTTTCAGATAAGTTCAGGGCAGAAGAGAAGCAGGTGACTAGCTGGCTTTGGTGGGTGGAGCCCTCACAGCATTCAACAGCAGTGGGGGGAGGGTGGGTTCTGAGACTTGAGCCCAGTTAGCCATTCATCTCCTTTGCTCACTGCAGAGACACTCAGGGGATGTGGGTAAGCAAACTTGGGTCTACCCCTTACAGCCTACAATTTTCCACCTTAGTGGACTTGGGCCTGGAACCAGGCAGCCAGGACTTTATACAACTCTGGTTTTCTCAGTTTGATCCTTGGACCTTCACCATCAGTGTCACCTGGGGACTCATGGGAAATGCATCTTCTCAGTTTTGAATGCAGACCAACTGAATCAGGCACTCTGGGAGTCAGGCCCTAGAATCTGTGTCTTAAGCTCCAGGAGATTTTGATGCACATGAAGAACATTCCAAGCTTCTCTTGTGATTCCTGTGTACGAGGTGCCTGTATTTCTTGTTAACTGGAATCCCTTAAAAACCCACAAGATTTTTGCACTGAGGTTACATAAATACATTGTATTTTAAAATACATAAGTTTTACGTATTACAAGATGTCAAATTTTCAAGTTTTTATGAAAGAGGTATTACACTATATATGTTTATAAAATAGAACTTGAATAGGCTCTGATCATTCTAGCTCCTGGAGAAAAACAAAGTTTGCAGTATAGAATTATCCTTTCAGAATTGTGTCTGCACATGTGTGCATCACTCTTTGTGTATATCTCTGTATTCAAATATATTCCTATACATATTGTTTTTTCTTAGTAAAAATCAAGGCATATATTGTATACTGATCCATAGATTGATTTTCTTACTTAATGTATCTTGGACAATCTATAGCTACTTCCTCATTTTACACCTGAGACCTCCTCATCTCCACACTTTGTGGACCTAAAGCTGCCTCTTTGTGAAGACTGCTTTCCATTTTCTTGGCAGGGCCCCTCCTTCCAGGCCACAGAAACTCCTCAAGTCCTTTCGAGTTTTTCTTGCTGGTCAGGCTGCTCTCAAGTGTTGCCAGGGCTGAGAACCAGGACCAGGCAGTGTCTCATGAAGGCCAGGAGGCTGGTGATGCTGAACTAGGCCTGGGGAACCAGAACTGTCCCATCTTGCTGGTTGGGGTCAAGTTTGGTTGTGGTGCCCAACACAGTGTCCAGGAGGACCACATCCTGCCGGCTGTACCTTGCCCTGCAGATTCGTCCCTGAGATTGTCCCAACATGTGGGACTGGCACTGTTCAGGTGCTAAAGGGGGGCATCAGTCTCTGGAGGAAGAAGTGGGGACTCAGCCTCTGGGGCCAGCAGAGGACACTGCCTCTGGAGGAGGAAGCTGGGCTTCAGTGGCTGGAGGTGCCTGTAAGCACCTGACCTCTGATGTCGGAGGGAGGGTCTCCACCTCTGTGGTAAGGGCATTGAAAAAGCCTTTATATTCCCCCCCAATCCAAGGAAGACCCCCGAGAGGACTCAGCTGCAGGATTTTCTGTTGCCTGCCCAGCCCTAATCTCTGAGGTCTGTTGCCTCCACCGTCTGCTCTCTGGGCTCCCCTTCCCTGTGCAGGTTTCAAAAGTGCCCTGGCCGGAGGAAGGCAGGATGCAACCTCACCTGCTGTGCATCTGACTCTCACTACCTGGCTTCTTTTTGGACTTTGCAAATTGGAGCTAAGTTTTGGTTCCCAACAGAAGTGGAAGCAAAAAGGAAGCTCCAAACTAAATCTCCCCAATTTTTAAAGAAACTAATTTATAGTTCTGTAGCATTTTTAGAATTATACCAGTTGTGTCTCCTAACTATATCTCTTTGGATGTTGAGCCTTATTATTTATTTGGTGAAGAAAACACATTTAATGGCAGTTGTGTTACTCTGCTGGGACTGCCATAACAAAATACCATAGACTGGTTAGCTTAAACAACAGAAATTTACTTTCTCACAGTTCTGAATGCTGGAAGTGCAAGATGAAGGTGTCAACAGGCTTGGTTTCTCCCGAGGCCTCTCTCCTTGGCTTGCATATGGCCATTTTCTCGCTGTGTCCTCACATGGCCTCTTCTCCCTGTGGGCTCACTCCTTGGGTCTATTCCTCTTCTTATAAGGAAACCAGTCCTAATGGAGTAGGGCCTCACCTTTATGACCTCATTTAACCTTAATTACCTCTGTAAACGTCCTATTTACAAATACAGTCACTTGGGGGTTAGGGCTTCAAAATATGATAAGTACTATGTTAATAAGTGTTAGTGGTAATGAAAAGCAAATGAGTCACTAAAGTTGAGTAATAAAGAGGAAAAGAGCATCTAACTATTTGAAAGTATCTTCCAGGTGCCAGTGGCTCATAAAAATTTCTAAAAGTGACTTTTATAAAAACATAATTTCCAGGGACCCGGCCCCGTGGCGTAGCGGTTAAGTGTGCGAGCTCCGCTGCTGGTGGCCCAGTTTCGGATCCCGGGCGCGCACCCATGCACCGCTTGTCAGGCCATGCTGTGGCGGCGTCCCATATAAAGTGGAGGAAGATGGACATGGATGTTAGCCCAGGGCCAGTCTTCCTCAGCAAAAAGAGGAGGATTGGCAGATGTTAGCTCAGGGCTGATCTTCCTCACAAAAAAAAAAAACAACATAATTTCCAAAAGCTGCCCACTAAATACTGTAAATGCATTACTTTTAAGTAACATTAATGCATTACTTTTGTGTGTGTGTGTGTGTGTGAGGAAGATCAGCCCTGAGCTAACATCCATGCTAATCCTCCTCTTTTTGCTGAGGAAGACTGGCTCTGAGCTAACATCTATTGCCAATCCTCCTCCATTTTTTTCCCCCCCAAAGCCCCAGTAGATAGTTGCATGTTATAGCTACACATCCTTCTAGTTGCTGTTATGTGGGACACGGCCTCAGCATAGCCAGACAAGCGGTGAATCAGTGCGCGCCCGGGATCCGAACCCGGGCTGCCAGTAGCAGAGCGCATGCACTTAACCGCTAAGCCATGGGGCTGGCCCAATGCATTACTTTTAAGTAACAAAAAAGCTTTCAATTAAAACAAATGCTAAAAGCTGCTAAAATGTAGCGTTTAATGAAATAAATGTGTTTCAGTTGAATACTTCGCACTTCCTATCATAAGCAATGCTGATTATTTATCCCACCTGATTAAACTCTCAGGACCCATCATCTCCTTGATGTATAGTTCTGATCATTCTGACTGTTGAAGTGTCCTCCGATACCCGGCAGAGAAAGCCTTCACCTAGCTTCTCGGCTGCTTTTCTCTCCACTCTCCCCATCACACACTGTACCACAAAGACATTGACCTTCCTTCAGTTCTCTGAATTGCACATGTGCCTTTCCAACTCAGAGTATTCCCAGGTCCTTTTTTCTTCAACCGAAACATCTTTTTCCCACTCTGCTTTGTAATTTGAAATAAATCTTGGGCCAGCCCCGTGGCTTTGCGGGTAAGTGCGCACGCTCTGCTACTGGCGGCCTGGGTTCGGATCCCGGGCGCACGACGCACCGCTTCTCGGGCCATGCTGAGGCTGAGTCCCACATGCAGCAACTAGAAGGATGTGCAACTATGATGTACAACTATCTACTGGGGCTTTGGGGGAAAAAAAAAAAGGAGGAGGATTGGCAATAGATGTTAGCTCAGGGCTGATCTTCCTCACAAAAAAAAAAAAAAGAAGAAAGAAATCTTTTAGGTATCAGTATGAATTTCTAATCACAAGTAAGTTTCTTCTTCAACCTCCTTAACTTTGAATATTCCTATATATAGTATCATAAAATTCTCTGAATCTCTAGTAAATAACATTATACAATTTACAAAATTATGTTTGAATAATTATGAGTAGCTTTCATGTTTTTATATGCTATAAGCAATACAAAGTGCAGTTATTATCGTTCTTATTCAATTTTGAATCAAAATGTCCTGGATGATTAAACAGTGTAAAATGTGAGCCTACAAATACATAATGTTGATTAAATAAGAGGTGAGATGTTCTAGAGGGAACTTATAGTCCAGAGACTACAGTTGGAAACTTTACTTTCCTTGCCCAGCAGGCAAAGCAGAACTGAGAGGCACGGATGTCACTGCCAAAGAGCACGAAGGGATGAATGTCCGGGAGCCCAAAGACACCAGAGCAGAGGTGTTCATTAGACCATGGCGTGGGTTCATAATCAGGGTTATCCAAAAAGATAAAATAGGAGAGAGAGTAAAAGGAGATAAACATATTCACCAGAATGAGACGGTGACATGGCTTTTGTCTCACCAGGGTGAGAATGGCGCCTTGGTCTCATGCGAAAGTCTCAGGGAAAGCTGTTGCTATGAACGTGTTGGACTCGCCGCTAATGTCTGTGCAGAACAAGTCCATCTTCTCCTGCCGTCGGACATGGGAGCTCCTGGATCTCAGTCCTCTGGACACTGGGATTTACAACAGCAGACCCTTCATTCTCAGGCCTTCGGACTTGGACTGAATTAGAGCACCAGTTTTCCTGGTTCTCCAGCTTGCAGCCAGCTGACTGGAGGACTTCTTAGCCTCCATAACCATGTGAGCCAATTCCTATAATAAATGTTCTCTTATATATATCTATATATCCTATTGGCTCTTTTTCTTTGGAGAACCCTAATACAGATAATATAAATTCCCCATGTAGAACAGTCCCTGCAATCACAAAAGAAATGATACTTCCCGGCAATGAGATAAAATCACGGATTTACGATATTCCCAATATTTCAGGATCCAGAGCACCACTGACATATATGCTCTACTTTGAACACTGCAGCCATTGCCCTATACCAAAACAGCGTGTGTTTCCATGTTCCCCTTTTGAGCTTGATGTTGTCAAAGACAAACACAGCCAGACATTAGTTAAAGAGGTAAAAACATATTTTATTCAGTAACTACTGACAGTAGGGCAAAGAGTTGAACTCCATTCTGATTTGTGCAGAGGTGATCAAGCGATTCTCCAATCAAGCCGGAGAATGAGGGGCCGGCCCGGTGGCAGAGTAGTTAAGTTTGAGCTGTGCTTCAGTGGCCCAGGGTTCCCAGGTTCAGATCCCAGGTGCAGACTTACACATCGCTCATCAAGCCATGCTGTGGTGGTGTCCCATATACACAGTAGAGGAAGAGGGGCACAGATGTTAGCTCAGGGCCAATCTTCCTCACCAAAAAAATTAATTAATTAATTAAATAAGGGAGGATAAGGGAGCAGGGAGAACGGGGATTCAGCAAAGTCACAAAACTGAAAAATTACAAAGGGTTGGTCAATGTAAATGTGATTAGTGCAGCTGTGTTTGCTGGCGGTAGTTACGGAAGTTACAATTCTATCCTTCCACAGACACTGGGAGATAGAGGCCTTATCCTTCCTCAAGATTACGTTTCAAAGGAATAGATCGTAGGTCCTTGAGAAAGACACCTGTTTTTTTTTGTGTGAGGAAGATTAGCCCTGAGCTAACATCTGTCACCAATCCTCCTCTTTTTGCTGAGGAAGATTGGCCCTGGGCTAACATCCGTGCCCATCTTCCTCTACTTTATATGGGACACCACCACAGCATGGCTTGACAAGCAGTGTGTTGGTACGCGCCCGGGATTTGAACCTGCGAACCCTGGGCCACCGAAGCAGAGCGCGCACACTTAACCGCTAGGCCACTGGGCAAGCCGCTGAGAAACACACTTCTGAAGTGGAAGAGATATATATTTACAATTGTAAGCCTTTTTCAGTAAAGGCTCAAAGAAAAAGAGGTCAGGGGTCTATCATCAGGCTTAGCTAGAACAAATAGTAAATTCTCCTGGTAGCCTTGAGCTTTCTCAGTCTGGCATTTTAACGGAGGCTGAGGTCAATGGAGGGCTGGAGTTATCCAAGGGACTAGGCCTTATGCTGCTAGAAGGCATCCTAGAATTTGGTCAAGTCTCTCAGTGCCGGGTTTGGACAGAGTTCTGTGCTGAGCTCAGTTCTCAATGTCACATTCCTAAATGGATACAAATGCTGCTCACTGAAATAGACACAGTAATTGACTACACAGACAGGAGGAATGTTTCACGCGGGAACCACAGACAAATATCCATCTTGGTACTCCCGTTTCATGGTCGCCCAATCTCTCTCCTCTGTCTTCCCTGTCATGGCACTATTTGGAGTATTTTTTTTTCCTCTCCCTGACAGGATGTATACAGGTTGATAAAACTTACTCCAAGTTTTCAGCATGCATGCATTTGAATTGCAGTATGTTTAGTAGGCGCTTCCAGTGGACGCATATTGTATCTGAAGGACTGCATGGAATGATATGTGCATTTGGATTTGTAGGCGTTGGGAGCATCTGAAATAATATTTTTACCCTCGGGAGCTTGCTGAGCTTCACGGTGTCTGATATAATTCATCTACAAACAAGTGGGTGATCAGTTACCACGACACTCCCAAAACACCTGAATACGAGCCCTTTAAGAACTGGAGCCGCGCCTCCAGAACCCTTGGCCCAGACTCGCCAATTCCCTCCAGGTGGAACCTGGCCGTTTCTCCAGGAGTCCGGCAGGGAGCATCTTTACCCGCGGCCTGTGTATGTGGCAACTACATTACCCAGAAATCTAAGCATCAGGCGACGGCGTCGTTGAGCCAATGAAGTCTCAGAAAAGAGGCGCGTCTCCGTGCGTCACAAAATGAGAGGGAGGAAATTCCGGTGTCCTCCTCCCGGTCACTTTGGCTGCTCTCCCGACCACAGATGAACAGTCTGAGTGCTGTTTCCAGACCAAGGTGCTGGGACCGACAAGGCGCGAGAGGAGGCGGTGTCCCCACTGCACAGCACGGGTCTGAGGCTCCGCGACGCCGCGGGGGAGACCCACGCCAGGGCCGGAGAACTTGACACTTATCACCTCCCTGGGTAAGCCCTCACACCCACCTCTGTGCTCTGACCTAGCCTCTATCGTTTTCCTTTTCCCCAGGGGCAGCTACGTCCTCCTCCCATCAGGACCAACGTGTCTGCTTCCTTCTCCAGTTAACTTAGGTAGGCGCTGTGGTTGGTACAGTTGAGGTATGTGCACTGGCCTTGAGCAGGCCCAACACCTGCTTCCCTACACTCCTGCAGGGAAGGATTCAGGGTCAGACATCTTGCATTCAGCCAAATGAATCCATCCTTGCTTGCCCTCTCCCTGGCTGGGTCACTTTGTCCAGAAATAGGGCACTTGTGTGCCCCAGGTTGTAATTCCTTCCTCTAATTGACATTTCCTAATACCTCCCTATGCCAGGATTTGCCACCACTGACATAGTCAATACTTAATTGCACCATGGGCTCTTCTTGCAAGACCTTCCTCTGGAGTTCTCTTGGTGATAGTTTTCTTTCATGTGGGCTGTCATGTCCCGAGCTGGTCTTGGCCAGTGCTAGCTGCTCTTCTGTCTTTCCCTTAATGATTACATCATCCAAGTACCATGTAGATAATCATCTTGGTGGTGTGATGGAGGGCCCTTAGTGGTTCACAAGATGGATATGAATCTAGCCACAGCAAGATGGGGTCA
The DNA here is from genome assembly GCF_057802395.1 of Ceratotherium simum simum. Classification (NCBI taxonomy): domain Eukaryota; kingdom Metazoa; phylum Chordata; class Mammalia; order Perissodactyla; family Rhinocerotidae; genus Ceratotherium; species Ceratotherium simum. The sequence continues at coordinate 1,884,251 of NC_141932.1, forward strand.
GAAGGAGCCTGGCCCTGAGGAGAGGCACCTGAAGGAGAATATGACATCAAGACTGTGTACAAATCATACCAGAAGCCTATTCTGTTTGACTAGTGTTTTGGTGCCATCACCATGCCCACACTCCATTTTTGCCTTTCCTTCTGCATTCTTGACACTTTGCTGACTTGTCAGTTCTATTGCTAGTCACTTCTACTTTTTTTTTTTGAGGAAGATTGGCCCTGTGGTAACATCTGTTGCCCATCTCCCTCGTTTTTTTTTTCTGCCCAAAGCCCCAGTACATAGTTGTGTATGATAGTTGTAGAGTTGTAGCTCTTCTATGTGGGACACCGAGTCAGCATGGCTTGATGAGTGGTGAGTAGGTCGGCGCTCAGGATCCAAACCGGGGAACCCTGGGCCATCGAAGCAGAATGCGCGCACTTCACCGCTGCGCCACCGGACTGGCCCCAACTACTCTTACTTCCAGTCTAGGGCTAATCCTCATGTCTTTGGACTCTGCGTCTCACCCGTCTTTCTCCCTGTTCCATCTGCAGTGCTCTCCAACATTAATCTCTACATGTTGTCATGAAGTGTGCACATATCCTTAAACAGTCCTTGAACACCAGCTGCTCTGTTGCAGTCAAATTTGCTGGTACCTGGACATGCCCTTCAGCACGGTGCTCACATGTGAACAGCAGACAAAATCCTGCTGAATGCTGTTTGCAGAGGAGCGAATAGTAAACCATACCTCTCCTCCCTGTGTCACACCCCATGGTTGATGGTTGTATCTTTCACCTTGGGAGGCTTCCCCCATCTTTATAGGGCTGTACTACTACTGCAGCCCAACACTCCCCTTGAACCTACTCCCTGCTCCTGGAAACAACCCACGGACTCATTCCTGGGTTTGTCAGACACACACTTGTATGCAGGTCACCCCCTCCAACGTCAACATGCACTTTACCAGCATTTCCCTGCTTTCAGGTTGTTGGCATGGAGTGGAGGATGAGAGTGTTTTGAGCAGAGTGTTTCCGTACAGGGAGTGTTGCATGGGACTCCTAAGACTGCTCCATCTCCCCAGAAAGCCCACCCCTGTGAGATTTGTGGCCTAGTCTTGAGAAACATTTTGTGCTTAGATGACCACCAAGGAACACATCGTGGGCAGAAACTATACATATGTGGGCATGTGAGAAATGATTCTATTTCACTGCAAACCTTCATCAGCACCAGAAGCAGCACATTAGAAACACTTCAGAAGTAAGGTATGGAGAGCCCTGTTTTTGAAGAGGTGCAAATTCCATGTATCACAGAAGCACTTTGCCTACAGGGAGGTTGCAAAGGACATCTTGACCAGCTTGGGGTTTCTCCAGCAACAGACCCCTAACACTAGAGAGAAGTCAAACTGTGGACTGAGTGTAGCACAGCCTTTCACAGGATAAAAACTCATTGCAACTGGGGAGATTGCAAAAACTCTCAGCCACACACACTTGTTCAGCACCAGAGAGACTTCACTAGAGAAAGATGTTATATGTGCAGTGTATGTAGGAAGTCTTTTAGCAAAAGCTGTAATCTCATTGTCCCTTGGAGAGTTCACACTGGAGAAAAGCCTTATGAGTGTGGGGAATGTGGGAAATCCTTTAACCACAGATCTAACCTCATTAAACACCAGACAGTTCACAGTGGAGAAAGTGTAGTGTAGTGAGTGTGGGAAATTCTTTGCCTACAGCTATAGTCTCCTCCAAAATCAGAGGAGACTCAAGTAAGACCTCACAAGTGTGATGATTGTGGCAAATTATACAGCACTAAATATAGCCTCATTAAACATTGGAGAGTTCACACTAGAAAAGGGCCATATGAGTGTAATGAGTATGGGAAATCATTTAGTCAGTCCTCCAGCCTCATAAAACACTGGAGAGTTCACAGTAAAGGCCTTACAAATGCAAAAAATGTGGAAAATTCTTTTGCATATTATTTGTGCTCCTTCAACATCAGAGAATTCACACTGGGGAAAGACCTTATGAGTGCATTGAGTGTGGGAAATTCTTTGCCTACAGCTCCAGTCTGTTCCATCACCAGTGCGTTCACAATCGAGTAAGAACTCACAAGTGTGATATATGTGGCAAATTATATAGCACAAAGGACAGCCTCATTAAACATTACAGAGTTCACACTGGAGAAAGTCCTTATGTGTGCAGTGAATGTGGAAAATCATTTAGTCAATCTTCCAACCTAACTGAACACCAGAGAATGCATCCTGGAGAAAGACCTGACAAATGCAATGAGTGTGGGAAATTTGCAGATTTTTGCTCCTAGAACATCACAAGAGTTCACACTGGAGAAAGGCCCTATGAGTGCAGTGAATGTTGGAAATCCTTTGCCTACAACTCCAGTTTCCTAAGACATCAGAATGTTCACATGGGGTGAAGGCCTTCACCTAAGACAGTACCGTGTTATAGACTGAATTATTTCACCCCTACCTCTACCCCACCATTCTTGTTTGAAGCCTTAACGCCCAATTTGACTACATTTGGCGATAGGGCCCTAAAGGTGGTAATTAAGGTTAAATGAGGCCTGATGTGATAAGACTAGCATCCTTATGAGAAGAGGAAGAGACATCAGAGGCCTCTCTCTCTCTATGCATGTATGCATAGAGGAATCTGATCTGGAAGCTAGAACACCAAGATCAAGGTGCCATGAGGGGGCCATCAAGGTTGATTTCTCCTGAGGCATCTCTCCTTTGCTTGCAGATGGCCACCTTCTGGCTGTGTCCTCAAATGGCCTTTTCTCTGTGCGTGTGCTTCCCTGGTGTCTTTTCCTTTAATTATAAAAACAGCAGTTATATTGTATTAAAGCTTCACCCTTATGATCTCATTTAACTTTAACTGTCTCTTTAAATGCACTAACTCCAAATACAGTCGTATTAGGATTAAGGCTTCATATGTGAATTTCGAGGGGACACTGATCAGTATATAACAATTGTTTTTGTGTACTGAAGGATATAGCCTCAATGTTTTGTGCTATTCATAATGTAACAGCCACAGACACTATATACTTTTTAGTATAATCTGCTTTCTTAACACATTGTTCATCACTTTCTAAAGTCTAGACATTCAATAAAACAAGCAAGCACTGGTTTGTAGTGATTGTCAATTTTCCTGGGGTAAATACTCCTTCCATGGCCAATTTCAAGCTGCCAAAATGATGTCAGTGTAAATGGAGCTGGGAGAGATGTGCAGTAGCACAACATTACATTCTGTTCCCACGTGCGGATTCAGTAGTAATAAATAGCCTCAAGGACATAGGTAATGGCAAAACCTGGTAACATAATTAGGCAGTGACAAATGTTGAGAATCACCTTTGCTTTTTTAACAGCTATTGAAATACGGTCACTTATTATTCACGGTAGCTATGTTTTCTAAAGCCACTGTTGTTATGGTAGTTATGATCTCTAAAGCAGTGGTTTCGTATGCACTAATTCAGTGTTTGTAATACTGAATTTTTGCATACAAAACCATTGCTCCTAGAGGAAATACAGGTTTAGGTTCCTTACAGCCTCAGTCACAACATTTTTGTCCACTGATCAATACATAACATTGTTTCATGTATATTTTTGTTTAAAGACACCTTATTTGCTGTCAGTTGATTTATTAACATAGGACTTGCAGCCAACAGCACTGTAACTCATGCCTGAACAAAACTTATCTAACACACATACGTTCTTTCTAAGGCACATCACAGCCTTGTGCTTAGGAATACTAGACAGCACATAAGCACTACATTTCAGGGCCATTTTAAACAGTAGAATAACCAATAAAAAGTACAAACGTGGCACTAAGTAGACCACAGAAAGGACACTTGTTTATGACAGCTGAAAGCAGAAGAGAACCAACCTTAGCTGTGACCATTACTAATTTTATTCTCTTTAAACTGACACACACACTTTTTGCCTTAAATACAATGTATTCTAAAAAGCATATTTGTCTCTCCCCTAACTAGGAAAACCAGTTCAACTTGACAAAAGGAAGTTTATCATGAAAATAAAAACATGAAATCAAAATACTGCTCTGAATCCCAAGGAGCTCCCAGGTCCTGCTCAGGGCTGCTCTCTCTGATAAAAAAGGGAAATTAGTAACAGGGGGACATTACAGATGCAGCACGACTCCAAGACTTTGTCCTGACAACACTCAGAAGGAAAAAGAAAGGAAGAAGGACCAGCTTTTTCAGAGTGTCAATGCATGCCACCTGATACCATTACTGTGTGCCATCTAAAATCATCTCCTAGACCAGTGCAGGAGCTGGGCCCAGGCCTTCGGAAACAAGGGACGATGGTGCAGCCCTCAAGGGCATTTTTACTGAGATTGTGTTGTTCAGGAAGGTATGTAGGGAGCACCATGGCAAATGTCTTTCCAGGGGTGCTGCCTGACTTACCCTCTCTTCTGAGAACAGCCCCTCACCCACGACCCTGCTACGGGGCTGTGGGGACACTTGGCCCAACCAGGCTGAGTCAGTCAGCTTCCCTCCTGTGGAATCTGGAATAAGGAGCTCAGACTGAGGCCCAAATGTGCTGGGCACAAGGGTGAAGGTTTGTGTTTAGAAAGACAATGTTTCTCCCCAAAGATACCTAATTTAGACATAGGGAGACTGGAAAGGAGGAAATCGGTCTAGAACACGGTGAGAGGTAGAGGGAGGAAGAAGGGTGAGTTTCACTGGTCTTCGTACCAGCGAGGCCTGTTTGAGAGGGCAGAATCAAGGAGGCTGTGGATCCCCTGCGTGGAGAGGGGAGCCCTTACCCAGTGAGACCAGGAGTGAACAGGCCTCCGGCATCACCTGCAAATACAGAATGCCTGAGCTTTGTGTTGGGCTCAAAGGGGAAGAGAACGTGGCCTTTGGTCATAACATAATTGTGTCTGACAGAAAAGCCTCCCATGGATGAAGCCACTGGAGAAACAATCAGTGGGATTCTCTTGAGAACTTGGGGGCAGACGGTAAGTGCTCTCGGCCATCAGAGGAATGGGGGAAAATGATCATGACAGTAACTCCAACAATAAAAACAGCAGCAGCAGCTGACCTTCCCTGGTCCTTGCCATGTGTCTGCCCTGGGCTGACAGCTTCACATGCTGAGATAAAGGGATTCAACTACCCAGTTCTGGATCTAGATTCAGGGGTATGAATCCAGCCTCTTGAATGTGACACCTGTCTTGCCTTCTCCACTCCCAGAAGCTGCTCCAAGGACACAAGCCTCGAGATAGTAATGTGATGTTGAGTCTGTAAAATAAATGTGACTGAATCCAGTTAGGGTCTCTATATAAACTTTTAATTAAGATTTGGCAGGTGGGTGTGGAAAACTACTTGTCTTGTGGCTGCCCAAGACAAGCACTCTGAGTTCCCTTGCTCATTAAAACTGCCACCTACTAATCTGGAGTGGTCTGCCTGTTTCTTCAGTCTTGCTCTGTCCTCCATGTATTGGGCCAATTTCAGATTACACCCAGGAAGCTCCCAAGGATGTTGTGAACTAACAGAATTAGAGAAAATACTCAAAATGCAAATGCTGGAAATCTGGTGCTGCTAAATGCTCACTGTTGTTACTTTTATTGACCCTCACAGAGGCCAAGGTACATGTCACAGTCAGTGACCTGCCCTCCAGGAGCTCTAGTGAATCACCTAGAGACTCCCTGGTGGGGAACCCACACTGAGACCTCAGTACCCTGCAGCCCCCTCCTGCCTGCCGGTGGCAGAGGGGTGACTTGCCCCAGGATTGTCACCACATGCACATGTAGACCACAGGTGCAGCTGCTGCACAATGAATGGGTGCCTCAGCTCTTCACCTCTTCCAACAGCCCAGGGGCAGGGTCACCCCTAATCCCCATTTTATACAGGAGGAAACTGAGGCCTAAAGTAGAGCCACTGTCTGTGAGCTGCGGTGGTGGTCAGCGATCTGAGATTCAAACTCCAGCCACTTGGGGAGTCTGATCACTGCCTTCCTCTTTCCCTCCCCACTGGGCTTTGAATGTCCAGGCCATCCTGATGCCAATTGGTTCCCTATCTGCTCCAACCCACCAATGAAGATCAGGAAAATCAGCAAACACTACAAAGCAAGACATTACTGTATTATGGAATGTCTGGACTTAAGAAACAGAGGGAGGATGTTAATAATACAGACTAATCTTAAAAGTGTATGGTATATGTGCCCATTACATTGTGCATAGCAAAAAAATTGAAAAGAATTAAGATATATTCTTTCAGTATTAAAAACAATTAACCCATTAAGCAAAGAAGTCACTCATGTATTCAAGAATGAGTGAAATTCTAATATATATCTTTCTTGCTTCATTGTCCTGTTTTTGAAAGAAAAGGAAAATGGCCAAAGTTCACAAAATAGGCAAAAGTTAGGAGCGGACATTTTATCCGAGACATACAGATAGCAAATAAACAATTGAAAAACTGCTCATCATGAATCTTTAAGGAAATGCAATTAAAACAAAGTGAAATACCACTACAAACTAATTAAAACGGCTAAATTAAAAATGATAAGCCAAGCCAAGTAATCACTACAACGTGGAGAGATGGAACTCTCATACCCTGCTGGTAAGAATGAAAAAAGGTATAATCATTTTAGATCACAATTTGTTAGTTTTTTCAAAAGTTAACACTTACCTACCCTGTGACTCAGACATTACACCCAAAGTTATTGAAAAAAGATAAACATATATCCATATAAAGAACTGTACATGTTTGTACAAGCTTTATTTACAACAGTCAAAACACTGGTAATAATTCAAATGTCCATAAAGAGATGAATGGATAAACTAACAGTGGTATATCCAAAGGTAGCAAAAAAACAAAAAGCAAGTTGACCTTCTTATATTATTGATGAATCTCAAAGTAATTATGCAACATGAAGGAAACCAGAAAAAAAAATTAAACATTTAATGACTCCAATCATATACATTCTAGAAAATGCAAAGGTATCTGTAGTAAGAGAAAGTAAATCAATGGTTATTTGGAGGGCGGTGACAGGCAGGGAAAGAGACCATAGAAGGACATAAGGCAAATTACACAGTGACAGATATCTTCACTACCAGGACTGTGATGATGTTTTCATAGGTTCTTACGTATGTCAAAACTTATCAAATACTACACTTTAAATACATGCAGTTTATTACATGTAAACTATACCTTAATAAAGCTTTAAAAATGGCTCAAGATAAAAAAGTCTTTATTGGTCATTTTTTTGGAACATAGGTTTGGCAACCCTATATTCACTCCACCATCTATCTCCTCATGCTCTCTGGGAGTCAGTCTTGCCTCAGTGGCAGCAAATACTGGCTACTAACAAAGGATATTTCCATTGGAGTCAAGAGGAATGCTGGCTAGGTCACAAGAGTCACATCCCTGGACTACTTTTCTCTTTGTTTTCCTCCCCGTGCAGCAATAGCCTTGAGGTGAACATCACTGAGAGACTACACTACAGGAATCCCCAAGATCTTTTGATTATTTTCTCTGACAATGACTTCAGCTACACAAGATAAACAAACCTGAGGCCCTGAGATTTGTGTAAAAACTGATCCTACACAGTCACTGTCACAAAAACATTTCTGGATGCACTTCTAGAAGAGGCACATTCCATCTAGTTGGCTGCAGTCTTCTCGAATCCCTAATACAGTGCACTTTCAGTAGCAGTTATGGTTTCCCCTGACCCCAGTGGTGTTGCAACCACTGACCATCACCCGTGGAATTGTGGACATCAGGGCACATGATTCTTTGCAGGACCTAGGGAAGAAATTCCCATCAACAGTGCTGACATCCCCTGTGAACAATGGAAAACATTCATGCTGCTCCAAGAACAACTTGAGATTGTCACATCTGATTCCTCCTCAGGGTGACCTGAATCTCCTAAAACTCACAGCATCCAAGCTTCAAATGATGACCAGAAAGCCCTACAGTGGTTCCTAGGTTGTTGGCAGCAGTGCAAATTTGGCCCAAACTGGCGAGCTCTTTTTTGCCATTATACTGTACACTCTGAGGCACACAAAGTTTGAGACCCCAATAAAAATTGTGCACCCTTCACACTTGTGGAGCCCAAACCTGTTTATAAAACATCCCACACAGTAAACAGAACACCCTAAATGAAAGAAGACTTAAACAGCAAGGCTTTCGTATTGTACAAACCAAAGCAATGTGAGCACACTTTGGATTAGCGACTTGAAAGTGGCAACGATTCATCATGTGAGAACAACATGTCCCTGAAAAACGGTTGTCCTTGTCTGCAAGTTGCCAGCCAAACTCATATGATATTGTCTGGACCAACATTGGGTCAGGTCCTTGCCCAAACTAGTTGGAACGGAATACGGACCCCCTAACACCTCAGGCTACTCCTAATTTACTCCAATACCTGAGAGAACAGAGGTCAGCTTCCCTGAGCACATTGAGGTGGTGATTGATGCACACTGTGTAGACCTGCCAGGTGGCAAAGGTGAAATGGCTTCCACAACAAGAACATGGCAGTGACATAAATCTTGAAAGAGCCCTGAGCAAGTTATAAAGTGCAACATAGCTACACATGCTTCCCACATAACTGGAACTTATGTGGAATCTCCCCTTTGTGGACAACTGGACGTATAAGATCGAATTCAGATAGATGGTTCTTCAAGGTTTCTTCCAGTGTGGTTACACTGAACAAAGAAATTGCACATTCCCTTGTACCTCTAAGGCCTTTCTTCAGTGTGAACTCTATGATGTGTAATGAGGTAAATCCTTTGGGTAAAGGAATTCTCACATTCCCTGGACTGATAAGGCCTTTCTCTTGTGAACTCTCTGAAGACAGTGGAGAGTGGAACTACAGGTAAAAGATTTCCCACAATGACTACACTCGTAAGGCTTTTCTCCAGTGTGAACTCTCTGATGTTGACTCAACTGGGAACTATCCCTAAAGGATTTCCCACATTCACTGTATTCAAAACGGTTTTCTCCTGTATGAACTCTCTGCTGACAATGGTGGGTAGAACCAGAGGTAAGACTTCTCACATTCACTGCACCCATAAGGCCTTTCTCTTCTGTAACTTTCTGATGATAATGAAGGGCGGAGGTAGAGGATTTCACACATTCACCACACTCATAAGATCTTTCTCCTTTGCCAGCTCTCTGGTGTACAATAAGGGCAATTCTTTGGGTAAAGGATTTCCTACATTCACTACACTCATAAAACCTTGATGCAATGTGAACTATTAATATTGAAGGAACACAGACCTGTAGCTAAAGAATTTCCCACGTGGGCTTCACTCATAAGACTTTGATCCAGTGTGAAGTCTCTGGTGTTGACGGAGTGCAGAGCTTTGGGTAAAAGATTTCCCACATTTACTGCACTCATAAGGCCTTTCTCCAGTGTGAATTCTCTGATGTTGACGGAGTGCAGAGATTTGCCTGAAAGATTTCCCACATTCACCACACTCATAAGGCCTTTCTCCTGTGTGAACTCTCCGATGCTGAATGAGTGCCGAGCTCTTGGGAAAAGATTTCCCACATTCACTACACTCATAAGGCCTTGACCCGGTGTGAACACTCTGATGATAACGAAGGCCAGAGCTAGACGAAAAAGATTTCCCACATACGCTACATGTATAAGGCTTTTCTCCAGTGTGAACTCGCCAGTGTTCAATGAGATAAGAATTTCCTCTAAACGACTTCCCACATTCAGTGCATACATATGGCCTTTTGCTTGTGTGAACTCTTTGATGATCACGGAGAGTGGAACTAGAGGTAAAAGATTTCCCACATTCACTGCACTCATAAGGCCTTTCTCCAGTGTGAACTTCCTGATGATAACGGAGAGTCCTCCTAGTGGTGAAAGATTTCCCACATTCACTGCACTCATAAGGCCTTTCTCCTGTGTGAACTCGCTGGTGTATAAGAAGGTGATATCTTTGGATAAAGGATTTCCCACATTCATTGCACTCATAAGGCCTTTCTCCAGTGTGAACTCTCTGGTGATTACTGAGATTGGAACCAGATGAAAAAGATTTCCCACATTCACTGCACTCATAAGGTCTCTCTCCTGTGTGAACTCTCTGGTGTATAACAAGATGATATCTTTGGATAAAGAATTTCCCACATTCAGTGCACTCATAAGGCCTTTCTCCTGTGTGAACTCTCTGGTGATTACTGAGGTTGGAACCAGATGAAAAAGATTTTCCACATTCACTGCACTGATAAGGTCTTTCTCCAGTATGAACTATCTGATGATAATGGAGTTTGGAGCTAGAGATGAAACATTCACCACATTCACTACACTGATAAGGTCTTTCTCCAGTATGAACTCTCTGATGATAATGGAGTTGGGAGCTAGAGATAAAACATTTTCCACATTCACTACATTCATAAGGTCGTTTCCCAGCATGAACTCTCTGATGATAACGGAGGCCAGGGCGAGAGGTAAAACATTTCCCACATTCACTACACTCATAAGGCCTAGATCCATTGTGAACTCTCTGATGATAACGGAGGCCAGGGCGAGAGATAAAAGATTTCCCACATTCATTACACACATAAGATCTTTTTACACTATGAACTCTCTGGTGTTGAGTGAGGTAAGATGGATGGCTAAAGGATTTCCAACATTCACTGCACTCATAAGGCCTTTTTCCTGTGTGTACTCTCTGGTGTAGAATGAGTATCGAGGTATTGCTAAAAGATTTCCCACATTTACTGCACTGAAAAGGCCTTTGTCCTGTATGTACTCTCCGGTGGAGAATGAGTACCAAGCTGTTGGTAAAAGATTTCCCACATTCACTGCATTCATAAGGCCTTTCTCCAGTGTGAACTCTCCAGTGTACAATGAGATAGAATTTTCTTCTAAAAGATTTCCCACACTCAGTGCACTCATAACGCCTTTCTCCAGTGTGAACTGTTCGTTGTCGAATAAGGGTGGATCTACAGCTAAAAGACCGTGCACATTCACTGCACAAGTAACAACTTTCTCCAAGGTGACTTCTCAAAGGATAAATGAGGATGGATTTTTGGTTAAAGGATTGTCCACATTTGCTGCACTTGCACGGCCTTGCTCCAGAATGAACTTTTCGGTGCTGACTAAGGGTTGAGGTTCGCCTAAAAGACTTGCCACATTCTCCACACACGTGAAGCCTTCTTCTAGCATGGAGTCTCTCGTGCACAACAAATGAGGATTTGCACCTGAATGTTTTCCCACATTCACGGCATACAAAACACTGTCTTCCTGTGTGGACACCCTGGTCCTGACAAAGTGTGTGTCTGGGGCTGAAGGGTTTCTTGCATTCTGCCCAGATGTAATGACTTTTTCTGCTTTGTAAAGTGTCACCACACCGCGTGATTTTCTTTGGCTTCTCCGTGGTGTGAGTGGTCTGTTCCTTGAGATGTCTAGAGGTGTCCAAGAAGTCTTTCTCAACTTCCTCAGGGGTAAAGGGGTTCTCTGACATGTGGAATCTGCAGCTCTTTGCAAGGGAGGCCCTGTCCACAATGCTTCTAAAGGGTTTATCTCTCATGTGCTGCCTCTGGTGTTTTCGGAGGTTTGTACTAAAATAAAATAGTTTTGTACACACCCCACACCCGAACACTTTCTGGCAGTGTTGTGTTCCTTGGTGCTCAGCCAAGTGCAATATATCTCTAAAGACCAGACTACACGACTCACAGGGGTGGGTCTTCTGCGAAGTTGAAGATGCCTTGGGAGTCCTGGCCTGTAACACACGTACAGTAATGCTGTGTTCAAAAGGAGCCTCTGCATCCTCTGCTCCACTCCAGCAACCTGAACACAAAGAAACCCTGGTGAAGTACATGTTGACTTTAGAGGGAAGGGGAAACCCCATCACAAATGTGCATCTGCCACATCTAGGAAGGAGTCTATGGAATGTTTTTCCGGACAAAGGAGTTGGAATCCGGTTGGGAAAGTGACTACGGGGCATTACTGGACCCCTAAGGAAAAAGAATGGTGGAGAACTCACCAGGGATGGACACAAGGATAGGGTGTGACATAAAGAAGAGAGGCATATTTTAAAACTTGTTCCTCTGCCAAAGGATTCCTACAGGACCTTTATTGCTGGTGACGTGAGGCTGTGTAGAAGCAAGTGTCCAAACCCAGGAAAAAACAATTACAACAGAGTAGCTGCTGTTCAAGGTCAATGTAATGATGTATGCACACTTCATGGCACATGTGGACCAATGTTGCAAAGCAATAGAGGAAGAGCTATGAGAGAAATGGGTGAGATATGAAGTCTAGAGAGGTGGAGATTCTCCCTAAACTGAAAGACAGAGTAGAAAGAACAAGTAGAAAAACTGACTAGAAGACAAAGTATCAACCATGGGGAAGGAAAAGTAGAAATGGAGTGTGGCACTGCAATCACAACAAAACATTGCTTAAATGGGAAACGTTTCAGTTATGATCTGAACACAGATTTGGGGATGGCACACTCTCCCCAGCCTTGGCAGTCCAGATACCTGTGAGTTCACCCTGTGGCCCTGGCTACTGAGAATGCCTACAATCTTTGTCACCCCTGACCTCCGCTGACAAAGCGGCACAGTGATTACATGGCTGGTACCTCCCCAGAGCCAAAACCGCCACATTCTACCCAGCTGGTGACCTCACAAGCAACCCAAGGTGAAGGTCTTTCCCCACCACAACCAGCCCCTAAAGGCTGGAAATGGTGACTGACCCATCAAATGTGGAGACATCACCAAGAGTCCATAAGGAACATGAAAAATCAAGGAACCATGACATCACCAATGGAGCACAAGTTCCCAGCAAATGAACCCAAAGAAACACAGATCTGCAAACTGCTGGACAAAGAATTCAAAATAATTGTTTTAAGAAAGCTGAGCCAGATCCAAGAAAACACAGATAGACAACTCACTGAAATCAGGAAAATATACAAGAACAAATCAAGAAGTTTAGATATAGAAAGAAAAAAAACTTAAATTCTGAAGCTGAAGAATACAATGAATGAAATAAAAAATGCAATAGAGAGAACCAATAACCAATAGCCAACTTAAACAAGCAGACTAAAAATGTGTTACTTAGAATCAGGTCATTTCAACTCACCCAGTCAGAGGAGAAGAAAGACTATGTAAATTATGGGATGCCATCAAGGGAAAAAATATTCACATTATGGGAGTGCCACAAGCACAAGTGAGGGAGAAAGGGGCAGAAAGCTTATTTAAATAAGTAATTGCTGAAAACTTCCCAAATCAGGAGAGGGATGTGGACATCCAGGTACATGATACTCATAGGTCACCATACAGATTCAATCCAAAGAGATCGTCACTGAGACACATTATAATAAAACTTTGAAAAAATCAAAGACAAAGACAATTTTGAAAGCAGCAAGAGAAAAGAAACTCATACATGTGAACCCCCATGAGGCTATAAGTGGATTTCTCAGCAGAAACAGGGCTGACCAGGAGGGAGTAAAATGATAAATTTAAAATGCTGAAGGAAAAAAACTGCCAAACAAGAATGCTTTATCCACCAAAGCTGTCCTTCAAAAATGAAGGAAAGATGAAGACATTCCTAGACAGACAAAAGCTGAGGGAGTTCATCACCACTCAACCTGCCTAACTAGAAATGCCAAAGTCAGTTCTTCAGGCTGAAATGAAAAGACACTAATTAGTGGGGCCAGCCTGGTGATGTAGTGGTTAAGTTCGCGTGCTCCACTTCAGTGGCCTGGAGTTCGCAGGTTCCGACCCTGGGCGTGGACCTACGCACCACTCATCAAGCCATGCTGTGGTGGCGTCCCATATACAAAATGGAGGAAGACGGGTACAGATGTTAGCACAGGGCCAATCTTCCTCAGCAAAAAGAGGAAGATCGGCAACAGATGTTAGCTCATGGCCAATCTTTCTCACCAAAAAATAATAATGATAATAATAAAAAGACATTAATTAGTAACATAAAAACATATGAAAATACAAAGCACACTGGTAAAGGCAGTTATATAGTCAAATTCAGAACCCAGCAATATTGTAATATGGTGGTGTGTAAATCACCTAACTCTGGTATAAAGGATAAAAGACAAGAGTATTAAAAATAACCATAGCCACAATAGTTTCTTAATGGCTACACAATATAAAAATTGTAAACTGAGACATCAAAAAGATAAAGTGCAGGTGGGTGGGATATTAAAAGGGTACTTTTTAAGCGATTGACATTAAGTTGCTATCAGCTTAAAACAGACTGTTATAAGATGTTCTATATAAACCTCATGGTAACCACAAAGCAAAAACCTACAATGAAGAGAAAAGAATCAAAGCACACCACTATGGAAAGTCATCATATCACAAAGGAAGAGAGGACAAGAGACTACAAAAGAGCCAGAAAAACATTAACAAGATGGCAATTGACAAGTCCTTACAAAATTTTCCAAGCAAAAGACACACAGTGGCTGAACAGATAAACAAAACAAGACTCAATTACATGTTGCCTACAAGAGAGACCCACTTTAGTTCTAAGGGTGCAAATAAGCTGAAACTGAAAGAATCAAAAAAATTATTCCATGCAAATGGAATATAAGTAGTTATACCAGACAAAACAGATTTTAACTCAAAATCTGTCACAGGAGACAAAGAAAGTCATTATATAATGATAAAGGAGGGCCGGCTCTGTGGCTTGGTGGTTAAGTGCGCGCGCTCTGATGCTGGCGGCCCGGGTTCGGATCCCGGGAGCGCCCGGAGGCACCACTTCTCCGTCCAATGCGAGGCCGAGTCCCGCGTACAGCAACTAGAAGGATGTGAACCTATGACATACAACTGTCTACTGGGGCTTTGGGGGGAAAAAGCTGAATAAATAAAATCTTTAAAAAAAAAAAAAAAAAGATTTTCTTAAAAAAAAAAAAAAAAAAATGATAAAGGAATCAATCCATCTAGAGGATATAACAATTATAAGTATATATGCACCAACATCAGAACACCTAAATATATTAGGCAAGTATTAACATATTGGAAGGTAGAAAAGACAGCAACAAAATACTAACAGCCGACTTCAATACCCATCTTTCAAGAATGGACAGATCATCCAGATGGAAAATCAATAAGGAAATATTTGACTTGAACTACACTTTAGACCAAATGGACCTAACAAACATATATAGAACATTCCATCCAACTATGCATAATAAACATTCTTCTCAAGTGGACACAGAACATTCTCTAGGACAGATCACATCTTAGATCACAAAAAAAGTCTGAACAAATTTAATAACACTGAAATCATATCAACAATCTTATCTGACTCACAAAGGTGTGAAACTAGAAATCAGTAACAGGATGCAAGCTAAAAAGTTCACAAATATGTGGACATGAAACAACACACTCCTGAACAATCAATAGGTTAAATAAAAAAATCAAAATGAAAAGTAAAATTATCTTGAGACAAACAAAAATGGAAACAAAATATGCTGAAACTTATGAAAAGCAGCAAAAGCAGTTCTATGAATAAAGTTTAGAGCAATCAGTACCTACATTAAAAAAAAGGAAAATTTCAAATAAACGACCTAACTTTACACAAGAAACAATAGAAGCAACAACAAACTAAACCCAAATTTAGGAAACGGAAGGAAAAGAACAAAGATAAGAGCAGAAATAAATGAAATATACACTAGAAAAGATCAACAAAGCTAAGAGTTGGTTTTTGAAAACAAACTAAATCCACAAACCTTTAGCTAGACTAAGACAGAAAAGAGAGAAGACTCAAATAAATTAAAATCAGAACAGAAACAGGAGACATTAAAACTGATACAGCAGAAACACAAAGATCTTAAGAGACTACTATGAACTGGATTAACTAGAAGAAGTGGATAAATTCCTACAAATATATAATCTATCAAGTCTGAATCACAAAAAAATAGTAAATCTGAATAGACCCATAATGAGTAAGGAAATGGAATCAGTAAACAAAAATCTCCCAATAAAGAAAAGCCCAAGACTAGACAGATTCACTGGTCAATTCTACAAAAGATTTTAAGGAGAATTAATATCAGTACTTCCTCAGCTCTTCCAAAACATTGAAGAAGAAGGAAAACTCAATTCACGAGGTCAACATTACCCTGATACCCAAAGCAAGATAAGGAAACTACACGAAAATTAAATTCAAAGTCAATAATCTTAAACATAGAAGGAAAAATCCTCAACCACATACTAGCAAACCAAATTTAACAGCATATTAAAAGAACCTTACACTATGATCAAGTGGGATTTATCCTTGGGATGCAAGGATGGATCATCATCGTCAAATCAGTAAACAGGATACACCATATTAACAAAATGAAGGATAAAAATCATATAATCATTCAATAGATGCAGAAAAAGCAATAAGGAACTCGAGCATACTTTCATGTTAAAAACTCTCAAGAAATTAGGTATAGAAGAAATGTACGTCGCTATAATAAAGGCTATACACGATACGCCCATGCTAACACCACACTCAACAGTTAAAAGCTAAAAGCTTTTCCTCTAAAAGCAGAAACAACGGAAGGATGCCCACTCACCTCACTACCTCACAACATAGGTCTGGAAGGCCTAGCCAGAGCACTTAGGCAAGAAAAAGAAACAAAAGGTATCGAAATCACAAAAGAGAAAGTAAAAATCTGTTTGCAGAAGACATGATCTTATAGATAGAAAACCCTAAAGACTCCACCAAAAAATTCTTACAACTAAGAAACTAATTCAGGAAAGCTGCAGGATACAAAATCAACATACAAAAATCAGTTACCTTTCTATATGCTCATAGTGAGGTATCTAAATAAGAAACTAAGAAAGCAATCCACTTGCAACATCATCAAAAACAATGAAAAACATACAAATAAATTTAATTCAGGAGTTGAAATATTTAGACTCTGAAAACTATAACACACTGACGAAAGAAACTAAAGACACAAATAAATGGAAAGATATCCCATGTTCTCGGATTGGAAGAATTAATATTGTTAAAATGCCCATACTCGCCAATGTGATGTACAGAATCAATGCAATTCCTAACCAAATTACAATGGAATTTTTCACAAAAATAGAAAAAGAATCTGAAAATGCATATGGAACCACAAATGATCCCAAATAGCCAAAGCCATCTTGAGCAAGATCAAAGCTGGAGGTGTCACACTTCCTGATTTCAAACTACATTAGGAAGCTATAGTAATCAAAACAGCATGGTACTGCCATAAAAACACACACACAGAGGAATGGAACAGAATAAAGAGCCCAGAAAAAATCCATACATGGTAAACTAATCTTTGACAGAGGTGCCAAGACCACACAATGGGGAAAGGACAGTCTCTTCAATAAATGGTCTTGGGAAAAATGGATATTCACATGCAAAAAGATGAAATTAGAGCCCTGTCTTCCACCATTAACAACAATGAACTCGAAATGGATTAGAGTTAAAGGTAAGACATGAAAATGTAGAACCCTTTGAAAAAACAGAGAATAAGCTACTTGACAGCAGTCTTCATAATGATTTTTTTGGATACGACACCAAAAGTTCAGGGGAAAAAACATCAAAAATAAACACGTGGAACTACATCAAACTAAAAAGCTTCTGCACAGCAAAAGAAACAATCAACAAAATGACAAGGCAACCTACAGAATGGGAGAAAATATTGCAAGCCATGAATCTGATAAGGGGATAATATTTTAAATATATAAGGTACTCATACAACTCAAGAGCAAAAGAACAATGTGATTAAAATATGGGCAAAGATCTGATTAGACATTTTTCCAAATCCGATATGCAAATGGATAGCAGGTATATAAAAAATTGGTCTTCCTCACTAATCATCAGGAAAATGTAAATCCAAACCATGAGATATTACCTCATACCTTAGGATGGCTATCATCAAAAACAGGAGAGATAAGTGTTTGCGAGGGTATGGAGAGAAGGGAGCCCTTGCACACTGTTGGTTAGAATGGAAACTGGTAAAACCGTTATGAAAAAGAGTATGGAAGATCCTCAAAACATTTAAAAGAGAACTACCATGTGATTTAACAATCCCATTGGTTGGTATACATCCGAAGGAAATGAAACCAGAATGTGGAAGAGATAATCTTCCCTCTGATGTTCACTGCAGTATTATTCACAATGGAAACACAAGATATGGAAACAACCTCAGTGTCCATAAATGAATAAACGGATTAAAAAAGTGTGATGTACACACACACCTGCAATATTATTCAGCCTTAAAAAAGAAGGAAATCCTGTCATATGTGACAATATGGATGAATCTGGAGAGCATTATACTAAGTGAAATAAGCCAATCAGAGAAAAACAAATACTATATGATATCGCTTATATGGGGAATCTAAAACACACAAACAAAAAATGTTCAACTCATAGAGAGTAGAAAAATGAGGAGTGGTAAAAATGGAGAACTGTTGGTGAAAAGGTACAAATCTTCAGTTATAAGATGAATAACTTCTGAGGATCTACAATGTACAACATGGTGACTACAGTTTATAATGCTATGTTTTACACTTGAAATTTACTGGGAGAGTATATCTTAGGTGTTCTTACCAAAAAAAAAGTAACTATATGAGGTGATAGAGATGTTTATTAACTTGATTACACAATTATTTCATAATGTTTACATATCTAAAATCGTCACATTGCACACCTTAAGTATACAACATTTAATAGAATGACAACGCCGCAACAAAAGAAAAGAGATCTAAACTAAATACTACAAACAGTGCAAGACAGTCTTGAAAAAAAGCCCATGATCCAGGTAGGTAGTGACCATGACAGTGCCTGCAATTCCAGGCTCAGGCAGGCACAAGGAAATGTCAGCTAAAGGAAGCCATCAAACCCTGGGATACAGAAGCGCCATGGAGCTGGACACGTCCACCTGGCCAGTGAGAGGGGGAGCAAGGTGCTATCCATTAGCCTCACTGCAAGACTACTGACCTGGAATCCTTCCCTATGACGATTCAATACAGAGGGTATTGGGGCTGCAGGGGAGGGAAGAGGGCACTGCAACACCCCAGCCCCAGCAACACAGCAACTGCTCAGGAAAGCTGGGGAAGAAACAGTGCCCTCATTCCCATGGCAGAAGAACAAAGCACCCTCTGGGGAAAGGGGGGTGAGGCAGGATACAAAGCCTAGTCCAGGTCACGGGGGGAGAGAGGGCCTTACCCAGCGAGGACATGAGTGCGAAGTTCTCTAGCATCACGTCGAGGTACAAGTGCCTCTGAGCTTCATCAAGGAGCCTCCATTCCTCCCAGGAGAAGTACACAGCAACATCTTCAAGGGTCGCACCGTCCTGTCAAGATGCAGACAGATGAAACCATTAACTTTATCAGAACCCACAGTCCATCACCTCACACATCTACTCCACACTCCTCCTCCTCCTCCTCCAAGGCTCCCCACCTCAGAAGAGATACCAGGCCCTGCTGCCACTGATACCCGCTCTCTTCTCCGAGTCCCATTCATCACAGTGTTCAGCCCCCAGCAATAACAGGCAGGGGGACACACAGATGCCATCCAAGCTCTGGGCCTGGCGGGCACGGCCCCATCCCTCCTGCCAAGCAATTCCCCTGCATCTCCCAAGACACACCTAAACGTGGGCTCATGCTTCACCCCTAAGTCCCCAATACCAGGGCCTTAGGGCCCTCAGCTCACACTACCTATGTAAATGCAAATCATTCTGGAAACACTACCTCTCACATCTTCAGTCCCCGCAGCTCTGCCACCTCCCTGCCCTACAATACAGGCGTCTCCCTGCACTCACCCATAGACATGGCACATGGCATCCAGAGGGTGCCTGACAAACTCAAACACAATCCAGTACCTTCTCAGTCCTCTGACGGATCCCACAGCCAGGGAAAGCCCACAATGCTGCTTTGAAGGCCTCCCCACCTGCCTCTGATCCTTTCTTCAAGATGAGCCACCCAGAACCACATGTGAATTTCAGATCCCCAGGACCCTCTTCCACTTCTGTGATGCACTTTCTGTCCCCTCAGCAGCCACAATCCTCCCCTCTCCACTCAATCTTTCTTAAACCCCTAGCCCTTACAGTCTCCCTGCCAGGCACAGTGACTCGCACAAATGACTACATTCACCCCAGATCTTACTGACTAGCAAGAGACTGCAACACCCCAGACCCCATCAAGGCTCACCACACAATTCTGGTGAATGTGAACAGTAGCGAATTAGCAAGAGCCCCAGTCTCACTGTCAACTTGTCTCACAAGACAAGTTATTCACAATACACAAGATACAGAAACCACCCCAGATTCCATAAAGGAATAAATGGATTATAAAAAGTGTGATGTACACACACACGTCGAATATTATTCAGCATTAAAAAATAAGGAAATCTTGCCATATGTGACAATATAGATGAATCTGGATGGCACTATGCTATGTGAAATAAGCCAGTCTGAAGTCATCTCACACCCACTCATCCCATGGAAGCCTTGGCCACCTGCCAGGTCATCCTCGAGCCCACACCTTTCCATGACCACTTTCGTCCCACCTGTGTTTCTCATACTCAGGAACCTCAACCAGGAGCTAAGCAAGAGAACCATTCCTCAGCATGCACCCTAATCTTTCTGATTGGCTAACAGCATTATCACTATATTCTGCATTCCACTTCCTAAATATGATCCACAGCTCCACCCTGGTCCTCACAATAGCCACCACTTTAGAAAGGCTCCAAAGTGATTTGGAGATTTCCAGACCTGTCTCTCCAGCTGCCCACTTGCTGCCTCCACTCACTGTTCTTTGAAACATCTCAGACTATTAACTGGGACAGAACAAGACTTCTGATGTTCCCAAGGAAAATAAACCTACCAACAACTTCCACATCCCACTTGATGGAGCTTCCATCCCTTCAGCGGCTTCAACCCAAAACCGTGGAGTCTCCCTAACCTCTCCCTCAACGTTGTCGCTGTTAGTGCCATCGAGTCAATTCAGACTCCTGGCAACCCTGTGTACAGCAGAGCGGAACCCTGTCCAGTCTTTTTTGCACCATCCTCTCATCTTCCAGCACTGTATCAGACAATGCTCCGTTGCTATTCATAGAGGTTTCATGGCCAAGATTTCCAGAAATCAGCGGCCAGGTCCTTCTTCCTAGTTTGTCTTAATCTGAAAGCTCCGCTGAAACCTGTCCACCATGGGTGACCCTGCTGGTTTTTGAAGTACTGGTGGCATAGCTTTCAGCATCACACCAACAAGCAGCTGCCACAGTATGATATCCAACAGAAACGTGGTGTGGTTCCCTGATGGGAAACAAACCCAGGCTGCGGCAGTGAGAACACCGAATCTTAAGCACTGGACCATAGGGCTGGCCCTCCCTCAACTACTACACCCCAAAATCAACTTGGCTCTTCTTCATGGACCTAGAATCCAAACTTTTCTCCCACCTCCACGGCCACCACACTGCTCCATCAACACTCCTCCTGCGCTCCCTGCCTCCTCCCTTAACCCAACAGACTGTGCTCTTCTCTGTAGCTAGATAGAACCTATTAAGACCTGGGTAAGATCACCTACTACCTCTTATCCAAATCTCTCATTACCTCCCTAATAGACACCTCACTTCTCAGGCAGCCACATTAAGCCCTCATTACTTAAACCCCTACCACTACCACTTTGTTCTTCACAAAAGAATGGAGACCTGCGTACCCTGTTCCCAGCTCAGTCACACCTCCAAGCATTTGCACATCGTGGTATCTGTTCCTGGGATAACCTTCCACACCTGTTTATACTAGCGGCCAGAAATGGAAGCACCTCTATGACCCTTGGCCTGCACTCAGGACACAGGGCTTGGGGTGTGCTCAGGGTCCCCGCACCCAAGAGCTGTGAATATACCACAATCTCAGACACCACATGGCTGGTATTATTGTCCGAGTAATACTAACAACGAAGGACGGGGACGCTCCCTCCATCCTTGCACAGGTTCCATGTGCACAGGCCTCCCGGGTATCCTCGCCCAGCCCTGGAATCCGGGGACCTCAAGTTCACTTACTAACCTGTATTTCAGTCCTCAGAGAAGACTCTTTTAACATCTCTGCGACCCTGGACGAGGACTCAACTCCCTGTGCTTCACTGTCCTCTTCACCCCAATTCCAGTCTGTTCTCTCTCTGACCAGCTTTGGGAAAACTTTTTAAACCCTTACACATACTGCGTCCCTCTTCTGTTCACAACCCTCCACGGCTCCCAGGGCCCTCGGATTGAAGGAACCGCCCGTTAGCCTCCAATCCAGGCGACACTCCTCCTCACACTCTGCTCACTCCACATAGACCACGGACCCCGGGTCCCCGACTCCTCCCGGCTCAGTCGCCCTCCACGCCTCTCTCGCGCCGGGCCCTCCGCCTGGGACCCTCTCCCACACCCGTCACCCCGGCTCTCAGAAACAGGCCCCACGAGCGCCTCCCGGTCCCGGACACCGGGGCCTGGGCTGCAGGCCCGTGAGCGGCGCCCGCACTCGAGGCTCTAGGGCTGGGCTGGGCTGGGCTGAGGGCGGGGAGGGCGCGGAGCACGAGCACTGACCTGAGCCGGCTCCCTCCACGCCGCGGCCGCCATCAGACTCGGGGTGGAGCGGGGCCGGGAGCGGCGGTTCCTGTCCTGGCCCTGGCGCGGGTTCCCCGGGCGGCGTCACCGAGCCTCATAGCCGCCCTGTGCAGCGGGGACGGCGCTTCCTGTGGCGCCTTTTGGCGTCATCACCTCAATCTGTGACCCAGCACCCCAGACCCAGAAGTAGCCCAGAACAGCCAAAATGGCCGCCACGAGGACGCCGGAAGTCCCGCCCCGGAGAGCTGAATTCGCAGGGATATGCTGCCATCGTGAGCTGTCATTGGCAGGACTCCGGCGCCAGTTCTTCAGGGTAGACTCCGGAGGGAAGGGTGTTCTCTATCAGGCCCATCCAGAACATTCGCCAGGCGGAACCGTGATAAGGGGAAAATGATGCCCTCACCTAGAGGGAGGGGTTTTGCTCCTTGTTAAAGGGGGAAAGGAGGTACAATTTTATACGCTGTGAAGGACTCGCACAAGATGAAACTAGTATTTGAGATGCTCCCAAATCTACTGATTTTTTTTTGGTGAGGAAGATCAGCCCTGAGCTAACATCCATGCTAATCCTCCTCTTTTTGCTGAGGAAGACCGGCTCTGAGCTAACGTCTATTGCCAATCCTCCGCCATTTTTTTCCCCCAAAGCCCCAGTAGATAGTTGTATGTCATAGTTGCACATCCTTCTAGTTGCTGTATGTCGGACGCGGCCTCAGCATGGCCGGAGAAGCAATGCGTTGGTGCGCACCCGGGGTTCCGAATCCGGGCCGCAATTAGCGGAGCGCGCGTGCTTAACCACAAAGCCACGGGGCCGGCCCCCAAATCTACTGATCTTAATGGCCAAATCATTC
The DNA here is from genome assembly GCF_057802395.1 of Ceratotherium simum simum. Lineage (NCBI taxonomy): Eukaryota > Metazoa > Chordata > Mammalia > Perissodactyla > Rhinocerotidae > Ceratotherium > Ceratotherium simum. The sequence continues at coordinate 1,907,585 of NC_141932.1, forward strand.
CATGTGGTCTGATATAAAACGAGTCCAAGGGTAGCTGGGCACATTATGTTATGGCTCTTCAAATGCATGTAGCCTGAGACAATGGTCAGTTTTGTGAGTTCTATAAAGATGGGCTAGGAACAAGAGAAGAGACTCCATTCACGGCCATGATTGGGAAGAAAGAAGAGGGATATTCTGAACTAGGTGGACAAGCAGGAGTTCTACTTCTGGTTCCCACAGAAAACCTCTATCCCGCCTGCAGAGTCAGTGATTATGTCCTACCCATTGAGCAACATTTTTATACATATAATATTTCTAACACCATATCCTAAGATACACTCAATTCCTTTCAGTGAACACAGATCTATCTCAAATGGAAAGCTTAACTAATGCTGTTTTGGTATGGCTCATTGGTTGCAACTCTCACAGTCGCAGCATGTGCGCCAAGGGAGTATCTGAACACCGAAATAAACCGGGCATCTTAAGCCCATGATCTCATGTTCTTGCTGCTAAATAATTATCATTTTCCAGTGATTGCAGGTACGGTTCTTCTAGGGAATTGAGATCATCTCAGAAAAACAGTGAAGAAATGCAAGTTTCAGAAAATCATTAATGTGTATTTAGTTATGCAAAGATAATGGCAGAAATACCTCTGGGGAAATATCAGAGGATGTTGAAGAAAATTAACACTTGAGAATTTTTGGTAGGGCTTTTATTCTTGAAAACATTAAGCAACACTAGCCTGGACAAAGAATTGAAATGGACATTGAGAATTAATGTCCGAATTAATAAAAATGAACAAGAAGTTGAGGTGTTTCTTCACAGCTCTAACAAATGTTCATTGAGCAAATACTCAGTATCAGACACTTTTGTTGGAGGTGCCTGAGAGACCTGACAAAGACCCCTGCGCTCATGCAGCTTACATTCTTCTATGAACACAGACAGGAAACTGGAAAGAAAAAGTATGCAATTATAGAGCAGCTTATTGTGACAGAAAAAATTCCAAAGACTCATCTAAGTCAGATATGAGTGAGACTCAAGGTACAATTCATCCTGAGGCAAAATTCCTCTCCAGCTATGAACCTGAGAACCCAAAAAAGTTAGGTGTTTCCAGAATACAATGGTGGGACAGGGAAGGAATAATTTCCATTCCAAAAGGGGAAACGGGAAGTGAAGAAGGAGCAAGGGGTCCCAAGCAGGTCCAAAACCTACCAAGGCAAACTTCATATCATGAGAGATCCTATGGCTCAAGAATAATCCTCTTTGGCTCGATGCTCAGCCTTCCAGAGCCACTGGGGGCAGCAGTTCTGTCTCTGCTGCTGTGTTGGATGAGATCCCTGCCCCCAGGGATCTGCCTGGTGGGAATCCCACTCCCAGGGCTCCAGTTGGTTCCACCTCTTCCCCAAGACATTGGGGGTGGTGGTGGAGGTGGGAGAAGTGGATGGGTTTTATATAAGTTTTTAAATAGGACCGCCCAAATTTTCTGATTGTATTGGTGACAGAAAGAAAGGTAGGAGTCAGGGATGACTCCAAGATTTTTGGTGTTAGCAGCTGGAAGGATAGAAGCTCCATCAACTGAGATAGGTATTCCTCAGTGGGAGTAATTTTTAATAGGGATATCAGCAGTTTTCTTTTTGGCCAAGTTGAGGGTATGAGATATTTTAGAGCACAAGGGAGTGGAGTTACTTAGTGGGCAGCTGGACACACAGGTCTGAAACCATGGGAAGGGCTTCCAGGCGGACACATACACAAAAGGTGGTGAACGGTGTGTGGACCAGGGGGAGCTTCTAGTAATGTTTATAGGAGAAATCCTAGGCATGATGGTAATGCTAATAGCAAATCAGGAAGGGAAGGGTGGGTGCCACAAGTGCACGTCTAGCCTGGATACTGGGGTGAGGGTGGAGAGGATCACAAGCACAGGTGTGGGACAGAGGATGATCTGGCAGGGGACCACAGCTTCTGAGGAATGAACAGATGTGGAGGCACAGGTGTAAACGTGGTAAGATGACACTGAGGCCTGCTGTTTATTCCCTGCTCTACAGACTCATGGATTTTGTTGTGACCCTTGGTGGGGTCTAGGCTGTTTCACTCAGGCTGGTAGATTAGCTTAGGGGCACAGTGGCACTCTAGTAGAGCAAGTGGGCCTGAGGTGGAGAGCCAGTGGGGCCGGGCTTCAAATGAGAGTTAGGTGGACAGAAAAGGGCTGTGACTGGTTTTAGGGAAGCAAGTGCAACACAAGCAGAAGAGAGCTGTGCGTTTCTGAGACTGGAGGCAGTTCACAGTGCCTGAGGATGAAGCAAGGAACAGATTCAAGAGGGAGGCTTTGATAGCAGGGGTCAAGGCTGCAGTGGGGACATTCAGAGTCTGTGGTAGTACCAGCTCCTGTTTGAATTTGCCAAGCACTCTCTGGACGCCTGGTGCTCAGTATGTGTGGTGAGCCAAGGAGATGCATATGTGCAAAGGGTGAGCCCACATTTGGTGTGTCTGGGAGGCAGAATCTGGGGAACCCAGGCAGGGTGCGAGGGGCTGGGGCCCCACACGCCAGGCCCAGAGGCAGGATATTGTTATCTGCCCACTTTCTTGGTCCTGCCGTGTGCTGAGATGGTGATCAACGTGGCCATGAATTGAGAGCGGGCACCAGGGCCTCTTATCTTCTCTGAGGTGGGGAGAAAGGGAATAGGGTATCCAGGGGATGGATGTGGGAGGATCAACATACAGTTTGAGAAGCTAATCATAGAACCAACCATCTCCATTATGGGAGTATGATCTTTGGAGGATGTGGCCATTAACGTCTCCCAGGAGTGGGGGCTCCTGGATGAGGCTCATGTACTGCAACATGATGCTGGGAACTCCGCGCTGACGGTATCTATGGGTAAGACCTTCACATCCCTCCTAGCGTCCTGAGTGGGTCTGTATCTTCCCTCCCTCCCCAGAGTCATCTCTGTCACTGCACAGCTGGACCATGGGCTCTACTAATGCCCATACTTTCTTGGCATTTGTGCTGTGTGCACTAGTGTTGAGCTGTGTGCACTGGCCCCAGCAACTCTCTTCCATAGCAGCCCTAACACCTGCTGCTTCACAGGGGGAAGGAAGTGTCAGGGAATAGGGAACCTTGCAGTCAGCCTAATGGATCTCACCTGGCTTGCCTTCTCCTTGGTATGGAGACAAGGTGATACGTCTGTGTTTCAGGTTTTGTCCCCTTCCTTTGGGTGACATTTCTTGGTGCTGCCTGCGCTAAGAACTGCGAGTGTCGTCACAGATCACTATTTACACGAACCAGGTGCTGTTCTTCTAAGAACCTCTTTTGAGGGTTTTGTAGTAGTATATTGTTTTTCCCATTTTCTGTTGTGTGCTGAATTGCTCTGAGCCACAAACCAGTCCTTTCCTCAGCTGGCTGCTTCTTTGTTCCTCCAGCTTTATGATAGAGGAATGTCTTTCTCAAGAAGCTGGAAGCCATCTCTTTAAAATGAAAACATTCTGGGCCGGCCTGGTGGCAGGTGGTTGAGTTCATGCACTCCACTTCGGCGGCCTGGGATCCACAGGTTTGGATCCCAGGCGCAGACCTACACACCGCTCATCAAGCCATGCTGTGGTGGCGTCCCACATACAAAATAGAGGAATATTGGTACAGATGTTAGCTCAGGGCCAAGCTTCCTCACAAAAAAAGAAAAAAAAAAAAAGGAAACATCCCGAGAGCCATTTTTTGAAATGCAAACATCATGAGAGAGCTCTCCAAACTCCCAGTTCCAGTGAAAGGGAAGGAGCCTACCGTCAGTGCTCCCCTTGCTCCAATTTGGAAAACACCCTCCTGTCACAAAAATGTTTGCCTTTCCTCTGAATAAAGGCAAAAAGCTACCATAGTCACCTCAATCACTGTGTAAAGTTAGAAGGAGCTCTGTATGACAAATGGTGCTGTCAATTCCTCTTACTTGAGGAATAGTTCTTGTTTATCTTGAATATATGTATGTAATGGGTTCTATCTGCTTATCTATGTAAAGGGGTGAGATTTTTTTCTGTCTCTGCAATTTCTTAGCAAATTGCCTCTGATGCACATCAAACTCTGGCTTCATGCTTATTTAAGAGGTCTCTACTACTGTTGTGGAGAGGATTTCTGGATTGGGAAAAGATTTTGTTCTTATTTCCCCAAAAGTCATCATCACCCATCTGTCTGCTGAGACCAAACCTCCTCACCCATCTCATCAATATCTAGTGCACAGGATCAAGCGGGAGGGTGATCAGTTAAACAGTATCACAGATTCAAGAAGCTGCATCTAGAATGTGACAAATTCTAATGAGCAAATCACTCAGCAACTTCAAGAGATAAATAAAAAGAATAAAAAAAGGTAAGTGGAACTATAGGTTAAGAGGAGACAGCTCCCGAAAGCCATCAGGATACACTTAGGATCCTGACTGAAATTGAAATTCATCTGATTTAAGAAGCAAACATGGGCCGGCCCCATGGCGTAGTGGTTAAGTGCACGCGCTCGCTGCTGGCAGCCCGGGGTTTGGATCCCGGGCATGCACCAACACACCACTCGTCAGGCCGTGCTGTGGCGGCATCCCATATAAAGTGGAGGAAGATGGGCACAGATGTTAGCCCAGGGCCAGTCTTCCTCAGCAAACAAAAAAGAGGAGGATTGGCATGGATGTTAGCTCAGGGCTGATCTTCCTCATAAAAATAATTAATTAATTAAAAAAAAAAGAAGCAAACATATTTCTGAGACAACTGAGAAAATGGAGAGGTGATAACATAGATACCATATTTTAAAATACTTTTGTTTTGTGTAATAGTTATTGGGTTATGAAGACCTTCCATTTCAAACATGTGTTCTGAAGAGGATATGCATTAAATGATATGACGTTTGGATTTATAAGTAGTATATTCCACTCTTGTACATGGGGAGAGATGAAACAATAATGGCCATGAAATGATAGAAATTGATAAAAGATTGGGGAAAGGTTCATGTGGCTTCCTAACACTCTTTTCCATTTTCGTATATATTGAAAATAGTCATAACAAAACATAGAATATGTCATTGCTTCTGTATTTTTATATGTTGAGAAGGATGCATTTAAAAAGGCAGGAGGAAGCTTTTGGTGTCAGGCTGTAAGCATGCATCAAACATCAAAATGCACATGTAAGTCTGTGCAGTTTACTATAAATCAATTACACTGCCATTAAAATGTTTAAAAAGCAAAAAAACTTCTCACTTTCTAATCATTTCACTACATTTTATTATTTTCTATGTTCTAGAGGTTATTGGTAACTACTGTACCAGTATGCCAGCAATAGAATATCATAGTGTACCACTGGCAACTCTTCCCAACTCCATGTGCAATGACATCATGTAGGCAGTTTTAAATTGGCCATGGTGGGAGTGTTTACACCAGGGAAATCGGAAAACACTACAAATCATGGCTTGATACATGGTATTGTTGAATATCCAGACTTAAGAAGGTGACAGAGAATCTGTTTATCATGCAGATTAGCCTTTACAGTGTATACTGTGTGTGGTCACCGCATTGGGTACAGCACAAAAAACACTCAGGAAATATTCCCGAATTCAAAACCAGTCATTCCTTACAGCAAAGAAGTCACATCACCAAAGAAGGACGTTCTGAGTCTTTGTTGTTTCACTATCTTCTTTGAGAAAAGGGAAACAGCCAAAAGTTATTTAAAAAACAAGAAAAAGATACAAAAAAACATTTACAAAAGAAGACATACCAGTGGCAAATAAACAAGTGAAAACATGTTCAACATCAGGAAGCATCAGGGAATTGCAACTAAAACCACAGTGAGATACGGTTACACATTGATCAAAAGGCTCAAAAAATTTTAAAACCAACCATACCCACTATTGGCAAGGAAACGGAAGAATTAGAAGTCACATTCACTGCTGGCAGGGAGACAAAAGAGGACAATCATGTTATGTCACAGTCTGGCATTTCTTAAAAAGATATCTACCCACCTGCCTTGCACCTTAGGCATTGCACCCCAAAAAATTAACACAAGGTCAATGAAACATATGGATATGAGGAACTGTCTTCGAATATCTTCGCAGTTTTATTTGCAACAGTCACAAACTGGAAACAACTCATATATGCATAAACAGACAAAAGAATAAACAAATAGTGGTACATCCACAGAACATTACACTTCCCAGCAATATAAAAAGAAAGAACTACTCACATGAGCACCATTGAGGAATCTCAAAATGAAGACTCCACACAAGGCTACTCAGGGGAAAAAAAAGAGCAAACACTTTATGAGAAGAATCATATAAAATTCTAGAAAATGCAAACTAATCTATTGTAAAGGAAAGTAAATCAAAGGTTACCTGGAGGGCAGAGAGAGGAGAGAGAGAGACATGACAGGGCGAGGTAAATAAGAGGATGATGGAGAGCTTCACTTATCATCACTATGATAGTGGTTTTATGGGTTTAAATGAGTATCAAAACTTACCACATTGTACAGCAATTTATTGCATGTCATTTATACCTTATTGGAACGCTAAAAATATGGTTAAAATAAATATCTGGATTTCCTACAATTTTGGAATGTCAGTCTGATAAACCTATATTGACTCTACCACCTCTTTCCTCATGCCCTGGAGGGATGCCCTGCCTCAGTGGTAGCAAATACTGGAGAGCTATGAGCCAGTTCCCACAGGATTCAAGAGGAATGCAGGCTGGGGCACAAAGGCCACACAGCTGGCCTCTGAAGCCTCATGTTCCTGCACAGCAATAGCCTTCAGGTGAACAGCCCAGAGAGGGTACAGGAATCCACAAAATATTTACATGTTTTCCTCTCACAATGACCTCAGCTACACAAGATACACAGTTCTGGAGGCCATGAGAATTTTTGAGCCTGCTCATCCTTCACAGCCATAGTGACTGGAACCTTCTGGATGCCCCTTTAAAAGTGGCACATCCCAACCAGTTTGCGGCAGTCTCTTCCCCTCCCTATAAATCTAGTGTTTCTGTAACAAGTATGATTCCCCTATCCATATAATCCTATAACCTGTGACACCACTCTGTGGATTTCTGGACATCAGGGCACATGTCTCCACTGCAGGACCTGGGAACAGACCTCCCTCAGCAGCACTGAGCACAATGCAACATCCCCTGTGAACATGAGAACAATTTCATGTTGCTCTCAAAAGCACAGGTTATCACAGCTGTCCCTCCACAGACTGACCTCTGAACCACAAAATACCATGGCATCTGGGCTACAAATAGGTCCACAAATCCCCGCACTCTTTTCTTGGAGGTCTTGGGCAGCAATGCAAACTCGGGCACAACTGTAGAGAAAGGCATATTCTGCCATCATACCATCCCCTCTGAGACACACAAAGATTGGGATCCCAACCAAAGCTATTCATTCACCCCTTCCTGTAGCAGAAGCCAGCTGTTTTCAAACCACCACACACAGTGAACAGAACCCCCAGATAAAAAGTGGCTTAAACAATAAGGCCTTCATTTTTACACAAAGCAGAGCAATGGGCGGCAGGCTGCTCCTGGGGGAAGACTTGAAGGGCAGGAAATTCCATCACAGGAGTCATGTGGGACCAACAATATTCCTGAAAAAGGCGGTCCATGTTTCAAGTCACCAGCAGAGTCCTCGGGGCGAAAATTGGTCAGATCAGTGACCTAACTCATCAGAGAAAGTAATTAGAAAGGAATGAGTGCTCAGCCTTCTTACAAATCCCTGCCGCAAATGGAGACCATCAAGGTTTGCTTCCTTGGACATGTGTGAGTGGGTCAATAATGCACAACATGAGCACCTGCCAAAGAACAGAGGTGAAATGGCTTTTGCTACAGAACGGGCAGTGACATAAATCTGGTTACGGGCTCTGGGCAAATTAAAAAGTACAATGCAGCTCCCATATTCCTGGAATTTCCGTGGTTTATCAGGGGCATGAAGTTCAATACAGGCAGATGGCACCCTCATAAAGGATCTCCCCAACGTTGTTATACCGAACAAGAAATGACATATTTATTCCCTGCACATTATCAATTTTCTGAAGTGAACTTTGTGGTATCCAATGAGAAAAGACTGAAGGCTTTCTCACATTTAGTGCACTCATAATGTGTGAACTGAAGTCTCCCAGTGTGAACTGAATTCTCCAGTGTGTAATGAGGCTAGAGTTTTGGCTAAAGTGTTTCCCAATTTCATCAAACTCATAAGGCCATTATCCAGTGTCCACATTCTGGTATTTTGGGAAAGTGGAATTGTAGGAAAAGGATTTTCCACATCATAAGGACTTTCTGCAGTGTGAATGCTCCTGTGTTTAATGAGACTGAAGATTTTAGCAAACTATTTCCCACATTCACTGTACTTATAAAGCCTTGATGCAGTGTGAACTATCGCTGCTGAAAAAACAGAGCTTTACCTAAAGAATTTCCCATGTTTGCTTCACCCAACAATAATAGAGAACCTTCGATATTCCCCTTTCAAAAATGGGCAAATCATCCAGACAGAAAATGAATAGGGAAACTTTGGACTTGACCTATACTTTAGCATATACAAAACATTCATCCAACTGCAGCAGAGGACACATTCTCCTCAAGCATATACAGAACATTCCCTAGGATAGATCATATGTCATATGTCATAAAACCAGTCATAACAAATTGAAGAAGATTGAAATAATATCAAGTATCTTTTCCAACCACAATAGTACAGGCAAACCTCATTCGTTACGCTTCACTTTATCGTACTTCGCAGATATTGAGTTTTTTACAAATTGAAGGTTTGTGGCAAACCTGCATCTAGCAAGTCTGTCAGCACCATTTTTCCAACAGCATTTGCTCCGTTTGTGTCGTTGTGTCATATTCTTGGTAAAAGCATTTCAAACTTTTCATCATTATTATATTTGTTATGGTGATCTGTGACAGTGATCTGTGAGGTTAACTGTTGTAATTGTTTGGGGGTGCCACAAACCATGCCCATATAAGACGGTGAACTTAATAAATGTTGTGTGTGTTCTCACTGCTCCACTGACCTGCCATTCCTCTGTCTTTCTCTCCCTCTCCTAGGGCCACTCTATTTCATGAAACACAACAATATTGAAATTAGACCAATTAATAGCCCTACAAGGGCTCTAAGTGTTTAAGGGAAAGGAAGAGTCGCACGTCTCTCACTTTACATCAAAAGTTAGAAATGATTAAGCTTAGTGAGGAAGGCATGTTGAAAGCCGAAACAGGCCAAAAGCTAGGCCTCTTGAGCCAACAATTAACCAAATTGTGAATGCAAAGGAAAAGTTCTTGAAGGAAATTAAAAGTGCTACTGCAGTGAACAAAAGAACGATAAGAAAGCAAAACAGCCTTATTGCTGATATGGAGGAAGTTTTAATGGTCTGGGTAGAAGATCAAAGCAGCCACAACATTCCCTTAAGCCAAAACCTAATCCAGAGCAAGGCCCTAACTCTCTCCAATTCTATGAAGGCTGAGAGAGGTGAGGAAGCTGCAGAATTTGAAGCTAGTAGAGGTTGGTTCATGAAGTTTAAGGAAAGAAGCCATCTCTATAACATAAAAATGCAAAGTGAAGCAGCAAGAGCTATGTAGAAGCTGCAGCAAGTTATCCAGAAGATCTAGCTAAGAAAATCAATGAAGGTGACTACACTACACAACCGATTTCAATATAGACAAAACAGCCTTATATTGGAAGAAAAGGCTATCTACGACTTACATACCTAGAGAGAAGTCAATGCCTGGCTTCAAAGCTTCAGACAGCCTGACTCTCTTGTAATGTAGCTGGTGACTTTAAGTTCAAGCCAATGCTCATTTACCATTTCAAAACTCCTAGAGCCCTTAAGAATTATGCTTAATCTACTCTGCCTGTGCTCTATAAATGGGAACAATAAAGCCTGGATGACAGCACATCTGTTTAAAAAAGGGTTTGCTGAATATTTTAAGCCCACTGTTGAGATCTACTGCTCAGAAAAAAAGATTCCTTTCACAATATTATTGCTCATTGATGATGTACCTGGTCACCCAAGAGCTCTGATGAAGATGTACAACAACATTAATTTTGTTTTCACCCCAGCTAACACAACATCCATTCTGCGGCCCATGGATCGAGGAGTAATTGCGACTTTCAAGTTTTATTATTTAAGAAATACATTTTGTAAGGTTATAGCTGCCATAGATAGTGACTCCCCCGACAGATCTGGGCAAAGTACACTGAAAACCTTCTGGAAACGATTCACCATTCTAGATGCCATTAAGAACATTCGTGATTCATGGGAAGAGGTCAAAATATCAACATTAACAGGAGTTTGGAAGAAGTTGATTCCAACCCTCAGGAATGAGTGACAGAATCAAGACTGCAGTGGAGAAAATAGCTGCAAATGTGGTAGAAATATCAGGAGAGGGCCGGCCCCGTGGCTCAGCGGTTAAGTGTGCACACTCCGCTGCTAGTGGCCCGGGTTCGGATCCCGGGCGTGCACCGACACACCGCTTGTCCAGCCATGCTGAGGCCGCGTCCCACGTACAGCAACTAGAAGGATGTGCATCTATGACATACAACTATCTATTGGGGCTTTGGGGGAAAAAATAAATAAATAAAATTAAAAAAAAAAAGAAATATCAGGAGAACTAGAATTAGAAATGGAGCTGAAAATGTGACTGAATTGCTGCAATCTTATGATAAAACTTTAACGGATGAGGAGTTCTTCTTATGGATGAGCCAAGAATGCGGTTTCCAGAGATGGAAACTACTCCTGGTGAAGATGCTGTGAAGCTGGTTGAAATGACAACAAAGTATTTAGACTATTACATAAACTGACTTGATAAAACAGTGACAGGGTTTGAGAGGCTGGCTCCAATTTTGAAAGAGGTTCTACTGTGGGTAAAATGCTATCAAACAGCATCCCATGCTAGACAAATGGTTTGTGAAAGGGAAGAGTCAATCGATGTGACAAACTTCATTGTTGTCTTATTTTAAGAAATCGCCATAGCCACCACAACCTTCCATGACCACCACCCTGCTCAGTCAGCAGCCATCAACATCGAGGCAAGACCCTCCACCAGCAAAAGGATTACAACTCACTGAAGGAGCAGATGATGGTTAGCATATTTTAGCAATAAAGTATTTTTATTTTTATTTATTTATTTATTTTTTTGTGAGGAAGATCAGCCCTGAGCTAACATCCATGCCAATCCTCCTCTTTTTTGCTGAGGAAGACTGGCCCTGAGCTAACATCCGTGCCCATCTTCCTCCACTTTATGTGGGACGCCGTCACAGCATGGCCTGACAAGTGGTGTGTCTATGCGTGCCCAGGATCTGAACCCGGGCCGCCAGCAGCTGAGCGCAGGCACTTAACCACTACGCCATGGGGCCGGCCCTAAAGTATTTTTAAATTAACATATGTACATTGTTTTTTTAGACATAACGCTATTGCACACTTAAGAGACTAAAATATAGTGTTAACATAACTTTAGTATGCACTGGGAAACCAAAAAATTCACATGACTCCCTTTATTATGACGTTCGCCTTATTGCAGTGGTCTGGAACCAAACCCACAATATTGCTGAGGTATGCCTGCACAAAACTAGAAATCAGGGCTGGCCCCATGGCTTAGCGGTTAAGTGCACGCGCTCTGCTGCTGGTGGCCTGGGTTCGGATCCTGGGCACGCGCCGATGCACCGCTGTCCGGCCATGCTGAGGTGGTGTTCCACACATAGCAACTAGAAGGATATGCAACTATGACATACAACTATCTACTGGGACTTTGGGGAGCAAAAGGGAAAAAAAGGAGGATTGGCAATAGATGTTAGCTCAGGGCCGGTCTTCCTCAGCAAAAAAGAAGAGGATTGGCATGGATGTTAGCTCAGGGCTGATCTTGCTCACACACACACACACACACACAAAAACTAAAATCAATAACGGGAGGAAAGCTGGGAAATTCACAAATATGTGGAAATTGAACAACACAATCCTGAAGAACCAATGGGTTTAAGAAGAAACCAAAGTAGAAGAAGATGGGCATGGATGTTAGCCCAGGGCCAATCTTCCTTGGCAAAAAGAAGAGGAGGATTGGTATTGGATGTTAGCTCAGGGCTGATCTTCCTCACAAAAAAAGAAAAAAAAAAAAAACAAAGAAAAAGAAAGATCTCAAACAAGTTAACTTTCTATCTCAAGGAAGTAGAAAAAGAAGAAATTAATCCCAAATTTAGCAGAATGAAGGCAATAACAAAGAGCAGAGCAGAAATAAATGAAATAAGAGACTGGAAAAACAGAAAAGATAATGGACACAATGAGCTGGTGTTTTAAAGATATAAATAAAATTGACAAACCTTAAAGTACACTAAGAAAAAAGAGAAGACTCATTAAAATCAGAAATGACAGAGGAGACATTGCAACTGACAGCACAGAAACACAAAGGATCATTAAGTGACTACCATGAACAATTCAGCGCCAACAAATTGGATAACCTAGACAAAATGCATAAGTTCCTAGAAACATACAACTTACCAAGACTAATCAGGAAAAACTGAAAACTGAATAGACCTATAAGGAGATGAAATCAGTAATCAAACATCTGCCAACAATGAAAAGCCCAGAACCAGATACATTCATTGGTGAATCCTACCAAACCTTTAAAGAAAAATTAATATAATCCTCCATAAACTTTTTCAAAAATTAAAGAGGATGAACCACTTCCAAACTCATTTCATGAGGCTACCAAAGCCAGACAAGGACACTACAAGAAAAGAAATTTACACCCCAATATTCATGATGAACATACATGCAGACATCCTTCCTAAAATACTGCCAAACCAAATTTAACAGCACAATAAAAAGATAATCCACCATCACCAAGTGGGATTTATCCCTGGGATCTAAGAATGCCTCAACATATGGAAGTCAATCAATGTGATACACCACCATAACAGAAGGAAGGATAAAAATCATTAGATCATCACAATAGATACAGAAAAAGCACTGCAAAAAATTCAGCATATGTTCATGATAAAAACTCCTTCAAATTAGGTATAGAAACAACGTACTTCCGGGCCGGCCCCGTGGCTTAGCGGTTAAGTGCACACGCTCCACTGCTGGTGGCCCGGGTTTGGATCCTGGGCACGCACCGACGCACCGCTTCTCCGGCCATGCTGAGGCCGCGTCCCACATACAGCAACTAGAAGGATGTGCAGCTATGACATACAACTATCTACTGGGGCTTTGGGGGAAAAAATAAATAAATAAAATTATAAAAAAATAAAGAACGTACTTCAACATAATAGATGCTATATTTGACAAGCCCACAGCCTATATCATATTCAACAGTGGAAAGCTTGTCCTCTAAGATCAGGAACAAGACAAGGATGGCCACTTTCTCATCACTTCTTTTCAACATGGTGCTGAAGTCCTAGCCAGAGCAAGTGGACAAGAAAAAGAAAAGACATCCAAATTGGAAAGTAAGAAGTAAAATCATCTCTGCAGATGACATGATCTTACATACAGAAAACACTAAGAACACCTCAAAAAACTGTTAGAACGAATAAAGAAATTCAGTAAATTTGCAGGATGTAAACTCAACATACAAAAATCACTTGCATTTTAGTATATTCACAATGAACCACCTGAAAGAGAAAGGAAGAAAGCAATCCCAGTTACAGTAGCATCAAGACCAACAAAATACTTAGGAATAAAATTAACCAAGGAGCAGAAAGATATGTACCACTGAAAACTCAAACAATGATGAAGAAAATTGAAGAAGACTGAAATTAACAGAAAGATATTCCATACTCATGGATTGGAAGAATTAATATTGTTGAAATGGCCATAATACCCAAAGCAATCTACAGTCTCTATGCAATTCCTATTAAAATTCCAACGGTATCTTTCACAGAAATAAAAAAAAAAAACATACCTTAACTCTGTATGGAACCACAAAAGAGCCTGAACACTGAATAGCCAAAGCAATCTCGAGAAAGAAGATCAAAGCTGGAGGTTTCACATTCCTGACTTCAGACTATCTTACAAAGCTCTAGTAATCAAAACAGCACAATACTGGCATAAAAACAGACCAATGGAACAGAAGTAAACCCACACATATACAGTCAACTAACCTTTGACAAGAGCACCAAAAACACACAATGGGGAAAGGATAGTCTCTTCAATAAGTACTATTGGGAAACCTGGATATTCACATGCAAAGAAACGAAACGGGATCCCTGTCTTCTAGCACTCATGAAAATGAACTCAAAATTGATTCAAGACTTAAATGTAAGTCCTGAAACCATAAAACTCCTCGAGGAAAACACTGGGAAAACGCTCCTTGACATTGTACACGGCAATAATTTTTTATTTTTATTTATTCTTTGTATTTTCTGGAGAAGCATTTTTTTGGCGAGGAAGAATGGCCCTGAGCTAACATCTGTGCCAATCTTCCTCTATTTTTTATACGTGGCTTGATGAGTGGTGTAGGTCTGTGCCTGGGATCCGAACCCACGAACCCAGGCCACTGAAGCGGAGTGTGCCGAACTGAACCACTACACCACCAGGCCGGCCCCAATAATTTTTTAAATATGACATCAAAAGCATAGGCAACAGGGCCGGCCCCATGGTTTAGGGGTTAAGTGCGTGTGCTCCGCTACTGGCGGCCCAGGTTTGCATCCCGGGCGCGCACCGATGCATCGCTTCTCCAGCCATGCTGAGGCCGCATCCCACGTACAGCAACTAGAAGGATGTGCAACTATGACATACAACTATCTACTGGGACTTTGGAGAGAAAAAGGGAAAAAAGAAAAGGAGGAGGATTGGCAATAGATGTTAGGTCAGGGCCGGTCTTCCTTAGCAAAAAGAGGAGGATTGGCATGGATGTTAGCTCAGGGCTGATCTTCCTCACAAACAAACAAACAAACAAACTTGTGAACAAAAAAAGGAACAATCAACACAGTGGAAAAGATATACAAATGGCCATCAGGTGCTCACAAACGCTAATCATCAGGGAAAGGCAAATCAAAACCAGGAGATATCACCTCACACCTGTAACAACGGCCATGATCAAAAAGACAAGAGGTAACACACATTGGCAAGGATGTGGAGAAAGGGAACGCTTGAATACTGTTGCTGGGAATGTAAATCAGTGCAGTCATCATGGAAAATATTATGAAGGTTGCTCAAAAAATTAAAAATAGAACTAAATAGAATTAAAAATATGATCCACCATGCCCACTTCTGGGTATATGTCCCAAGGAAACAAAATCAGTATCTCCAAGAAATATCTGTATGTGCATATTCATTGTAGTATTATTCGCAATAGCCCAGATAGGGAAGCATCATTAAGTGTCCAGCAATAAACGAACTGATGAAGAAAATGAGGTACACGTACACACACACACACACACACGACTATTCAATCAAAAAAAAGTAGGGAAAACTGCCTGCCACTTGCAACAACATGGATGAACCTGGAGGACATTACACTAAGTAAATAAGCCACACAGAGAAATACAAATACTGTACTGTATTATTTATATGTACGCCTATAAAAATAAAGTCAAACTCATAGAAACAGACAGTAGAATGTCAGAAGCTGGGGGCTGGAGAAATGCAGAGATGTTGGTCAAAGGATATACACTTTCATTTATGAGATGAGTGAGTTCTGAGGATGTAATGTACAGCATGGTGACTACAGTTAATAATACTCTATTGTACATTTGAATTTGCCAAGCAAGACAGTAAATCTTAAGTGTTTTCACCAACCAAGAAAAGGTAGTTACATCAGATGATGGGTGTGTTAATTAACTTCGTTGTGGTAATTATTTCATAACGTATACATATATCAAATCATCATGCGCTACACTTGAAATACATATAATTTTATTTGTCATTTATACCTCCATAAAGGGGGGTGTGGAGGGCAAGAAGAAGAAGTCTAAACATTACAAAAAGAATGAAACAAGAAGGTCTTGGAAAATAGCCCACAGTACTGCTAAGTAGTGATCATGACAATACCAGTGATTCCCGTCACAGGCAGGCACAAGAAACTCTCAGCTAAAGGAAGGGATCAAACCATAGAGAACAGAAATTGCATGGATCTGGACACATTCACCTGGTCAGGGAGAAGGCGAGCAAGGCGCCATCCATTAGCCTCACTGACCTGGAATCCTTCCCTTTGAGAGTTCAGAACAGAGGGTATTGGGGCTGCAGGGGAGAGAAGAGGGCAATGCAAACACTCCAGCCCTAGCAACACAGCAACTACTCAGAAAGACAGAGAAGTATGTAATGCCCACAGTTCACATGTGAGAAGGACAGAGCATCTCCTGGGGAAAAGGAGTGGCGGGAAATGCAGAGTCTAGTCCAGGTCACTGGGGAGGGAGAGGGCCTTACCCACGAGGATATGAGTGCAAAGTTCCCCAGCATCACATCGTGGTACAGGTGAATCTGAGTCTCATCAAGGAGGCCCCATTCCTTCCAGGAGAAGTACACAGCTATGTCCTCAAAGGTCACAACACCCTGTCATGACCAACACAAATGAAACCATGATCATTCTCTATCTCTGAGAACTCACAATCCAAATCCTCACACATCTTCCCCATGCTCATCCTCCTCCAAAGCTACCCACTGCAGAGCAGACACCAGGCCCTGGTGCAACTGAGGCCTGATCTCTCCTCAGGGTCCCATTCATGATTGTGTTCAGCCCTCAGCAATAACAGACAGGGGAGCAGATAAATGCCATCTAAGTTTTGGGCCTGGCCTGCACAATCTCATCCCTCCTGTCAAGCAATTCCCCTGGAGTCTCCCAGATTGTGCCTCCAAGACACATACAAAAGTGGGCTACTGCTTCACCATTCATCCCGAACACCAGGGCCCAGGGACCATCAGCTCACACTTCCTCTCAATGTGCACAGAATTCTGTGGACTCCACCTCTCTCACATTTTCAGACCCGATCACTGCACCCCCACAGCTCTGCCACCTCCCTGTCCCACACCACGGGCATCTCCCTGGACTCATGCATGTACTTGGCACATGGCATCCAGAGAGTGCTTGAAAATTTCTAATAGGATCTACTACAGCCTCAGTCCTCTGATCCCAAGCCAGGGAAAGTCACAATACAGCTTTGCAGGCATCTCCTTCTGTTTCTGATCTTTGCTTCAGTATTAGCCACCCAGAACAATGTGTGAAATACAGATGCCCATGACCCTCTTCCAATTCTGTGCTGCACTTGCTCTCCCCTCAAAACCACAACCTTTCACTTTCCACTCAACTTTCATTAAAAGACCAGTCCCATTGGTCTTCATGCCAGGCACAGTGACTGGGACAAATGACCACAACTGCCCCACATCTTATTCACCAGCAAGACTGAAACACCCCAGACCCCATCAAAGCTCACCACACAATTCTGGTGAATCCATACAGTAGTGAATTACTAGGAGCCCTGCACTCAGTGTCATCTTCTTTCAATTACTCCTCTGCCTTCACAGCCACCTCAAGTCCACTCATCCCAGGGAAGCCTTGGCCACCTTCCAGATCAACCTCTCTCCCACACCATTCTCAATATCACTTCTCTCCCTCACCTGGGTTTGAGGGCCAGCAACCCCAATCAGGTGTCAAGGGAGAGAACCACTCCTAGGCAATGCACCCTAGCCTTTCTGACCCACTAATAGCATTGCCACCAAAACCTGTATTCCCCTCCTCAGGGTCATCCACAGCTCCACCCTGGTCCACACAATAGCCATCACCTTTGGATGTCTCCATCCTGAACCTCTCCCCAAATTTCCAGACCTGTGTCCAGCTGCCCACTTGACGCCTCCACTCACTGTTCTCTGAAACATCTCAGACTTTTAACAGGGCCAAAAAAAATCCTTCTGATAGTCCCAAGGAAAATTAACCACCAATTTCCCTATTCTACTTGTGGAGCTTCCATCCATTCAGCTGCTAGGACCAAAAACCCTGTGGTCATCCCTGACTCTCCCTCACCTATAACATCCAAAAGTCTACTTGACATTTCTTAAAGAGGATGGACCTAAAATCCAATCTTTTCTCGCACCTCTATGGCCACCACTCAGTCCATTAACAACTCATCTGGATTACAGTAGTTGCCCCCTCTTGGGGTCCCTGCCTCCTCCCTTAACCCCAAAGCCTGTTTTCCACTGTGCAGCTAGATGGAGCATGTTAAACCTGGGTAAGACCAATTCCTGCCTCTTCTCCAAACCTCTCATTACGTCTGTAACAGAAATCCAACTCCTGGGCCAGCCTCGGTTGCCTAGTGGTTAAGTTTGGTGTGTTCTGCTTCAGCGGCCCAGTTCAGTTCCTGGGTGAGGACCTACACCACTTGTCTGTCAGTGGCTGTGCTGTGCTGGTGGCTCACATACAAAATGAGGAACACTGGCAACAGATGTTAGGTCAGGTGAAGCTTCCTCAGCAAAAAAAAAAAAAAAAAAGAAACCCAACTCTTCATGCAACCACATTACAAGACTGATTACTGACCCCCTGCTCTTTGTTTTTAACAGTGGAGACCTGCTGTTCACTGTTCCCAGCTCAATCACACTTCCAAGCATTTCACATGTTGCCATCTGTTCATGGCATAACCTTCCACATCTGTTTATACTGGCTGCCGGAAATGGGAACATCTCCATGTAACTCTTGCCTGCACTCAGAACCCAGGGCTTGGTGCACTCTCAGGGTCCCCACATCCAAGAGCTGAGAAAATAACAAAGGAAGAGTCTCAAGACACCACATGGGTGATGTTAGGACCACTGAGGGTCTGGGACACCCTCTCCTTTCTTGTGTAGGTTCCCTAAGTACTTTTTCATCCTTCAGAATCTGTGGGAAGAGGCAGGCAACCATGGCTGGGATCCAGATGCACAGGCCTCCCCTGTATCCCCCGCCCAGCGCTGGAATCTGGTGACCTCGGACTAAGTGACTAACCTCTGTTTCAGTCCTCAAAGCTGCCTCTTACCAGCTCTGCGACCTTGGACGAGGACTCAACTCCCTGTGCCTCACTGTCCTAATCACTTCCATTCCAGTGTGTTCTCTCTCTGAGCAACTTTTGGATAACTTTTTAAACCCTAACTCACACTGTGCCCCTCTTCCCTTCACAACCCTCCACGGCTCCCAGGGCCCTCGGATTGAAGGAACAGCCCCTCAGCCTCCAGTCCAGGCGACACTCCGCCTCACACTCTGTTCACTCCACATAGACCACGGACCCCGGGTCCCCGACTCCTCCCGGCTCAGTCGCCCTCCACGCCTCTCCCCCGCGGGCCCTCCCCTGGGTCCCTCTCCCACACCCGTCACCCCGGCTCTCAGAAACAGGCCCCACGAGCGCCTCCCTGTCCCGGACACCGGGGCCTGGGCTGCAGGCCCGTGAGCGGCGCCCGCACTCGGGGCTCTAGGGCTGGGCTGGGCTGAGGTCGGGGAGGGCGCGGAGCACGAGCACTGACTGAGCCGGTTCCCTCCGCGCGGCCGCCGCCATCGGACTCCGGGGGCGGAGCGGGGCTGGGAGCGGCGGGAGAGGAGGGGACCCGGGCACGGCGGTCCTGTCCCGGCCCTGGCGCGGGCCCCCCGGGCGGCGTCGCCGAGACTCAGACCCGCCCTGTGCAGCGGGGACGGCGCCTCCTCTCGCGCCTCCTCGGTCCCGTCACCTCAGCCCCGATCCAGCACCCCGGAGCCTCTAACGGGGTGAGCCGACAAGAGAGAAGCCAAAAGGACTGCGAGGGATGTGAGGGCGACCTTGCTGACTAGACGGGTGTTCCCTTCTCCCTCACTGCTCCACGACGGCGACCTTCCCTCGAGGAGGGCCGTTCTCGGTCAAGGATATCCGAGCACCCGCGTTACCGGCTAAAACCTCCAAACAAATGACCGCCAAGTGCAGGAGCGGGAAGTCCCGCCCAGAAGCGATGCGCGCGCACGAAAACGCCTCATTGTGGTCCCTCACTGGCTCATCTCTGCAGTCTCTCTCCCTCAGTTCTTCAGGGTGCCATAGTTCCCGGAGCTCTGGAGGCCGCGGGGAAGAGTGTTCTCCATCCTGACCCAGTACGGTCTTGGCCACGGGTCCCCTGAGAGATGCTGGAAATTGGTGCTCGTACCCAGAGAGAGGGGCTTTGCTCCCTGTTAAAGGCGGCGAAGAGATGTAATTTCAGACTCGGTGAAGGTGAGCCTGTTCTCACAGGATAAAACGAGTATTTGACAGGCTTTCAAATCTACATGGCCATGTCATTCCATAGAGTCAGTCTGACATAAAATGAGTCCACGCATAGCTGGAAACATTGTTATTGCTCTTAAAATGCGTGGTTCCTGAAGTGTTATCCAGTGTTGTGAGTTAGGGTACGTTTGGTCAGGGAGAAGAAAAAGACTCCATAGAGGGCCATGAGGGGAAGGAAGAAGAGGGATGTTAGGCTGCCCTGAAACAGGTGGACAAGCAGGAGCTCTGTTTCTGGTTCCCACGGAAAACTTCTCCCTTGCCTTTTGGACAGCGATTGTGTTCTACCCATTGAGGAATAGTGTTTTATCCATATAATAATTCTTAGTCCATATCCTAAGATATACTCAATTACTTTTAGCAATCTTACATATATCTCAACCAGAGAAAACTTAACTAATACTATTTTTTTCTAACAGATTGTATTTCTTAGAGCAGTTTTACCATCATAGCACAACTGAGCGGAAGGTACAGGGAATTCCCGTATACCTCCAGCCCCGCCACATGCAATGTGTTCACAGGTGAGTAACACCTCACAAGTATGATGAATGTGTCAAATTACGTATCGGCAAGTACAGCTTCGTTAAACATTGGAGAGTTCACACTGGAGAAAGACCATATTAGTGCAGTGAGTGTGGAAGATCATTTAGTCAATCCTCCACACTTATTGAGCACCCAAGTGTTCATTTTGGATAAAGGCCTTACAAATGCACCAAATGTGGGAAATTATTTTCCAAAAGATTTCCACTACTTTGATACCAGAGAGTTCACATTGGGGTAAGGCCTATGAGTGCATTGAATGTGGGAAATCCTTTACCTTTAGCTTCAATCTCCTAACACATGACAATGTTCAAATGAGGTGAAGGCATTAATATAACACAGTTAGTACTGTGTTATGCACTGAATTATTCCCTCCACCTCATTTTTGTGGAAGCCCTACCACCCAATTTGTCTATATTAAGAGGGTAATTAAGGCTAAATACAGGCTGATTTAACAGTGATTTTATAAGAATAGTTGGAGACATCAGAGGGCTCTCTCTACTCATGCATACACAGAGTGTGAAAAATGTAGAAACAAAAAGTTAAAGCCATCAGTAAAATAGTATTTAGTAAGTGTTCATTGCGTGGAAAAGAACAGTTCGTGAACTTGGAGTCTTTTAATCCAAAACTGATATGAAGCTCAGAGGCATGAAGTTACAGGATGGCTTATAAAGTGAAAATGAAGATGTTGTATAATGATTACGATGATCAGTTATCACAATGAGGGTTTCTAAATGGCATGGGATTCATTAAAAGTGATTATCTTAGGGGCCGACCCAGTAGGGTAGTGGTTAAGTTCTCGCACTCTGCTTTGGCGACCCACGGTTCGGGGGTTCGAATCCCAGGCACGGACCGGCAGACCACTTATCAAGCCATGCTCTGGCGGCGTCCCATATAAAGTAGAGGAAGATGGGCACAGATGTTAGCCCAGGGCTAATCTTCCTTAGCAAAAAAGAGGAGGATTGGCAACAGATGTTAGCATAGGGTCAATCTTCCTCAAAAACAAAAAATCAAAAAAAAAAAAGTGATTATCTTATACCGTTTTAGGAAGATGACTTAAATTGCTTTTATGATTATCAGAGGCATTTATAAGAAATAAGTTAAGTTTAGATTATGTTCATGAAATAAGCTAGATTTAGTTTTGCTTAGGTGGTTTAAGTGGTTTTGTCAGCTTGGGGGATTTCTAGCCTGGTCTCTATTTTGTTTATTTTAACAACAGGAAAGGTCATCTACAAGCCAAGAAGAGAGTTCACACTAGAAACCAATGCTGACGGCACCTTGATCTTGAACTTCTAGACACCCAAACTGTAAGAAAATAAGTTTCTGTTGTTTAAGGCACCCACTCTATGGTACTTTGTTATGATAACCTGAGCTGACTAATGCACATTATGGTAGCAGGAGTTGGATGTTGCTGTAACAAATACCTAAAAATGTGGAAGTGATTTTGGAACTGAGTAATTGGTAAAGCCTGGAAGAGTTTTGAGGTACATGCTATTATTGATAAAAATCTCTGGAAAACAGGAGTTTTGTCAAAGGAAAGCTTTGTTGTATTTGCATGAACAGTTTGCAAACCAGGGAGACGCAGAGTTTGGGGCAACCTGAAAGTACACTCTGAAGAGGGGGAAGGCCCAGCAAGGGTTTTAAAGGCTAAAACCACAGAAGCCACAGGAACATTTTCGCAGTTCCTCTACTAGCTTATCCTCACATAGAAACTATTGTCTTGCGCTGACTCCCTGCTGGGTTAAGGTGAGGCTATATTGGGCTGAGCTACCTAGATACAGAAGGAAACATTTGGTTACAAGTACAGCTTGAGGTTTTTCTCAACAGAACAGAATATGTGACTGCACATTGGTCCCATTATGGCCACTTGACTCCACCCTGTTTTTAGGGCCCAGTTAGCCACACAGAGTCCATTTTGTTTTTCTCTATTATTCTGTGTTTGGAGGTTTCTGATTTTATCTCATTCCACACCATATAAAGAAAAGATTGCCTTCAAGGGACTGTTGGTAGAAATATTAACGTTAATGGTGATTCTGCTAAGGTCTCAGATGGAAACTAAGATGGAAATGTGACTAGAAATTGGAGCAAAGGCAATCCTTGTTATAATGTGGTAAGAACATGGCGAAATTGTGTTAGAGTGTTTGGGCAGGTAGATGTGGTTTGTGATGCACTCGCATATTTACCTGAGGATACTTCTAAGCACAGTGTTGAAAGTGCAGCTTGGGTTTTCTTTACTATTTATTGTAAAATGCAAGAGGTAGGAGATGAACTGAAGAAAGACTTTTTAATCAAACAAGAATCAGAATTTGAAGATTTGGAAAGTTTTCCATCATCCATAATGCAAAAAAATAAGAAACCGTGTTCTAGACACACCACCAAGATATGGCTGGAAAATTATTTGATAAAGAGATTATGGGGGCTGGCCCGGTGGTGTAGTGGTTAACTTTGCACATTCCACTTCGGTGGCCCAGGGTTTGCAGGTTCGGATCCCGGGGTGGACTCATCAAGCCATGCTGTAGTGGCATCCAATATACAAGGTAGAGGAGGATTGGCTCAGATGTTAGCTCAGGGACCATCTTCCTCAAGCAAAAAGAGGAAGATTGGCAATAGATGTTAGCTCAGGGCCAATCTTTCTCGCACACACACACACAAAAACCCCCAAAAAACTAAAAAAAAAAAAAAAAAAGATTATGAATAAATAAGGACACACAAAATTAAAAAAAAAAAGATATTATGGATGTGAATCAATTTTAATCAACCATCTCAGGAGAACCCAGGAATAGAGATGGCATTTTATCAGCAGAAACACTGCTAGCTGAGACTAAATGAGACAGGAAAAAAAAGGATGAGAAGAAGAAAGGCTGTTGGACTTGTGGGATTTCATGGGACCTGACAGGAGAGGTATCTGAATGCAGACATGCGTTATCCTTCAAGAAAAGAGAACAATGACCCCAAATGCAATTAAGACATCATCAGGGCTGCCACTCCCAACACAGGCCAGGGGACAGGGCTGTTTCCTCCTCAGTTTCGGAGGGTAGGGCCCACTCTTCAGTTTCAATGGGCCAGGAAACCACTGGACAGGTCTCAGGAGTAAGGCTGCCCTGCAGAGCTGAGGGGGCGGGGGTGCCCTTGAGAAACCGAGATGTTGTGGCCACTCTCTGGGTCTGTGGGAGTGTTGCTTCCACCTCAGTGGCCCCAGAGGGCAGAGCATCCAGCCAAACAGAACTGTTCTGGAGGCTTAGGATCTAATGGAATTTTTCTTGCTAGGTTTTGAATGTGCTTGGGACCTGTCACCCCTCTCTTTTTCTCTGATTTTGCCATTTTGGACTGCAGATGTCTATCCTATACCTGTCCCACCACTGTATTTCAGCAGCACTTGTCTGGTTTCACAAGTTCATGCCTGCAGAGGACTTTTGCCTCAGGATGAGTCCTACCTTGAGTCTCACTCATATCTGATTTATATGTTCAGGTGAGACTTTGGACTTGGAATTGATGTCAGAATGGTTTATGATTCTTGGTGTTGTTATGAGTGGGTGAATGTGTTTTACATGCAAGAAGAATATGAATTTGGGGCAGCCAGAGAGCAGAATTAAGTTATGGACTGAATTGTGTCTCTCCCAAAATTCTTATGTTGAAGGCCTAATCCCTAACAGGAGTATATTTGGCAATAGGGCCTTTAAGGAGGTATTAATGTAAATGAGATCATAAGGGGAGGACACTAATCTGATAAGACTGGTGCCCTTAGAAGAAGAGGAAGAGACACCAGAGGGCTCTCTCTCTCCATGTGCATGCACAGAGGAAAGGCCATGTGAGGACACAGTGAGAAGGTGGCCATCTACAAGCCAGGAAAAGAGCCCCACCAGAAACCTGCTCTGACATGTTGATCCTAGACTTCTAGCTTCCAGAACTGTGAAAAAATAAATTTTTGTTGTATAAACCACCCAGTCTGTGGCATTCTGCTATGACAGTGTGGTATGGTGATAAGAAATATGTGTTTGGTCTTCGTCCCTGTTCCTGGCACAGAGCTCCTAAAACCCCAGGAATTTCCTAAGTAAGAAAGAGCTATAAAGGTGAAAGGAATGTCTTTGGTTATTATTCATAACTAGCCCCTTTAAACCACACCTGACTTTATGTTAATGAGATGACTTTTGGAAAGCCCCTAAAGATGGGGGCTAGTTGCCAGGGGAACCAGTCATATGATTGGGGGATTGGAGCTTTGAGTCCCAACCGTGACCTCTGGGGAGGAGAAAGGGACTGGAGATGAAGTTTATCATCAATGGCCATTGATTTAATCAATCATGCCTATGTAATGAAGCCTTCATAAAAACCCAAAGGACAGGGTTTGGAAAGTGTCCATGTTGGTGAACATGTGGAGGTACTGGGAGACTGGCAGGCTCAGAGAGAGCACAGTAGGGCCACACTCCTGCTCACATACCTTGCCCTATGCATCTGTCCCATCTGGAGGCTCTTAAGTTGTACCCCTTTATAAGAAACCTGTAATCTAGTAAGTAAACTTTTCGAGTTCTGGGAGCCATTCTCACAAATTGTTATACCTGAGAGGGGGGTCATGAGCACCTCCAATTTATAGCCCGTTGTTCAGAAGCACAGTTGATAACCTGGACTTGTGACTGGCATCTGAAGTGGGGGCCGTCTTGTGGGACTGAGCTCTTATCCTGTGGGGTCTGTGCCAACTCCGGGAAGGTAATTGTCAGAATTCAGTTCAATTGTAGGACACCCAGTTGGCATCCATGGAGAGCTGGAGAATTGGTTGGTGTGGGAAGAACCCCACACATCTAGGGTCAGAACTGAAGTACTGAGTGTTGGTATGAGTACAGAGAAGAGTCCTTTTGAGGCAGTCTGTATCAGTCTTCCTGGGCTGCCATAACAAAATACCACAGATTGGGTGGCTTAAACAACAGAAATTTATTTTCTTGTGGTTCTGGAAGCCGGAAGTCCAAGATCAAGGTGCCAGCAAGGTTAATTTCTTCCAAGGCCTCTCTCCTTGGCTTGCAGATGGCCAGCCTCTTGCTGTGTCCTCACATGGCCCTTTCTCTCAGTGTGTGCGTCTCCCTGCTATCTTCCTTTTCTTATAAAAACAGCAGTAATATTGTATTAAAGCCCCACCCTTATCAGTTTATTTCACCTTATTTATGTCTTTAGGCCCTGTCTCCAATTATAGTCGCACTGGGGGTTAAGGCTCTCACATATGAATTTGTAGGGGACACAATTCAGTCCACAACAATTGTTTTTGAGTAGTAAAGAATACATCCTCAAAGTTTTGTGCTATTCATAATGTAACAGCCATAGACACTATACACTTTTTAGTATAATCTGCTTTCTTAACACATTGTTCACCACTTTCTAAAGTCTAGGCATTCGATTAAACAAGCCAGCCCTGGTTTGTAGTGATTGTCCATTTCCCTGGTGTAAATACTCCCTCCATGGTCAATTTCAAGCAGCCAAAATGATGTCAGTGAAAATGGAGTTGGGAGAGATGTGCAGTAGCACAACATTGTATTCTGTTCCCACCTACGGATTCAGTAGTCATAAATAACCTCAAGAACATACGTAATAGCAAAACATGGTAAAATAATTGGGAAGACACAAATGTTGAGAATCACCTTTCCTTTTTTAACAGCTTTACTGAAGTACAATCTATTTTAATTGTCCACAGTAGTTATGTTCTCTGAAGCCACTCTTATTCACGGTAGTTATGTTCTCTACATACAGGTTGAGCTCCCTGAGAGCCTCTGGTCCCAACATGTTCATCAACTCATCAATTCTTAGCATTATTTCCTGTGTGTTTCTGTTTAAAGAGACCTTATTTGTCATGTATTGCTGATTTATTAACATCGAATTCATGGCCAACAGCACTGTAACTCACACCTGAACAAAGCTTAGGTAACATGCATTTGTTCTCTCTAAGACACATCGCAGCCTTGCACTCAGGAACACTAGACAGCACTTGGGGGCCATTTTTTTTTTTTTTTTTTGTGAGGAAGATCAGCCCTGAGCTAACATCCATGCCAATCCTCTTCTTTTTGCTGAGGAAGACTGGCCCTGAGCTAACATCCGTGCCCATCTTCCTCCACTTTATGTGGGATACCACCACAGCATGGCCTGACAAGCGGTGCGTCGGTGCGTGCCCGGGATCCGAACCCGGGCCGCCAGCAGTGGCGTGTGCGCACTTAACCGCTACACCATGGGGCCGGCCCATTGGGGCCCATTTTAAACAATGGAAACACCAAGAAAAACCACAAATGTGGCATGAAATAGACCACAGAAAGGACATTTGTTTATAGCAGGAGAGCTAAAGGGGAACATACACATTGGCTGACTCAAATTTTTCACAGCTCTGCACAAGTTCACAAATGAATGTAAAATTGTTGTTAGTATAGATTTAGGGATTACAAATAAAAAAGCAAGTAGGTGAATTTCCAAAAAAAGTAGGGATTTCCAAACATAGAATCATGAAAAAAGGAGGATCCACAGAATAATTATCTTATAATAAATTGTGTGTATTTAAAGTTTATAATTTGTGTTTTGATACATACTTAAGCCCCTGGGACGAAAAGTTTCCTCCTGCCCTTTTCATCCATCCTTCATGTCTAAAGTTATTGATACCAGGACACATTCTACCTTGTGTGACAGATATTTTCAAGTACAGACACACAGAAAGGACTGTGTTATGAAGTCCCATGAACGCTTTCCCAATTTTCCATCGTTTGTCATGTCATGGTAATTCTTTCTTCATCAATTCTTAAGCACAGTACTGGGCTGTTTTGCTGATAATCCTGACATCTTGTCTTTTAATGTATAATTTCTTCAGAGGCATTTCCAAAGTCTAAGGGCTCTTTCATAACTAACAGCATATTCCAACAAAAATATATAAAGCATAATAAAATATATTATTAGTGCCCAGTTTTCTCCATTTTCTCAAAAACTTGTTTGTTTTTTAAAGCAGGTTTGTTGCAATCAGGTTCCAAAATATTTCCCTATGACTTATATCTCAGAAATCTCTTTTTACCTATAGGTATCACTTTTCTCATTTTAATTCTTTTTATTTCTTGAAGTTGCTAAGTCGTTTGTCCATTAGAACTTGTCGGACTAGATTTGTCTCTTTTGCATTATCTCTGATGCTGTTTTAAGTTGCTCGCAGTTCTCCCATGTTTCCTATAAACTAGACAGTAATGAGATGGGAGAGTGACGTGTGGTCCAGATAAGGGTGTGATGGTGACGCACCTGCAAACACACGCAGTGTGATTGTGTTTTCCCAGCATCCCATGGCATAGCCTGGAAACACACACATTTCAGACTCTGTAGGTCCCAGGTGTGTGACAATAGTCCTGCTTACACTGCAGCACAGCCTAGACACACACACAAATCTCTGTGACCGTGTGTAACCTGTATGTGGTATTGACAAACTGCAGTCCAACATGGGGGTGCCCCCCCCCACCCTGAGGACACTGTGTGACAGGTGTGGGATGCTGACACCCTCAACATAGCCTGGGCATACATACACATGTACCACACTGACCATAGGACACAAGTGTGACAGACATGAGACACAACCTGCACATGCAAAACACCTCTGGGACAGGATGGAGATGCTGACATTCCACAGCAGGCGTGGCCACAGGAACACATACATACTGCACAGAGACTTGTGAGACAGGCATGTGACAGGGACGCCCCAAAGCTGGAGTGTGGGCCACACACAATCACACAGTGTCTATGGATTGAGTGTCATAAGACAGGCACAGCCTGGCTTAGAGAGAACATCGCCCCCCCCCCCCCCGCTTCATCCCTGCAGATCTGGTGACACCTTTTTTTTTTTTTTTTTTTAATTTTTTGTTTATTGCAGTAACATTGGTTTATAACATTGTAAAAATTTCAGGTGTACATCATTGTACTTCTATTTCTGCATAGATTACATCATGTTCACCACCAAAATACTAATTACAACCCATCACCACACACATGTACCCAATTATCCCTTTCACCCTCCTCCCTCCCCCCTTCCCCTCTGGTAACCACCAATCCAATCTCTGTCCCTATGTGTTTGTTTATTGTTGTTATTATCTACTACTTAATGAAGGAAATCATACGGTATTTGACCTTCTCCCTCTGACTTATTTCACTTTGCATCATGCCCTCAATGTCCATCCATGTTGTCACAAATGGCTGGATTTCATCGTTTCTTATGGCTGAGTAGTATTCCATGGTATATATATACCACAGCTGTTTTATCCGTTCGTCCCTTGATGGGCACTTAGGTTGCTTCCAAGTCTTGGCTATCGTGAATAAGGCTGCAATGAACACAGGGGTGCATGTACCTTTGCAAATTGGTGTTTTCAAGTTCTTTGGATAAATACCCAACAGTGGAATAGCTGGATCATATGGTAGTTCTATCGTTGATTTTGAGGAATCTCCATACTGTTTTCCATAGTGGCTGCACCAGTTTGCACTCCCACCAGCAGTGTATGAGAGTTCCCTTCTCTCCACAACCTCTCCAACACATGTTGTTTCCTGTCTTGTTAATTATAGCCATTCTGACGGGCGTGAGGTGATATCTCATTGTAGTTTTGATTTGCATTTCCCTGATAGTTAGTGATTTTGAACATCTTTTCATGTGTCTGTTGGCCATCTGTATATCTTCTTTGGAGAAATGTCTGTTCAGGTCTTTTGCCCATTTTTAATTGGGTTGGTAGTTTTTTTGTTGTTGAGATGCATGAGTTCTTTATATATTTTGGAGATTAAGCCCTTATCAGATGTATGGTTTGCAAATATCTTCTCCCAATTGTTAGGTTGTCTTTTCGTTTTGTTGATAGTTTCCTTTGCTGTGCAGAAGCTTTTTAGTTTGATGTAGTCCCATTTGTTTATTTTTTCTATTGTTTCTCTTGCCTGGTCAGATGTGGTGTTTGAAAAGATGTTGCTAAGACTGATGTCGAAGAGCGTACTGCCTATGTTTTCTTCTAGAAGTTTCACAGTTTCAGGTCTTACATTCAAGTCTTTAATCCATTTGGAGTTAATTTTTGTGTATGGTGTAAGGTAAGGGTCTACTTTCATTTTTTTGCATATGGCTATCCAGTTTTCCCAACACCATTTGTTGAAGAGACTTTCTTTTCCCCATTGTATGTTCTTGGCTCCTTTGGAGTGAGAACAGGGAGCCAGGTGCACAGATTGGCCAAACCTGGAGACTCACACACGTTTGATGCATGAATGTCGGTGCACGAGGACACTTGGTGGGAGGTAATCAGCCTGAGCCCAGGAGGCAGATAGCTTTACTCAGAATACCTTGAAACAGCGGTCTCGGGGCAGGAGTGCGCAGTAGGGTGGGGCGGGCTTTACAAGAGCAATCAGCTCACTTTCAGCTAGCTTCAGGTTGGGTGGACTCTGGCCCTCTCTGTCCCTCACACCTCCTTCAGCCCCTCTGTCCCTCAAGCCACCCCCTCTCCCTGTTCCCCACTGCCCCCAGCACTCTCTAGCTTCTAGCCCCTTCTGTTTCCCTGGTGCAAGGAGAGAACAGTGGGGTTTCTCAGAACTCCTGACCTTGCACAGTCCTTGTGGACCAAGACGCACCAGGGAGCTGCAGAGTCTGGAGACTTTAGTATGGATTTCGACTGTGCCCCTTCCCAGGACTGTGACCTTGACCAAATCCCTCCCTGCTGTCGGCCTCCATTTCCTCGTGTCCAAAATTGGAAAATTCACAATTCCTTCCCTGTGTGGGGGGGGACACGGAGAGGGCACATGTGTGATGCATTCCCTTAATTCCACCAAGTGGCCTCCTTGGTGAGAAGACATGCCCCTTCTGAGGTGGCCTCCAAAAATATTCTCAAGAATATAGAGGCGCACCATGAGGGTGTACAGAAATTCTCAGTACATCCAGTGCTGTGTCCCTCATGGCCCAGGTCACTGGCTATACAAATAGTCTAAAGATTCTGTAGATGCCCATAGCCAAGGTGCACATTCACTATGCAGTGGCTGCACCTGTGGTCAGTACTGGCCGTACTGAGAATTTCTGTACGCCCTGATGGCGCACCTCCACATTCTTGGGAATATTTGTGGAGGTCACCTCAGAAGGGGCACATCTTCCCTACTCAGCTGCAGTCTGCCCAACTCCCTATTCATCTTGCCTGATTCTGTGCCAACTGTGGTTCCCACACCATCCCCCACAGCCAGTAACACCTGCCCACTAGATTCCAGACTTCAGGGCACATGGATGCTGGGCAGGTCCCAGGGAACAGGTTTCCTCCATCAGTGCTGAGGAAAACAGAACATATGCTGGAAAGAAGGGCCCCAATTATGCTGCTCCCACCTGCACTGGATGTTATCACAGCAAGTGCCCCTCTCCAGAGTGACCTCTGGGTCTTCACATAATGGAGGCATGTGGAGTTTACACTCACAAAGCTTGTCAGTCTTTCCAAGAGGCCTTGGGCAGCAAGGTGAATTAGGCCCCAACTGGACTGAGAAGTTGCTCTCTGCCATCCTGCCGCACCGAGGCACACAAAGTTAACAGCCCCAAATACGTGTGCAGCATTGGCTAACAGCGGAGTTCTCGTCTACATGTGTTACGGTTATTGATGTGTTTTAACCCACACAGGAACTTTATGAGGGGGTACTCATACTATTATCCCCAGTGTAGAGATGAGAAAACCGAGGCCAGAGGAGTTCAGGGATGGGTCCCACAACCCACTGCTAGTAAGTGTCAGCACCAGGAAGGAGTCACACGCTGGCTCTGGGTCCAGGTGCTCCATCACACGCTGCCACAGGATGCTTATCCCTAACACTCAGTCCAGAACCAATACTTGTAGGGTGTTCCCACGACCCAGCGACTTTTTCAGGCATTTCAATTGCATTATAAGTTTCTGAAATTCATTAAACTTATGGACTAATTTGTAGAAGTCACATGTATAAAATGTTGAGTTTCCTCATTCAGGAGCGTGTTATGTTCATCCTCTGTAAAGAATGAGATGGCCCTTCCTGTAGACCCTGAACTAAAAGATTCTATTTGGGGTTTTCCTTGCAGGCTTCTCATGTAGCAGGTGCAGGAAAGGCCCCATTTTTTTTTTTTTTTTTGTGAGGAAGATCAGCCCTGAGCTAACGTCCATGCCAATCCTCCTCTTTTTGCTGAGGAAGACTAGCCCTGAGCTAACATCTATTGCCAATCCTCCTTTTTTTTTTGTCCCCCTTTTTCTCCCCAAAGCCCCAGCAGATAGTTGTATGTCATAGCTGCACATCCTTCTTAGTTGCTGTATGTGGGACACTGCCTCAGCATGGCCGGACAAGTGGTGTGTCGGTGCGTGCCCGGGATCCGAACCCGGGCCGCCAGTAGCGGAGCGTGCGCACTTAACCACTAAGGCATGGGGCCGGCCTCAGAGGCCCCATTTTTGAGATGAAGAAACTGAGGCTCAGGGAGGTTAACTGCTTTGTGAAGGACATGGATATGTGGCTGATCCAAATCAGAGACCCAGGTTGGCCCTCTCTATCATTTTTCTGTTGAACCACAAAGCTACACAACCCTGTTCCAGAAGATGCCAAGTCCCAGCACGTCCATCATGATGATGGGGATAATGATGATGAGGATGATCATGATGAGGATGAGGGTGTAAACAACAGCAGTGATGGCAGCAGGATTCATACCTCGATCTTGCACAGTCAAGGAGGAACCGACTGTTTTCTGTGTCCTTTTCATATATGAACTCATTCACAGTCACAATGCTGTGACGTAGATACCATCTTACCCCATTTTGCCAAGGTGGAACCTGAGGCACAGAGGGGTTCAGAAACTTGCCTGGGGCCACACAGCCTGTGAGTGCACAGCTGGGATCCTCACCAGGAAACTTGGCTCCAGGGCCCAGCCTCCTGAGTGTGACACCAAGGAGGAAACATTTCCTAGCTACTGTGTGGGGCCAGCATTCATAAAGAAGGTGGGCCATGAGGGGCGGGGTAGGTGACTGGAGTATTTAATCCTTAGGGAAGGGGAATCTGTGTGAGGAGACAACTTGGTGATTCCCAGATTTAGATATTTCATGAACCTCTAAAATTTTTTAAAAATTAGAAAACTCATGGGCCCATCCCAGTGGCGCAAGCGGTTAAGTGCGCACACTCTGCTGTGGTGGCCCGGGGTTTGCCAGTTCAGATCCCGGGCGTGCACCAACGTACTGCTTGGCAAGCCATGCTGTGGCGGTGTCCCAGATAAAGTGGAGGAAGATGGGCATGGATGTTAGCCCAGGGCCAGTCTTCCTCAGCAAAAAAAAAAAAAGAGGAAGATTGGCAGATGTCAGCACAGGGCTGATCTTCCTCACACACACAAAAAAAATTAGAAAACTCACACAGTGAATTGATCCAATAAGGACATTTCATGGACAACTATCATCTACTCTCACTCATACTTTTATAAAAGATAGGACTTTGACAAGCAAAGAAAGCAGAGGACAGCACCTCAGCATGAAGGAAGATCTTCTGCATTGAATAAGGTATCTAAGGGACTCACAACAGTGGCCGAATTTTCCTTACTGTGCCGAGGACAGGGATTTCATTAGAACTAAATGAGTTGAAATAAACACTGTCTGCAACAGGCCTGACACCTCTCTGTGCTCAAGGGACCTAAGCTGTGACCATTCTTACTAATTTATTCTTGTTAAACTAACCCACATTCCATTTGTCTTAGAGTGTACTCTAAAAAGCACACTTGTCTCTCTGCTAATTAGGAGAACCACTTGGACTTTGCCACAAATGGAAGCTGACTATGAAAACACAACCATAGTCAAAATACTGCTCTGAATCTTAGGAAGCTCATGGGGGCTGCTCAGGGCTGCTCCCTATCTTGAAAAAAGAAATTAGTAACAGTTAGGGGGACATTACAGATGCAACACGATTCCAAGACTTTCTCCTGACAACACTCAGAAGGAAACAGAAAGGAAGAAGGAGCAGCTTTCTCAGGGAGTCATTGCCTGCCACCTGATGCTGTTTCTGTGCACCCTCTAAAATCATCTCCTGGACCAGTGCAGGAGCTGGGCCCAAGCCTTAGGAAACAAGGGATGAAGGCGCAGCCCTCAAGGGCATTTTTACTGAGATTGTGTTGTTAGGAAGATACATGGGGAGCACCCCTGGCAAATGTCTTCCTAGGGGTGCTGCCTGATTCACCCCCACTTCTGAGAACATCCCCTCACCCACAACCCTGCTATTGGGCTGTGGGGACACTTGGCCCAACCAGGCTGAGCCAGTCAGCTTCCCTCCTGTGGAATCTGGAATAAGGAGATCAGACTGAGGCCCAAATGTGCTGGGCACTGGGGTGAGGGTTTCTGTTTAGAAAGACGCTTTCTACCCAAAGACATCTGATTCAGACAAAGGGAGATTAGAAAGGAGAACATGGGTCCAGAGCATGGTGAGAGCTAGAGAGAGGAAGAAAGGTGAGCTCCATTGCTCTTCTAAACCTGTGGGCCTGATTGAGAGGGCAGAATCAAGGAGGCCGTGGATCCCCTGCATGGAGAGGGGAGCCCTTACCCAGTGAGACCAGGAGTGAACAGGCCTCCAGCATCACCTGCAAATACAAAATTCCTGAGCTCTGTGCTGAGCTCAAAGGAGATAGGATACAGCCTCTGGACTTAACAATTATGGCTGAGAGGAAAGCCTCCCATGGGTGAAGCCAATGGAGAGAATCAGTGGGGTTCCCTTGAGAACTTGGGGGAAGAGGGTAAGTGCTCTGGGACATCAAAGGAATAGGGAGAAATGATCATGACAATAATTCCAACAATGAACACAGCAGTAGCAGCAGCAGCAACCGCTGAGCCTCCCTGGTCCTTGCCATGTGTCTGCCCTGGGCTGAGAGCGTCACATGCCGAGGTAAAGGGATTAAACTTTCCAAGCTCTGGAGCTAGACTCAGGGGTATGAATCCAGCCTCTTGAATCTGGCACTTGTCCACTGTGTGAACCTGGAGAACCCACTTCATTCTGTGATCCTGGAGTTTTCCCAGTAATACAGTAATAGTTCCCCTTCCCCAGGTTGTTGTGAGAATTAAAGAGAAAATGCTCAAAAAGCAGGTAAGAGATGGTGTGTTTTGTTCCTTTTATTGATCCTCACAGAAGCCAAGGTAAATGCCATCATTACCTGCATGTCACACAGTCAGTGCCCTGAGCCCCCAGGAGTTCTAGTGAGTCACTCAGACATTCCCTATTGGGGAACTCACACTGAGACCTCAGTACGCTGCAGCCCCCTCCTGCCCGCAGGGACAAAGGGTGCCTTGCCCTGGGATCATCATGGCACACAGATGGAGACCACAGGTGCAGCCGCTACTCAGTTAATGGGCACCTTGGCTCTTCACCTCTTCCAACAACCTGAGGCAGGGTCAACCCCAGCCCCATTTTATAGGAGGACACTTTGGCCTAGAGGAAGTCATTGTCTTGAGCTCCAGTGATGGTCGGGGAACTGAGATTCAAACCTAGGCACCTGAGGTATCTGATCAGTGTCCTCTTTCTCTCCCCACGGGGCTTTGAACACCCAATCCATCCTGATACTATCTGGTCCCCCATCAGTGCCAAGCCAACAATATAGACCAGGAAAATGAGCAAACACTACAAAGGAAGACTTTATTGTATTATTGAATGTCTGAACTTAAGAAACAGATGGAGAATATGTTAACAATGCAGATTAATGTTAAGACTATGTGTCCATCACATTGTGCACAGCACAAAAAATTTTGGAAAAAATTAGGATATATTCTAGTACTGAAAACAATTATTTATTTCATTAAAAAAGGAAGTCACTGATGTATTTGAGAATGAGTGAAATTCCAACATATATATTTGTTGCTTCATTGTCCTATTTGTCAATGAAAAGGAAAATAACCAAAGTTTATAAAAGAACAGGCAAAAGGTATCAGCACACTTTTTATCAAAGACTTACAGATAGCAAATAAACATCTGAAAAACTGCTCATCAGGAATCCTTAGGGCAATGCAATCGAAACAAGAGTGAAATAGCATGACAAAATTATCAAAAGGGCTAAATTAAAAATGATTAACCACATTCGGTACAGCATAAGGACTTCCTACATTGTGAATTCTCCTGTGTTGAATGACACTGGAGTTTTAGGAAAGCATTTTCGACATTCACTACACATAAGGCATGATGCAGTGTGAATTTCTGATGTGGAAGGAACACAGTCCTTTAGCTAATGAATTTCCCACATTGGCCTCATTCATAAGGCCTTGATCCAGTGTGAAGTCTCTCATGTTGTCGGAGTGCAGAGCGTTGGGTAAAAGATTTCTCACATTCACTGCACTCAAAAGGCCTTTCTCCAGTGTGAACTCTCTGGTGTTGAATGAGTGTTGAGCTACAGGCAAAATATTTCCCACATTCACTACACTCATAACGCCTTTGCTCAGTGTGGACTCTCTGGTGTTTACTGATTTGGGAAATATACCTAAATGATTTCCCACAATCAGTACACTCATAAGGCCTTTCTCCCGAGTGAACTCGCCAGTGTTGATTGTAATGTGAACTCCTCATGAAGGATTTTCCACATTCACTGCACTTATAAGGCCTTTCTCCTGTGTGAACTCTCTGGTGATCACTGAATTGGGAACTATACCTAAATGATTTCCCACATTCAGTGCACTCATAAGGCCTTTCTCCAGTGTGAATTTTCCGGTGTTTAGCAAGCGCTGAGCTATTGGTATAAGATTTCCCACATTCATTACACTCAAAAGACCTCTCTCCAGTGTGAACTCTCTGATGTTTTTTGAGTTGGGAACGATCCCTATACAATTTCCCACATTCAGTGCACTCATAATCCCTATCTCCAGTGTGAACTCTCTGGTGTTCACTGAATTGTGAACTACGCCAGAAGGATTTTCCACATTCACCGCACTTATAAGGCTTTTCTCCTGTGTGAATTCTCCTGTGTCGAATAAGTGTCGAGCTATTGGTATATGATTTCCCACAGTCAACACATACATAAGACCTTAACCCAGTGTGAACACTCTGATGATAATGAAGACTCGAGGTAGACGAGAAAGATTTCCCACATTCACTACATTTATAAGGCTTTTCTCCAGTGTGAAATCTCCAGTGTTGAATGAGATGAGAATTTACTCTAAATGATTTCCCACATTGGCTGCACTCATAGGGCCTTTCTCCAGTGTGAACTCTCTGATGATCACGAAGGGTACCCCTAACGCTGAAAGATTTCCCACATTCACTGCACTCATAAGGCCTCTCTCCTGTGTGAACTCTCTGGTGTTTAACAAGGTTGGATCTTTGGATAAAGGATTTCCCACATTCAGTACAACGATGAGGCCTTTCTCCAGAGTGAATTCTCTGGTGTATAACAAGTTTGGATCTTTGGATAAAGGATTTCCCACATTCACTGCACTCATAAGGCCTTTCTCCTGTGTGAACTTTCTCATGATAAAGGAGGGTTGTCTTAGTGGTGAAAGATTTCCCACATTCACTGCACTCATATGGCCTCTCTCCTGTGTGAACTCGCTGGTGTATAACAAGTTTGGATCTTTGGAGAAAGGATTTCCTACATTCACTGCATTCATAAGGCCTTTCTCCTGTATGAACTCTCTGATGATTACTGAGTTTGGACCCAGATGAAAAAGATTTCCCACATTTACTGCAATGAAAAGGCCTTTCTCCCGTATGTACTCTCTGGTGGAGAATGAGTACCGAGTTTCTGGTAAAAGATTTCCCACATTCACTGCATTCATAAGGCCTTTCTCCAGTGTGAACTCTCCAGTGTACAAGGAGGTAGAATTTTCGTCTAAAAGATTTCCCACACTGAGTGCACTCATAACGCCTTTCTCCAGTGTGAACTGTTCGTTGTCGAATAAGGGTGGAACTACGGCTAAAAGACTGGGCACATTCACTGCACAAGTAACAATTTTCTTCAGTGTGACTTCTCCAGGGATAAATGAGGACAGATTTTTGGTTAAAGGATTGTCCACATTTGCTGCACTTGCACTGCCTTGCCCCAGAATGAATTCTTTGATGCCGACTGAGGGTTGAGGTTCGCCTAAAAGATTTGCCACATTCTCCACATATGTGAAGCCTTTCTACAGCATGGACTCTCTGGTGTACAACAAATGAAGATTTGTACCTGAATGTTCTCCCACATTCACGGCATACAAAACATTGTTTTCCAGTGTGGACACCCTGGTCCTGAACAGGTATGTGTTTAGGGTTGAAGCGTTTCTTGCATTCTCCCCAGGTGAAGTGACTTTTTCTCAGACCTGCCTTGGGAGTCCTGGCCTGTGACACACCTACAGAAACACTGTGTTGAAAGGGTGCCTCCACATCCTCTGTTTCACTCCAGCAACCTGAATGCAAAGAAACCCTGGTGAAGTACATGTTGACTTTAGAAGGAGAGTGATAACCCATCACAAACCACATCTGTCACATCTAGCAATAAGTCTATGGACATTAGACTTTTCCAGAGAAGGGAGGTGGAATCCGTTGGGGTTGGGGAAGTGACTTCAGGGCATTACTGGGCTCCTAAGGCAAAAGAATGGTGGAGACCTCACCGGGGAAGGACACAAGGATTGAGTGTGACACAAAGAAGAGAGGCATATTCTAAATCTTGCTCCTCTGCTAAAGGATTCTTGCAGGACCTTTACTGGTGGTGACATGAGGCTGCATAGAAGCATGTCTAAACCCAGGAAAAAACAATTGCAATTGAGTAGCTGTAGTTTAAGGCCAATGTAAGATGTGTGCACACCTTATGGCACACGTGAACCAATGTTGCAGAGCAACAGAAGAAGAGTTATGAGAAAAATGGGTGAGATATGAAGTCTAGAGAGGTGGAGATTCTTCCTGGGCTGGAAGTCAGAGTTGAAAGCACAAGTAGTAGAATTGACTAGAAGACAAAGTATCAACCATGGGGAAGAAAAAGCAGAAATGGGGTGTGGGACTGGCAATAACAACAAAACACTGGTTAAATGGGAAACGTTCCTGGTATGATCTGAAAACAGTCCTGATGTCACACCCTCCACAGGCTCACGAGGCCCAGGTACCTGTGAGTTCATCTTGCAGCCCTGGCTATTGAGAATCTCTACAATCTTTGTCACTGCTGACCTCAGCTGACAGAGGTTCAGGGTGATTACATGGCTGGGACCTCCCCAGAGCCAAAAACGCCACAACCCATGCAGCCGGTGACCTCACAACCAATCCAAGGTGAAGGTCTTTCTCCACCAAAACCAGCCCCTAAAGGTTGGAGGAGGTGACTGATCCATCAAATGTGGAGACATCAACAAAAGGCCATAAAGAACATGAAAAATCAAGGAAACATGACATCACCATTGGAGCACAATAAGTTTCCAGTAAGTGAACCTAAAGAAACAGATCTACAAACTGCTGGACAAAGAATTCAAAATAATTGTTTTAAGGAAGCTCAGCCAGATCCAAGAAAACACAGACAACTCAGTGAAATCAGGAAAATAATAAACGAACAAATCAGAAATAGAAATAATAAAAATAAGGAATTAAATTCTGGAGGTGATGATTACAATGAATGAAATGAAAACTATAACACTGAAATTATACAAAAGTGAGCATGAACAGCCAAACTGATCAAAGAGGCAAAAAACATGTGAGCTCAAATCAGATCATTTCAAGTTAGCCAGTCAGAGGAGAAAAAAGACTGAAAAGACTATGTAAATTATGGGATGCCATCAAGGGAAATAATATACACATTATGGAAGTGCCCCAAGGACAAGTGAGGGAGAAAGGGGGAGAAAGCTTATTTAAAGAAATAATGGCTGAAAACTTACCAAATCAGGAGAGGGATGTGGACAATCAGGTACATGATGCTTATAGGTCCTCATAAAGATTCAATCTAAACAGATCCTCACAGAGACACATTATAAAAAAACTTTCAAAAATCAAAGACAAAGGGAATTTCAAAAGCAGCAAGAGAAAAGAAACTCATCACATACATGGGAAACCCCATACGGCTGTAAGTGGATTTCTCAGCAGAAACCAGGTTGACCACGAGGGAGTGAAGTGATAAATTCAAAATGCTGAAGGAAAAAAACTGCCAAACAAGAATGCTTTATCCACCAAAGCTGTCCTTCAAAAATGAAGGAGAGATAAAGACTTCCCTAGGCAAACAAAAGCTGAGGGAATTCATCACCACTCAACCTGCCTTACCAGAAATGCTAAAGGGAGTTCTTCAAGCTGAAATGAAAAGACACTAATTAGTAACATAAAAACATGAAAATATAAAGTACACTGGTAAAGGCAAATATACAGTCAAATTCGGAATGCACCAATACTCTAACATGGTGGTGTGTAAATCACTGAACTCTAGTATAAAGCATAAAAGACAAGAGTATTAAAAATAACCCTATCCACAATAATTTCTTAATGGTTACACAATGTAAAAAGATATAAACTGTGACATCAAAAAATTCAGGGGGGTGGGATACTAAAAGGGTACTTTTTATGTTATTGACGTTAAGATGTTATCAGCTTAATATAGACTGTTGTAAGATGTTTTATGTAAACCTCATGGTAACCAAAAAGCAAAAACCTACAATAGATAAAGAGAAAGGAATCAGAGCATACCACTAGGGAAAATCATCAAATCACAAAGGAAGAGAAGATGAGAGGAAAAGAGACTACAAAAGAGCCAGAAAACAATTAACAAGATGGCAATCCACAAGTCCTTACAAAATTCCCTAATCAAAACACACAGAGTGGCTGAATGGATAAACCAAACAAGATCCAATTACATGTTACCTACAAGAGATGCACTTTAGTTCTAAGGAATCAAGTAAGCTGAAAGTGAAGAAATCGAAAAAATTATTCCATGCAAATGGAAATCAAAAGAGTGTAACTTATACTTATAAGTAGCTGTACTCATACGAAACAAAATAGACTTTAACTCACAACCTGTCTCACGAAACAAAGAAAGTCATTATATAATGATAAAGGAGTCAGTTCATCTAGAGGATATAACAATTATCCCACACCCAACATCAGAGCACCTAAATATATTAAGCAAGTATATGGGAAGGTAGAAAAGACAGCAACAAACCACCAATAGCAGACTTGAATAACCATTTTTCAAGAATGGGTAGATCATCCAGATAGAAAATCAATAAGGAAATATTTGAAGTACACTTTAGACCAAATGGACCTAACAAACAAATACAGAACATTCCATCCAACTACAGCAGGATATACATTCTTCTCAAGTCGACGCAGAACATTCTCTAGAACAGATCAAATGTTAGGTAACAAAACAAGTCTGAACAGATTTAATAAGACTAAAATCATATCAAGAATCTTATCTGACTACAAAGGTATGAAACTAGGAATCAGTAACAAAGCTAGAAAGTTCATGAATATGTGGACATTAAATAACACACCCCTGAACAATCAATGAGTTAAAGAAAACAATCAAAGTTAAAAATAAAATTATCGCAAGATGAATGAAAATGGAAACAAAACATGCCAAAACTTATGAAAAGCAGCAAAAGCAGTTCTAAGAGTAAAATTTATGGCAGTCAATGCCTACATTAAGGAAAAAGAAAAGTCTCAAATAAAGAACCTAACTTTACACCACGAGGAACTAGAAAAAGAACAATAAACTAAGCCCAAATTTAGGGGAAGGAAGGAAAAGAACAAAGATCAGAGCAGAAATAAATGAAATACAGAATAGAAAAACAATAGAAAAGATCCACAAAGCAAAGAGTTGGTTTCTGAAAACAAACAAAAATTCATAACCTTTAGCTAGACTAACTTAGGAAAGAGAGAAAACTCAAATAAATAAGATCAGAAATGAAACAGGAGACACTGAAATTGATACTAAAGAAACACCAAGATCTTACGAGACTACTATGAACTGGATTAACTAGCAGAAATGGATAAATTCCTACAAACATATAATCTATCAAGACTGAATCATAAAGAAATAGGAAATTTGAATAGACCAATAATAAGTAAGGAAATTGAATCATTAAACAAATCTCCCAACAAAGAAAAGCCCAGGACCAGATAGATTCACTGGGCAATTCCAGCAAAGATTTTAAGGAGAGTTAACACCAATCCTTCCTCAACTCCAAAACTTCCAAAGCATTAAAAAGGAAGAAAAATGTCCAAACTCAATTTACGAGGCCAGCATTACCCTGACACCAAAGCAAGATAAGGAAACTACAAGAAAATTAAATTACAGACCAATATCCTTGATGAACACAGAAGGAAAAATCCTCAACAAGATACTAGCAAAGCAAATTCAACAGCATATTAAAAGAATCTTACACTATGATCAAGTGGGATTTATCCCTGGGATGCAAATATGGCCCATCACATGCAAATCAATAAACGGGACACACCATGTTAACAGAATGAAGGATAAAAATCGTATGATCATTCAATAGATACAGAAAAAGCACTTAACAAAACTGAACATACTTTCATGTTAAAAACTCCCAAGAAATTAGGTATAGAAGGAGTGTACCTCAATATAATAAAGGTATATACGATATGCCCATGCTAACATCACACTCAATGGATAAAAGCTAAAAGCTTTTCCTGTAAAAGCAGGAACAAGACAAGGATGCCCACTCTCCTCACTTCCTCTCAACATAGTTCTGGAAGGCCTAGCCAGAGCACATAGATAAGAAAAAGAAACAAAAGGTATCAAAATCACAAAAGAGGAAGTAAAACTGTCTGTGTTTGCAGAAGACATGATCTTAGAGATAGAAAACCCTAGACTGCACCAAAAAACTCTTACAACTAAGAAACAAATTCAGGAAAGTTGCAGGATACACAATCAACATACAAAAATCAGTTGCCTTTCTATATGCTTATAGTGAAATATCTAAATAAGAAATTAAAAAAGCAATCCATTTACAATATCAACAAAAACAATTAAAAACAT
The DNA here is from genome assembly GCF_057802395.1 of Ceratotherium simum simum. NCBI lineage: Eukaryota > Metazoa > Chordata > Mammalia > Perissodactyla > Rhinocerotidae > Ceratotherium > Ceratotherium simum. The sequence goes on from NC_141932.1 coordinate 1,950,154, forward strand.
ACAAATAAATTTAACCAAGGAGGTGAAATATCTGGACTCTGAAAACTGTAGGTCACTGATGAAAGAAAATGAAGACATATATAAATGGAAAGATAGCCCATGTTCTTGGATTGGAAGAATTAATACTGTTAAAATGCCTAGACTCCCCGATGCGACGTACAGAATGCAATTTCTATCCAAATTTCAACGGAGTTTTTCACAGAAATAGTAAAGGAATCTGAAAATTCATATGGAACTACAAATGATCTCAAATAGCCAAAGCCATCATGAGCAAGAACAACAATGCTGGAGGTATCACACTTCCTGATTTCAAACTACATTAGGAAGCTACAGTAATCAAAACAGCATGGTACTGGCATAAAAACACACACACACAGGAATGGAACAGAATAAAGAGCACAGAGAAACATCCCCACCATATATGGTGAACTAATCTTTGACAGGGGCGCCAAGACCACACAATGGGGAAAGGATGGTCTCTTCAATAAACGGTGTTGGGAAAACTGGATATTCACATGTAAAAAGATGAACTTGGAGCCCCATCTTTCACCACTAACAACAATGAACTCGAAATGGATTTAAGAGTTAAAGGTGGGGCCGGCTCCGTGGCTTAGCGGTTAAGTGCGCGCGCTCTGATGCTGGCGGCCCGGGTTCGGATCCCGGGCACGCCCCAAGGCACCACTTCTCCATCCAACCCGAGGCCAAGTCCCACGTATAGCAACTAGAAGGAGGCGAACCTATGACATACAACTATCTACTGGGGCTTTGGGGGGAAAAAATGAATAAATAAAATCTTTAAAAAAAAAAAAAAAAAATTATAAAAAAAAAAGAGTTAAAGGTAAGACATGAAAATGTAAAACCCCTTGAAAAAACATAGAGAATAAGCTCCTGGACAGTGGTTTTGGTAATGATTTTTTGGATATGACACCAAAAGTCCAGGGAAAAAACATTAAAAATAAACAAGTGGAACTACATCAAACTGAAAAGCTTCTGCATAGCACAAGAAACAACCAACAAAATGAAAAGGCAACCTAAAGTATGGGAGAAAATATCTGCAAGCCATGAATCTGATAAGGGGATAATGTTTTAAAAATATAAGGTACTCATACAACTCAACAGTAAAACAATAATCTGATTAAAATATGGGCAAAGGATCTGATTTGACATTTTTCCAAATCTGATATACACATAACAGGTATATGAAAAATTGCTCTTCCTCACTAATCATCAGGAAAATGTATATCCAAACCACAATGAGGTATTACATCATACCTTAGGATGGCTATCACCAAAAACAGGAGAGATAAGTGTTGGCAAGGGAATGGAGCAAAGGGAGCCCTTGTTCACTGTTGGTTAGAATGGAAAATGGTAGAGCCATTATGAAAAAGAGTATGGAAGTTCCTCAAAAAATTCAAACTAGAACTACCATATGATCCAGCAATCCCATTTCTTGGTATATATCCGAAGGAAATGAAACCAGAATGTGGAAGAGATAATCTGCCCTCTCATGTTCACTGCAGCGTTATTCACAATACACAAGATACGGAAACAACCTCAGTATCCATAAATGAATAAATGGATTAAAAAAGTGTAATATACGCATCTAGAATATTATTTAGCCTTAAAAAAGAAGGAAATCCTGCCATATGTGACAATATGGATGAATCTGGAGGGCATTATGGTAAGTGAAATATCTGGAGGGCATTATGCTAAGTGAAATAAGCCAGTCAGAGAAAAACAAATACTGTATGTTACCACTCATATGGGGAATCTAAAACAAACAAACAAAAAATGGTGAACTCATAGACAGTAGCATACCAGGGCCTGGGGAGTGGGCAAAATGGGGAAATGTTGATTAAAGCACAAACCTTCAGTTATAAGATGAATAAGTTCTGAGGATCTAATGTACAACATGGTGACTACAGTTAATAATAACGTATTTTACACTTGAAATTTACTAGGAGAGTACCTCTTAAGTGTTCTTACTAAAAAAATAAAAGTAACTATACGCAGTGATGGAGGTGTTCATTAACTTGATTACACAATTACTTCAGAATGTATATATATATGAAATCATCATGTTGTACACTTTAAATACATAACATTTAATAGACCAAAGCTGGAAGAAAGGAAAAGAGATCTATACTAAACACTACAAACTGTGCAAGAGCGTCATGATAAAGAGCCCATGGTCTAGGTAAGTAGTTACCATGACAATGTCAGCAATTCCTGGCACAGGCAGGTCCTAGGAAATGTCAGCTAAAGGAAGCCATCAAACCGTGGGATACACACAAAAGTGCCATGGAGTTGGACATATTCATCTTGCCAGGGACAGGGAAAGCAAGATGCCATCCACTAGCCTCACTGCAAGACTACTGACCTGGAATCCTTCCCCATGAGGGTTCAGTACAGAGGGTACTGGGGCTGCAGGGGAGAGAAGAGGGCAGGGCACACACCCAAGCCCTGGTAACACAGCAACGACCCAGAAAACTGGGGAAGCAAGCAGTCCCCACCTTCCCGAGTGAGAAGGACAGAGCATCCCATGGGGAAAGGAGGGTGACGCAGGATACAGAGCCTAGTCCAGGTCATAGGGAGGGAGAGGGCCTCACCCAGCGAGGATATGAGTGCAAAGTTCTCCAGCATCACATCCTGGTACAAGTGCCTCTGAGCTTCATCAAGGAGCCTCCATTCCTCCCAGGAGAAGTACACGGCAATGTCTCCAAAGGTCATAATGTCCTGTCAAGATGGGAAGAGATGAAACCAGGAACTTTATCAGAACCCACAGTCCATCACCTCACACATCTCCACACTCCTCCTCCTCCAGAGCTCCTCACCTCAAAGCAGATACCAGGCCCTGCTGCCACTGATACCCACTCTCTCCTCAGAGTCCCATTCATCACTGTGTTTAGCCGTCAGCAATAAAAGGCAGGGGGCACAGAGATACCATCCAAGCTCTGGGCCTGGGGGGCAGGGCCCCATCCCTCCTGCCAAGCAATTCCCCTGCATCTCCCAGATTGCACCTACAAGACAGCCACACGTGGGCTCATGCTTCACCCCTGAGTCCCCACTACCAGGGCCTTGGGGCCCTCAGCTCACGCTACCTATGCAAATGCACATCATTCTGGAGATACCACCTCTCTCACATCTTCAGCCCCCACAGCTCTGCCACCTCCCTGCCCTATAATACAGGCATCTCCCTGCACTCACCCATGGACGTGGCACATGGCATCCAGAGGGTGCCTGACAAACTCAAACACAGTCCAGTACCTTCCCAGTTCTGATGGATCCCACAGCCAGGGAAAGCCCAGAACGCTGCTTTGAAGGCCTCCCCACCTGCCTCTGATCCTTGCTTCAAGATCAGCCACCCAGAACCACATGTGAATTTCAGATCCCCAGGACCCTCTTCCACTTCAGTGATGCACTTTCTGTCCCCTCAGCAGCCACAATCCTCCCCTCTCCATTCAATCTTCCTTAAACCCCTAGCCCTTACAGTCTCCCTGCCAGGCACAGTGACTCTCACAAATGACTACATTCACCCCACATCTTACCCACCAGCAAGACTGAAACACCCCAGACCCCATCAAGGCTCACCACAAAATTCCTGTGAATGTGAACAGTAGTGAATTAGCAGGAGCCCCAGTCTCACTGTCAACTTGTCTCAATTACTCCTCTGCCTCTGAAGTCATCTCACACCCACTCATCCCATGGAAGCCTTGGCCACCTGCCAGACCATCCTCTCTCCCACACCATTCCATGACCACTTCCCTCCCTCACCTGTGTTTCTCATACTTAGGAACCTCCACCAGGAGCTAAGGAACAGAGACTTTCCTCAGCATGCACCCTAATCTTTCTGATTGGCTAACAGCATTATCACTATATCCTGCATTTCACTTCATAAATATGATCCACAGCTCCACCCTGGTCCTCACAATAGCCATTTGAAAGCCTCCATCATGAACCCCTCCCCAGATTTCCAGACCTGTGTCTCTAGCTGACCACTTGACTTCCCCACACACTGTTCTCTGAAACATCTCAGACTCTTAACAGGGCCAGAACAAGACTTCTGATGTTCCCAAGGAAAATAAACCTACCGACACCTTCCACATCCCACTTGATGGAGCTTCCATCCCTGCAGCGGCTACAACCCAAAACCCTGAAGTCTCCCTAACCTCTCCCTCAACTTGGTTGCTGTTAGTGCCATCGAGTCAATTTAGACTCCTACTGACCCCGTGTACAGCAGAGGGGAACCCTGTCCAGTCTTTTTTGCACCATCCTCTCATCTTCCAGCACTGTATCAGACAATGCTCCGTTGCTATTCATAGGGGTTTCATGGCCAAGTTTTTCGGAAATCAGCGGCCAGGTCCTTCTTCCTAGTTTGTCTTAATCTGGAAGCTCCGCTGAAACCTGTCCACCATGGGTGACCCTGCTGGTTTTTGAAGTACTGGTGGCATAGCTTTCAGCATCACACCAACAAGCAGCTGCCACAGTATGACATCTGACAGAAACGTGGTGTGGTTCCCTGACCAGAAAACAAACCCAGGCTGCAGTAGTGAGAGCGCCGAATCTTAACCACTGGACCACAGGGCTGGCCCTTCCTCAACTACAACATCCCAAAATCGACTTGGCCCTTCTTCATGGACCTAGAATCCAAACTTTTCTCCCAGCTCCATGGCCACCACTTTGGTCTATCAACACGCATCTGGATTATAGCAGTAGCCTCCTCCTGCGCTCCCTGCCTCCTCCCTTAACCCAACAGACTGTGCTCTTCTCTGTAGCTAGATGGAGCCTATTAAGACCTGGGTAAGATCACCTACTTCCTCTTATCCAAACCTTTCATAACAGATCCCAAACTTCTCAGGCAGATACATTAAGGCCTCATTACTGACCTACCCACCCCACCTCTCTTTTCTTAACAGAAAGAATAGAGACCTGTGTACCCTGTTCCCAGCTCAGTCACACCTCCAAGCATTTGCTTTTTTTTTTTTCATTTTAATTTTTTTGTGAGGAAGACTGGCCCTGAGCTAACATCTGTTGCCAATCCTCCTCCATTGTTGTAGGTGGGATGCATGGCTTGATGAGTGTGCATCAGTCCACGCTCAGGATTCGAACCCGCGAACTCCAGCAGGAGCTGAGCGCGCGAACTTAACCACTACACCAGCAGGTGGGCCCCTTCGAGTATTTGCACATGCTGGTATCTATTCCTGGGATAACCTTCCACACTTGTTTACACTGGCAGCCAGAAATGGGAACACCGGTACGACCCTTGGTCTGCACTCAGGACGCAGGGCTCCCGGGTATCCTCAGGGTCCCCGCAAAGCTGTGAATATAGCAAGTAGAGTTTCAAGACACCATAATCCCAGACATCACATGGGTGGTGTCTTTTTCAGTGAGGGAGTGAGACACTCTCTCCTTCCCTGTGTAGGTTCCATAAATGCTTTTCTAGTACCAGAACCTGTGGGAAGAGGCAGGCAACCATGGCTGGGCTAAAAGTGCAGGCCTCCCCTGTATCCCGGCCCAGCGCTGGAATCTCGGTCCTCAGACCTGCCTCTTACCAGCTCTGTGACGTTGGACGAGGCAACTCCCTGTGCCTCACTGTCCTCATCACCCCCCATTCCACTCTGTTCTCTCGCTGAGCAGCTTTTGGAAAACTTTTTAAACCCTAACTCACACTGTGTCCCTCTTCGGTTCACAACCTTCCACGGCTCCCAGGGCCCTCGGATTGAAGGAACAGCCCCTCAGCCTCCAGTCCAGGCGACACTCCGCCTCACACTCTGTTCACTCCACACAGAACACGGACCCCAGGTCCCCGACTCCTCCCGGCTCAGTCGCCCTCCACGCCTCTCCCCCGCCGGGCCCTCCCCTGGGACCCTCTCCCACACCCGTCACCCCGGCTCTCAGAAACAGGCCCCACGAGCGCCTCCCCGTCCCGGACACCGGGGCGTGGGCTGCAGGCCCGTGAGCGGCGCCCGCACTCGGGGCTCTAGGGCTGGGCTGGGCTGAGGGCGGGGAGGGCGCGGAGCACGAGCACTGACCTGAGCCGGCTCCCTCCGCGCGGCCGCCGCCATCGGACTCGGGGCTGAGCGGGGCCGGGAGCGGCGGGAGAGGAGGGGACCCGGGCACGGCGGTCCCTGTCCCGGCCCTGGCGCGGGTCGGGGCGGCGTCGCCGAGACTCAGATCCGCCCTGTGCAGCGGGGACGGCGCCTTCTCTTGCGCCTTCTCGGCCCCGCTACAACCCTTCAGAGCCTTTCAGAAGGCGAACAAGCCCCAGAGCAGCCAAAACGAACCCCTCGAGGGAGACGCCGGAAGTCCCACCTCCACTCCTGTAACCAAACGGAAATGCCTTGTTTCTAAGCCTTCATTGGCTGAGCGACTCCGTCTTTCGTCGCAGAGCATTCCGGATGATGTGGTGCCCACAGTCCAACGTCGAGCTAAGAAGGTTCCTCAATGAACTCCATGACAAATGTCATAATACACCACGAGTTGCGTTGGGAAATGACGCTTCTCTTTCCAAGAGCGGTTCACCCCTTCTTAATGGGGCCATATGCGGAGTTTGGGGGACTGCTTTCTGTAACTGATCACCCAGGCATTCAGGCCATGAGTTAGGATGACAGATCTTTCCCAAGAGGTCATGGGCAGCAAGGCATATTTGCCCAAAACACACGTGCTATTTTGTGGCGTAATACTGTTCCCTCAGAGGCACACCAAGTTTGGGACCCCACAAGTTATAATGCTTGAAGAGCCCAAATCTGTTTAAAAACCATCCCACAAGGTGAACAGAAACCCCAGGAAAAAGAAGACTTAAACGCTAAAAGCTTTCTTATCGTACAACCCAAATCAAAGTGTGGCAGGTAATTCTGGAGTTGGGTACTTGAGTGCTACAAAAACTCATCACAAGTATCACTGGAGACCAACACGTCCCTGAAAAAGGTAATCTTTCTTGGCAAGGTGCCAGTAGAATTCATTGGGCATCCTCTGGGACAAACCTGGGGGAGGTCCATGCCACAACTACTCAGAGAGAAGGGGCTGTGGAGTCCCTAAGAGCTCAGGCTACTCCTGATTTGCTCCAATACCTGAGAGAAGAGAGGTCAGCTTTCCTGAACACGTTGGGGTGGTGACTGATGCACACTGTGTGGACCTGCCAGCTGATGCGGTGAAATGGCCTCGACAACAGAAAGTGGTAATTACATAAATCTGGGAAGGGCCCTGCATAGGGTAGAAAGTGCAACACAGCCACACATGCTTCCCACATAAATTAAACTTATGGGAAATCTCCCCTGGATCTTTGGATGTTTGAATGTATGAGATTCAAATCAGACTGATGGCTAGTCACAGAGGCTTTGCTCCATTTTTGTTATATTGAACAAAGGAACTGCACATTCCCTGCACAACTAAGGTCCTTCTCAATTGTGAAGTCTGCAATGATAATTGAGGCTGGAGCTATAGCTAAAAGATTTCTGGCTGTGGAAATTAATAAAGGAAACCTTAACTAAATTGGAGCCAGGAAGGCCTGTAGGGGGAGCTCTCACACGCTATCACCCACAGTCAATTACACCAGCCTGGAAGAGACACACTGTTGCGTCTTTGACGGGAAGTAAAACTACTCTACTGCTGAAAGAAGATTTGTCTCTCCACCCAGCAACAGCCCAGCCAATGAGAAACGCTGCAGCTCAGTGAAGCCCTTACTGCTCTGAACTGTTACTTTCTTCCAACACATCACATCCTGTTTCGTGCTGATTCCACAGTATAACTGTTTTCTCTTTGTGTGGAGAGGTTTCGTGGTCAGCAGGAGATTTTGTTTCTAATTATATTTCCCCGACAGTTTCTACCTCAGAATTCCAAAACACTGAAAATTCCCAATACGGCATTATCATGAAATCCTCAAGTTCAGTAGGGAACACCACTACCATTTTAGAAAGTCATGTTTGAGTAATTATTATTATTTTTACAATTTTTATTGTGATAAAATAGAACATAAAATTGGCCATCTTAACCATTTTAAGTATACAATTCTGCAGCATTAAGTACATTAACATTGTTGTGCAACTATCACCACTATCCATCTCCAGAACTTTTACATCATCCCAAACAGAAACTCCAAACTCAGGAAACAGAAATCCGCATTCTCCTCTCCCCTCAGCCCCTAGTAACTAATCCTCTACTTTCTGTCTCTACGAGTTTGACTTCTCTAGATACCTCACATAAATAGAATCATACATGTTTTTTTTGTCTAGCTTATTTTACTTACCATAATATCTTGAAAGTTCATCCATGTTGTAGCATGTGTCAGAATTTAATTCATTTTTAAGGCCGAATAATATCCTACTGTAACCGAGCAAAATGGGGCTCCTTCTGCTCGCTGCAATCCAGTGCCAATCTATTGCAAACAAGCTGGTGGTTGAGAAAGGAAAGTTTATATGATTAGCTAGCATAATCAGAAGATGGTGGCTAGTGTCCTAAAGAACCATCTTAAAATCATACAGAATCTTGAGGCAGTTATGTAGGGGAAATGGGCAGGGAAGGAGGGGGTTTAGGCATGTCAACCATCTGGTGTGACGAACTTCAAGGCACCACATTATCTTTTTCTTCTGTCATTTGTGATGGATATCAATGCAGAGTTTTTCTTTCTGGAGGTCATCATGTTCCTGGGAGACTCAGAGAACAAAGTGATCGTCTTATCACAGCTGGGAGATATACGTAAGCAAGAGTCAGAACTAGCAGATCATGTATTTTGCAAAAGCAAGAGGTGCTTAATCATTTAGGCTATGTGCAGACTACAGCGCATTCTCAGAGACTAGTGATTCAGGGCCATAGTTACAATATTGCTTCCTTTCCCTAAGATCGCTTCCCTCATGCTAACTTAAGATCTAGCTGTTACACTACTGTATGTATATTCCACATTTTGTTTATCCATGCATGCATCCATCCATCCATGGACATTGGGTTGTTTCCACCTTTTGCCTATTGTGAATAATGCTCCTGTGAACATTGGGGTACAAATATCTGTTTGAGTCTCTCCTTCCATTCTTTTCAGTATAGTGGAATTGCTGGATCATATGGTAATGCTAAGTTTAGTTTTTTCAGGAACTGCCAAACATTTAAGTAATTATACCATGTTCATTTTTTGGCAGACCAATAAGCAATATGAGGTCATACTTATTATGATTTTTATTCAATACTGAATCTCAAAATCCTTGCATGTAAGCCCAAAAATGTTGAGAAAAGTAATCCAGTAAATGGTGGGATATTCTGGAGGAACTTCTGGCCCAGAGACCATGCTTGGAGCATTTGTGTTCTTTGTCCAGCAGACAAAGCAAAACTTTGAGATGCAGGTATCACTGAGAATGAACACCAAGGAGCTGAATGTCGGTAATCCCAAAGACACCAGGGCAGAGGTGTTCATCAGCCAATGGTGTGGGTTCACAGCCTGGGTCATCCAAAATGATAGAATAGCAGATGGACAGTGCAAGGAGATGAACATGCTCACCAGGATCAGGATGGCACATGTGGCTCTGGCCTTACAGGATGGTCTAGGGGAATGTCTGTTGCTGTGAATGTGGTGGACTCGCTGCTTGTGCCTGTGCAGGACAAGGACCAAGGAGCCACTGGTCCAGACCATGAGACCCAAACACATACCATCAGTGAAGGAGTAAATGCAGCCACGCAGAATACCAATTTCTCAGGAATGGGTGAGGAACAGTGTCTATAACTGTTTTCGATACTCATGTTTTTGCTGTTCTTTGGGCCAGTTACATTCATAGTAATAAACTTTTAACAAGAGATGCAGGACCCAGCAGATGGAACAGCAAACTTCAAAGCACTTTGGAGATCGTATTCTGGGCTCCATCGAACTAGAGAAGCTGGAGTTAAGCTTAATGGCCTGGAATCCACTAAGGAGGCAGGTGGTGCTGAGGGAAACCACCATGAGCACTCTGTGTAAACAGAAAACAAATTTACATTCAGCATCATTGAGAGAAGATTTCAATCCAAAAGCTGCCACTGTCTAAGGGATCCTTTTAGAGAAAAGAACCAAGTTGTTAGCTAAGACCAGCTGATTGAGAATCAGGTCTGTGGGTCTCAAGATGTGACCATTGAGCAAAGTAACATTATAAAGACAAAAGAATGAACAATTTCCAAGGATTCCAGCACCAATCTGAGTGAGGAAGGTAAGATCCCACTTTAAGTTAATAGAAATTAATCCATGCATTTAGAGGAGATGATGAAGTTTGATTTTATTTGAATCAGAAGAATGTGGAGGGCCGGCCCCGTGGCTTAGCGGTTAAGCGCATGCGCTCCGCTACTGGCGGCCCGGGTTCGGATCCCGGGCGCGCACCAAGGCACTGCTTCTCCAGCCATGCTGAGGCCGCGTCCCACATACAGCAATGAGAAGGACGTGCAGCTATGACATACAACTATCTACTGGGGCTTTGGGGGAAAATAAAATAAATAAATAAAATTATTAAAAAAAAAAAAAGAAGAATGTGGAGACTGAAAGAGAAAATTGGGTTACTCTCATTACATCTAGGAAGTGTCTTATTCTCAAAAAACCCATTATTCCCAGTGAATATGAACATGAAGGGTGACTTCTGGTTTCTTTTCTTGTGTGTGTGAGGCAGATCGGCCCTGAGCTAACATCCTCCTCTTTTTGCTGAGGAAGACTGGCCCTGGGCTAACATCCATGCCCATCTTCCTCCACTTTATATGGAATGCCGCCACACCACGGCTTGACAAGTGGTGTGTTGGTGCGCGCCCAGGATCCGGGCCGGTGAACCCCGGGCCATCCCAGCAGAGCGTGAGCACTTAACCTCTTGCGCTACTGGGCTGGCCCCTGACTTCTGGTTTCTGGTTCCACATATAAGGAGCTTGGAGATTGCCATGCTGACCTCACAGAAAGGTAAAAGCTAAACAGACTGGAAAACCAACAACTCTTCTTGGATCCATAAGAGAGGGTAGGACACAGGGCAAACCACTGCCCCCAAGATTGGAGAGACATATAGGTGAACACAAGGGGTCATGGATCAGGGGAGCAGAGAAACTCATGAGCAGAAAGTGCCATGGGAACCAGCCCTGGGCCTGGAGAACCTGGACTGTAATTGATAAATTGCTGGAGGCTCAGTGCAGACAACTCTGAGGGTTAGAAACTCCAGGGTCCCAGTCGTAAGGGAGCCCCACAAAACTGTGAGACTTACGTCCAGGAGCTCGACCTGATTCAACACAGTAAATATGAAGACAACAACCCGTCGATTAGTTGCCAGTGTTAATTGTAAACTCTAGGGCAACAACTTAAAACAGTAAAAAAAAGAAGTATAACTGATGTGCTAAGAAAGGAGAGAAAATGAAATCATATAAAATGCTCAATTAAACCCACAAAAGGCAGGAAGAGCGTGGAAGACAAAAATAGAAACAAAGATGGGGGCCGGCCCCGTGGCTTGGTGGTTAAGTGAGCGCGCTCCGCTGCTGGCGACCCGGGTTCGGATCCCGGGCTCGCACCGACGCGCTGCTTCTCTGGCCATGCTGAGGCCCCGTCCCACATACAGCAACTAGAAGGATGTGCAGCTGTGACACACAACTATCTACTGGGGCTTTGGGGGGAAAAAATAAATAAATAAAATCTTTAAAAAAAAAAAAAAAAAAAAAAAAAAAAAAAAGAAACAAAGAATAAGGGCAACAAATGAACGTGAAGAACAGGCCTCTCGGAACCACAAATCTGTTTCTTGCAGCATCATTTGTAACAATAAAGACTGGAACCCACCCAGCTTCACTCAGGGCGGGAGGGAATGAATCCCAGCGCCTCCCCTGACGGAACCCAGGCCACTGTGGACGCGGTGAGGACGTTCTCTTGACTGTCGCCCTGACAGTACATACCGTGATGTGCAAAGAAACAAAAAGAAACTCTCAGAACATCCTGTGCCGTTAGCTTTATTTTACTAAGAACCAGAGAGAAATATACATTGATAAGTTTGTGTGTGTATGTCTATATTTTTATATGTAAAAAATGGAAGAATAAATTTTAAAAACGCTAAAAATGGGTTCCTGTGAGGAAGAGGGGAAACTGCTGAGGAGACAGCATGAAGCTCGACTGCTCTGACTGTGTCTTGGTTTGGTTTAGAAGTTTATACATATTTTTCTCAAATATATAAAATGCCCCAGGGCCGGCCCCGTGGCTTGTCAGTTAAGTGCGCGCTCTGCTACTGGCGGCCCGGGTTCGGATCCCGGGCACGCGTTGCACCGCTTCTCCGGCCATGCTGAGGCCGCATCCCACATACAGCAACTAGAAGGATGTGCAACTATGACATACAACTATCTACTGGGGCTTTGGGGAAAAAAGGAGGAGGATTGGCAATAGATGTTAGCTCAGAGCCGGTCTTCCTCAGCAAAAAGAGAGGATTAGCATGGATGTTAGCTCAGGGCTGATCTTCCTCACAAAAAAAAAAAAAATGCCCCAAATATTTTCAAATCTAATTTATAAAGCTAAAGACAAAACCTAAAAAGCACATAAGGAAATAAATGTAACTGTGTCCCAAATTAGGGTTTAACTAAGCAAAGAATTATTTCCACTGAATTTTAAGCAAAATTATTTGATTACGTTCTGCATTAATAAATGAACAAAATAAAATGTTTAGATAACAATATTGTGGATATGAGTAATTCATTTCCAAATTTTACATATGCATACATATATATATAGAAGATATATATATATATAATCTTTAGATATCATCTTTACTAAAAGCAACCAAAGCTTTCTGAAGAAATCGCTGGATCCACGCCTAGAGCAAGAAGTACAGGGGAGGAGCTCAGAACCCTTCCTGCACAAGAAAACAGAGGAGCCACCAAAGACCACCAGGTTCATGGGAACAGAACAGAAAGGTTGGCAGGAAGGAGTCCCACTGGCAAAGGGTGGGACATTTATGGCACCAAGTAATATTTGTAACGATTAAAACAAGTGAATATATAAAGCCTATATGTTTAATACTGCTAAAAACAAAACAAAACTATCCTCACAGTTGGGGAATGGTAAACCAAATCACCACAATGAAAACGTAGAAATAAAGAGGAAGGATCAAGATCTTTCTTTTCTCTCAGAACTGTTCCTCAGGAAACTTTCTCTTCTTGGTAGATGGTTTCCACCTAATAGAGGAAAGGGAGGACTGACCTGGGTCGTCCTTATCCTGATCGTACAGTCACTGAACATCACCAGCTTCCAAACTCTTTAGGAGCCAGGTCAATAGTGAATATCCTACTGGATGGATCTGGCTGATGATACAGGAACCTACTGATTACATTGATCATAGTGTCACAAAAATAGAGACAAGAAGATATTATATTTTCATGTAATGTAAGAAGAAGTAGACAGAAGTAGACATGAACCCCTATGAAAAACATGGGAGGAAGACCTGTAAGGCCGTCTAGGTTTCTATAAGAATTCTGAATTTCTCTAATTAAAATGGGAGTCATCACAGGGTTTGACCAAAATACAGACACTGCATGATTCATCCATTGAAAGCTTCATGTTGACTCTTGAGTGGAGAATATGCTGCCAAGAAGAAGGGGAGGAAGAGGAAGAACAGTCAGACAACCAATGAGCAAACCCAGGAAAGAGAAGATGGTGACTCTGTAAGTCGCAGAGACAGTGATGGAAAGTGGTCCCACTGTGGGTACATTGTGAAGACAGAGCCAGCAGGATGTCCCGTAGGACTGGATGTGGGGAGTGAGAACAAGAACGAATCAAGGATGGTCCCTACGTTTGTGGGCTCAGCAACTGGAAGGACGAAATTGGCCTCAACTGAGGGCAGGAAGGCTGTGGCCAGGGCAGCTCACATTCCTGTGAAAATCACACACCCAGTTGAAAAATACTCCTCAGTTTGAATGCCCATTTTACTCCTAATTAAACCATAGTAAGTAGTTGTATAATGTCCTATTTAACTGTCATACCATATTATGAACATCTTACCTCCATTGAAAGTGCTATGAATGTGTGTTATTCTATTCATTTTTTAAATGGTGAGACATGGTGTTAAGCTTCCATCTAGCCTCACCCCTTACCAACCCTCTAAGGTTGCACAGAAACCTTCAGCCTCTTATCTCTGCTCATCTTCCCTGAATATTCTGTATATTTCCTCTTCTGTGCCTTTTCACATCTGCTCATCTCTTCTCAAAACACTTAGTGAACAAATGACACCCTGTGTGAAGTTCTGTGGCTGCAGCTGTGGACAAAACAGACACAGAGCCTTTGCCCCCACAGACCTCCCATGCTAGAGAAAGAGGCAAGTGTGATGAAACTGGTGCCTGCCCTCCAGGCTCCCTGAGGACATCTCACTTCTCCTCCAAGGTCACCACAGAGAACCTTCTCTGTTACCCAAGGCTTCACTAACCCTTGTTCTGCCCTCAATGCTCCCATAACATCCCAATCTCCATCATTTCGTGTAGCACCATGTTATGATTATTGTGGTCTCCCTACCCAACTGGTCCTTGGGCAGTGCATCACAGCCTCCCCATTGCCACAGAGCTCCCAGGAGGTGTTTGTGCTATATGAAGGAAGACAGCAAACTCTTTGCTATTCCTCCCATTGAAAAGTGAGTCTATTTCATCTCACCCTGAAAGTGGATGACTTGCTTGACCAAAAGAATTGGTGCATGTGTTTTTTTTTTTTTAATTTCTGAGAACAAGACACAAAGAGTTTACAGCTTCTGCATGGGTCTTTGGAAACACCCTAGGCTGCCATGTACAAAGTCTACCCAGGTGTAAGTGCCCTGGTTGAAAGTTCCCGCTGAGCCTAGCCTTCCAGCCATCTATAAGAAGGCACAGCAATGTGAGTGAGGTCATCCCAAACCCTCTAAACCAACCCACACACCACCCGAGTGTCGCCAAGTGATTTCCATTGATGCCACGTGGAAGAGCAGACTCACCCAGCTGAGCCCTGTTCGATTTTCTGACCCCAAAATTGTGAGAGTTAACGCATTGTTTGATAATTGAAACCACTAATGTTTGGTGTCATGTTTTTATGCAACAATAGACAACTGCAAAAGTAATGAATTCTTTTCACCCACCTAATTCCTAACCTTCTCCAAGGACAAGTGGACGTCCCACACTCTTCTTTGTAAGTTCTTTCACAGACTCACTTTTCCCTCTGGGGATCCCTCATGGTCCAATGAGCTCACAGAAAATGAAGAACTTACCTGACAGGTGAGGTTCTCTCCTTGAGAATTCAAGACAAAGGAAAAATTCTAACTTGGAGAAATGAAGACGTCTGAACTCTCCTGTGTCTCTTTTCAGTGCCGCCTTAGACCTCAACACCCTCGAATATATTCAGGAGTCTCTGTCTCTCAGCCATTGCAGAGACCAGCCCTGGGGGACGACTCTCCACCCATCCCCACCCTGGCAGGCAGAGCTTAATCTCATGATGCAAACTATTGGACAAATCAACCAGCAGACGAGGCATTATGGTCACCTGGAGGTGAGAGTGAACAGTGCTTTGTGGCCCCTGACCAAGGCCTGTCTTTGGAGGAAAGTGCCCATGTTCCCTCAGGGAAGGCAGACACGGCCTTCATCTGGGAGGCAGGAGTGTGAAGGAAACTTGCTTGGGTGTCAGGAGACATGCATTCTGGCCTCAGGCCTGACACTTCCAATTTGTGTGACACTGGGTAAGTCCCTTCCCTTCTCTCCCACACAGAGGTAGCCCTTTCTGTGACTGTGTCCCATTTTGGACAATGAGAAGGTTAGGCTGTTAATTCTGGTGACCATTTAAACAAGCTAAGAGTTTTTTCCCACTTCATTGAGGCATGATTTAAAAACAAGAAAGTGCACCCATTTGAAGTATACAATTCCTTGAGTTTTGACAAATGTTTGCGCTTGTGTAGCCACCACCATAAACAAAATATTGAGCCTTCCCGTCTCCCTCTACATTCCTTGTGTCCCACTGCCGTCAGTGTCCCCCACAACCCCAGCCCCAGACGACCACTGATTTGATTTCTTTGAATTTCTGTTACCTTTTCAAACATGCTATATAAATGGAATATATGCCATGTGTTTGGCTTATTTTACTTAAGCATAATGTTCTTGGGACTCCTCCACCCTCCGACATTTAGCAATAGTTAACTCCTTATTGTTGCTGAGTAGTATCTCATTCTATGGACACAACACATTTTGTGTATCCATTTACCTGTTTCAGAAGATCGGGTGAGTGTCCAGATTTGACTAGTATAGAATAAAGCTCCAGGCAGTGATCACGTTTATTCACATTCATTCAAGAAATGAATGAATGAACAATACAATGTGTTGGCCAATTCCTAGTTACATATATTAAGACCCTAGATGACAACGGTGAGCTCTGTGCACATCAGGACGCAGAGCTAGTGATTGCTAATCCTGGACAAGAGTCCCCAACCCCTTGGTTCACTAACAATTATCACTTGCTCTGTGTTCACCAATAATGAGGATTTCCTGTATTTTGCAGATGTTGCCTTGAGGTGACTCTGGGCAGTCCAAGTGACATGAGCTGGGAAAGACTGATGGCTGATAAAGAATCCACTTTCAAGAGACGGCACTTGCTTGACGGGTTTATTGGTGCTGATGGATGGCTGGACTCTGAGCCAGTGTGCTGGGCACTGTCTCAGATGGCCCCTGGCTGAGAGTGTGGTGGAGGCCAGACCAACACCCTGAGATCCAGGGATGGGTACAGGCACATTCCCTTTGATCCTATTCCACCCAAAACAGAAATCTCTTGACCAAGCCATAAGGAAAGACAAGAATGTGAGCAGGCACCCATAGGCCCAGGAAGGGGAGAAGCATTGTTAGTAGTAGAAGTCTCTACCACACAAACATTTTGTTAAATTTATCCTGAGTATCAGTAATCTTTTTTGGTTATAATCTTTTTTGGTTATCTTTTTTTAATTTCCTTTTTGGCCTTATGATTCTCATTTGTGGAAAAGTAATTTATTTTTGGACATTTATTTCATATATGACAAACTTGATGAACTGTCATAAGTACGCCAGATATTCATGACATGTTAGAGTTTGAAAATTTTCTATGTAGATAATCATACAATTTGAGAGAAATTATAGGTCTGTACATGGTATTCAAATTATTTTAATTCTTTTTTGTTTATGTCATAGCCCCAGCTAGAATGTCTGGTATGATATTTAGTTTAGGCACTAATAATGACAGCCTTGTTTGGTTGCTAATTTAAAAGCCAAAATTTCTGATATTTTCTTATGAAAATTCAGGTTTATTGTAGTGTTTTCATTGACAAATTTCAACTAGTTAAGGGTGTATATTTCTATGCATGGTCTGGTGTTTCTATTGTGAATGGATTTGTATTTTATTTTTTCTGCATTTATTAAGATAGTCACATATTTTTCAATTAATATGTTGAATGCTTTTAATGTATTTCCAATAATAAATCATTCTTGAATTTCTGAGATGCTTTCAACTTGTATAACATTCTGTAAGCATAGCTGAATTTAATTAACAAGTTTTACAACAATGTTATTCTAGCAACATATAATGAGCTGGGGAATAGGAATCTTTGAAAGATTTTGAATAAGTTTGGATACATCCTTTCATTGAATGATTCATGGAACTGTCTTTCTGTAAGTCTATCAGGGTCTGGGATTTTCTCTTGGAGATTATTTAAAAATAGAAAGTATCAAATAGATTTGATATTTGTTAGTTTGATCAAGAAAGGCATGTCTGGGGGTTTGATTTTTTTAATGTTTTTATTGTATTTACATTAAATTTTTTAATCTCAGCTTTATTGTTAAAATTGATATAAAATTGTAAGCTATGAGAGTGTACATGGTATGTTGGTGATTTGATATATGTGTACATCATAAAAGGATTCCCACATTAATTAACACATCCATCACCTTTTTATCTCGTGTGTGAGAACATTAAGTTCTACTCCCTTAGCAAGTTTCCGTTATACAATACAGTGTTATCAACTATACTCACCGTGTCTTACATTAGATCCACCAACCTTGTTCCTGTTATAGCTGAAAGTTTGTGCCTTTTACCCACTTTCCCTATTTTCCCCACCCCCCAGGCCCCCTGGAATCACTTTTCTACTCTCTGTTTCTATGACTTTGACTTTTTTTTTTAATTGAGGTCACAATGGTTTATAATATCATGTAATTTCAGGTGTACATTATTGTTTATCATTTTCTGTATAGTCTGCATCGTACTCACCACCAACAGTCTAATTTTTATCCATCACCATACATATGTGCCCCTTTATCCCTTTCACCCACTTTTTTTTTTTTTAAAGAATCTACATATAAATGATATCATGTAGTACTTGTCTTTCTCTGTGTTGCTTATTTCACTTAGCATAATGTCCTCAAGATCCATTGACGTTGTCACAAATGGCAAGATTTCCTTCTTTCTCATGGCTGGATAATATTGCATTGCATATAGATGTTAGCTCAGAGCCGGTCTTCCACAGCAAAAAGAGGAGGATTGGCATGGATGTTAGCTCAGGGCTGATCTTCCTCACACACACACACACAAAAATATTGCATTGCATATATATATATATATATATATATATATATATATATTGCATCTTCTATGTTCATTCGTCCATTGATAGACACTTAGGTTGTTTCCATATCTTGGGTATTATGATTAATGCTGCAACGAACATGGAAGTGCAGATATCACTTCGATATCCTGTGTTCATTTCCTTTGGAATTATACCTATAATTGGAATTGCTGGGTAGCATGGAATCCTATTTTTAATTTTTTGAGGAACCTCCCTACTCTTTTCCATGGGCTGCACCAGTTTACATTCCCACAAACTGCACAGGAGTTCCCTTTTCTCCGCATCCTCACTAATACCTCTTATCTCGTCTTTTTTGATGATAGCCATTCTAACAGGTGTAAGGTGATATCTCATTATGGTTTTGATTTGCATATCCTGATATTTAGTGATGTGAGCACTTTTTGATGTGCCTGTTGGTCATTTGTCTATTTTCTTTGGCAAAATGTCTATTCAGTTCCTCTCCCCATTTTTCGATCAGTTTTTCTTTTCTATTGAGTTCTTTATATATTTTGGATATTAACCTCTTATCAGGTAAACCATTTGCAAATATTCTCTCCTATTTCGTAGGTTGCCTTTTCCTTTTGTTGCTGGATTCCTTTGCTGTGCAGAAGCTTTTTAGTTTGATGTAGTCCCATTTGTTTATTTTTTATTTTGTTGCCTTTGCTTTTGGTGTTAAATTCAAAAAAAAAAAAAAATCATTGCCAAGACCAACGGCAAGGAGCTTACTCCGTATGTTTTCTTCAAAGAGTATTATGGTTTCAGGTCTTACGTTCAAGTCTTTCATCCATTTTGAGTTGATTTTTGTCTATGGTGTAAGATAGGTGTCCAGTTTTCCCAACACCGTTTATTAAAGAGCCTTTCCTTTCCCCATTGTGTATTTTTGGCTTTTTCTCATAAATAAATTGATCATATACACATGGATTTATTTCTGGGCTCTCTATTCTGTTCCATTGATCTATGTGTCTGTTTCTTGGTCAATGATGACATTTAAAAGCTTGTTTAATTCCATACCCTCATATTATTCTTGGAGTAAGATTTCATATTTATCAACTTGCATACACTCTGTGAATAGTTATTGGGCTTAAGTTCATGCAATAGGCTGTGATGAGGCCCTATCCTTCCCATACCTCCATTCACAGAACCTTCCCAATCAGGTGAAGGGTAGGTTTTGTTAAACCAGAATGACTTGAATGCTTTCCAATTAGCTAAATAGGCCACCAACTAACTTTTGCCCCCTGTAGTCCTAGGGTCATTTCTTTTTTTTCCCCCTTCACCAAAGCCCCAGTACATGGTTATATATCCTAGTTGTAAGTCATTCTAGTTCTTTTATGTGAACCACTGCCACAGCATGGCAACCGACAGATGGGTGGTGTGGTTCCACGACTGGGAAGTGAACCTGGGCTGCTGAAGTGGTGAGTGCTGAACTTTAACCACTAGCCCATCAGGGCTGGCTCCTAAGGTCATTTCTAACCCAGGCATATCTGAACAACTTTAAGATGAAACATCAATAGAAAATTATACCTTTTCCTGATGACAGCTAATGGATGCTGTTAAGCCACAGTAGATAAAGCAGTTTCCTTACCCACACTGACCTCACAGGGTCACTCATAGTCAGAACCTTCATAAAGAAGTGAGCACTAGCTCACTTGCTCTAACTTTGTCTTTCTCAATTATTTCATTTCTTTACATGTCAGTCCCTCTATTATCTACTGCCCTGTTCCGCCACATGCCCAGCTGGGTGAGCAGTGTGGGATAGGTTGTCGAGAGACTGAAGAAAAGACCTGGAGACAGGGAATGAGACATATGGGAGTTACTTACAGGGAAGGTCCAGTGGCGGCTGGCTGGACAGGAAATGTACACCCGTTACCACCCCCTGAGAAAAGCTTGTTTAAGTAGGCAGAGGAACAAAGGCTGCATGCTTGCCAAGGGGGTCGTCCCTGTATGACCTACATTCCAGGGACTAGAGCCCCCCAGAGGGCCTCCGTGTTCCCATAGACCGTGAGGGTCTTTGTGCTAACTCTCCCATGAGAAAACAGCTGGGTTGGCCAAGCCCAGGACTGTTATCATCATGAGTACTGATGCGTAGCCCAGACAAGGAGCCTCAAGGACACATCGCTTAAAGGGCGTGCTAGCTAGTGCCCCGACACTCTACCCACCATGTGTCCAAATGGCCCTTACAATCTCATTGCGCCAGCCTTCTGCGGTTTCCCTTGAGCCAGACACAGAAAGGAGCACTGTAGCCAGAGACCACAACAGTAATAGAGAGCACAACATGAAAACAAAAAGTAATAAAAAGGCAAGGACACCAAAGAAAACATGTTGCCAGGTGGTGGGGAGGGATTGTATCCAAGTGGATACTGATACAGTGGACAGGTCATCAATGGCCTGTAATGAGCACGTAAGGAGGCCATTGCAGAGGAATCGTTATGGGCATAATCAGGGATATATACACACAGCATTCTTTAATCAGGGCACAGGTCACTCCTTGGGCTGCAGTAAGCATGTCCAAAGCTATTCTATTTTATAACACTACCTGTCTCATTTGGGAAGTTTCTTCATTTAGTAGAGTTATTGCGTGTCTGATATCATTGAGAGCTGTCGCCACATGTTTGGCTAGGGCAGACACTGCCATTTTACATCCGTAACCACAGCCTGTGGGGAAAAGATAGTGAGGGGGTAAAACCACCCTGCAGTGCATCACAAATGATGGCATGCCTGGACTGCGTCCCAATTAGAAGGAGGCTGTTGAAGGGAGGATAGGATGCATGCAGGCATGTAGGGGCGCCCCCATGTGCATCCGCCAGTCCAATTATAGGCAGATAGGGCCAGCCATGAGTGCTAGAAGCCCACAACCGAGGAGAGGCATAGCCTCCTCTGATGGTGTTGTCTTGTTTCCCCAGCCACATATCAGCAGGAATAATAATTGTTTGGTTACACATTGCTTTAGGTGTCCACCTCACATTTTTTGAGATGCTTTCATTTGGTGGTGCGAAGTTATTGTGACGTTCAATGCACCAGGGAAGAGAACCTCTTAATTCTATTGGTACAGCAGTTAACCATCCTAAACCATCAAAAACAGAGTACTCCAGCTTTGGGGTATATCAATCTGCTCATGCACAAGCTGGAAGATATACTTTCAAGAGGCAGCATAAGAGGGCAAGGACAGGTTACTTGGCGAGAGGGGAGTAGAAACGGGAAAGTGGGTGATGCTCCTTCACTCTCGCAGGGGTCTCCAGTCAGAGGCATTGGCAGCTTGGAGATGCCATGGTAACCCTGTGGCTGAAGAGAGAGGCAGCTTGCTGCATACCCAGCAGTTGGAGCAATTTTGTAAGTCAGCAACAGTGCGTGCCCAAGCAGAGAAAATGTTGGCAGATGTTGTCCTAAAGACGAAAGTAAGATGTTTAGAGGGGACCAGAATAGCAAGGTCATGACTGTCTAGCAAGACACATGCAGTTGCAGTGTCTTGAGTCAGTATGGTACTGGCCTGTGGTTTCAGACCAGGCCGGCAATACCACACCACTGGCCCAGTTGGTGTGGGCATCGCAGGAGCAGAGGTATAGGATAAGAGAGGAAGAACAACACACCAGAAGGGAAGGATGAACGTACCTTGGGGAATTGGAGGCCCTGGCTTAGTAAGTTTGAAGGTTTTGGGTGGCTTCCCCACGATAAACAGTGTTACTGTGATATCCTGTTCTAAGCCTGTTCCCCAAGGGGCTAAGAGACCCCACCAGTGGGGCCCCACCTGTCAGTCTCAGGGCCAAGTGACCACATGGGTCCCAGTAGGGAGTTCTTGTGGCAGAGGAAAATGCAAGTTGTTCTTTTTTTTTTTTCTAAATATCTTTATTACCCTACTTCTTTTTGTTTTTTTTGAGGGAGATCAGCCCTGAGCTAACATCCATGCTGATCCTCCTCTTTCTGCTGAGGAAGACCGGCTCTGAGCTAACATCTATTGCTAATCCTCCTCCTTTTTTTTCTTCCCCAAAGCCCCAGTAGATAGTTGTATGTCATAGTTGCACATCCTTCTAGTTGCTGTATGTGGGATGCGGCCTCAGCATGGCTGGAGAAGCGGTGCGTCGGTGCGCACCCAGGGTCTGAACCCGGGCCACCAGTAGCGGAGCGCACGCACTTAACCGCCAAGCGACCGGGCCGGCCCGTGCAAGTTGTTCTAAGTGCCCACCTGTGGTTGTAGCACGTGTCCTTCATTAGCTCTTGTCTGTAGACTGTCGTATCAGGTCGTTGTGTCAACATCTGATATGCACTGGGTCGGGTGCACCTCTCATGTTCATTCAGTTGACATATTGTCATTGTCAGGTGTCTCGTACAATGGGCTAGGGTCCTGTCTTCTGTCTTCGGTTGTTTCAGCAAGCTGTTCATTTGTTCCATCAGCCCTGCAGCCGTGGGATTGTATGGCAGGTGAAAATGCCAGTGTATGTCCATTTGATCAGCCCATGTCTGTACCTGGTGGCCAGTGAAATGCGTACTTTGCTCACTGTCGATGCCCGTGGGAACACTGTATGCAGCACAGAGGTGTTCCAGGCCTCTTATGTGTGGTCTTTTGTGTGGCCCTCTTGCTGGGGTATGCCTGTAGCAGTCCTGTATACGTGGGCATACCAGCAGCCATCAGAAACAGGCAAGAGCCCAATGTAGTCCACCTGCCAGCATTGATCAGGCTGGTTGCCCTTGCAATTTGGCCTGTGTCCTGGGGAATGGCTCAGCGTCTCTGCAAGGAACAAGAAGGGCATGCTTGACAGACCTGTCAAGGTCCCATAGGGTCCTTTGTCCTTTATGTCCAGTCTTCTTGTGTAGCCACTCTACCACTCTTTCGCCTGGCACTTCTTCCAGGAGACGGATCTGAGCTAACTTGCCTGCTTGTTGGTTTCCTGGTGGCATTGTCACCTGATGTGCAGACACATGGTACACTATTATTGTTATTCTCTGGACCTGCTGCCAAATATCATTCTAGAGTTCTGTCTGTCTCCCACAACGGGCAACCATTAATAGTCCACATTTGTCGTGCCCATTGTGCCATCCACAGGGTGAGCCCCTTTTCACAACTGAGACCAGAAGCTAAGGGGCATTCGTTTATTGCCTTGCCTTTGCCAGATACCCCATCTGAACCCCTCTGGGTAACTGGAAATGTCCAATTCACACAGTTGTCCTTGTGCTGAAACACCCAAGGACTGGATTTGTTTCATTGTTACTTTGGCTTGAGTGAATGCCTCCTGCTCGGTGGTCCCCTAGTCCCAGATAACACCCCTTTGCACCAACTTATAAAGAGGACAGCCTGTATCTTATCTATAACAGTAGCAGGAACCACTTTTGTCTTACCTGACCAGACAACACCCAAATATCTGACAGATAACCCAGACCCTTGTACTTTGTTGTCGTTCACCACCTATCCTCGTTGACATAAGTGGGCAATGAGGGAGCAGGGGGCTTCTTGAAGGTCTGAAAAAGACTCAGAGGTTAACATGACATCAATCACATAATGGAACAAGGCAACACCAGGAGGTTTTGTCCACTGGGTGGTGCTATAGAAGCATTGCCACAGGGTGGGGTGAGAAGGGATGGGACTCATTTTGCTCATTTCCACCCCTGACAGCGAGATGCCTTCTGTTCCTGTAGACCAATACATTGTTATTTCCACAGGTGGCCTCTATTCCCCAGATACCTGAGCCACCCACACGGCGCTGCAGGGATGGGCAGAGGTCCCTTGGTCTTTCCCCTAGTCGAGCGGGCTAGGGTGTTCCCAGGCTGTCACTGGGGGCGCTGTTGAAACCACTAGAACAGCATTTGGTTTTTCTCACTTTTTTTCCCTTGAGGGATGTTTGCCGTTCCTAGGGGCTGCCACAGCCGCCACGCAGACTGCTCTCCCCATGCTTTGCTCAGCCTTAGTCGTGCCGCCCGGACAGGAGGGAGGGGCGGGGAGTCCCGGCCACCTGCCGCTGGAGACTCAGCGTCCCACTTCACTCCGCCTCCGTGCGGTGCCAGGGTGCCTGGACCAACGCTCCCCGTGCTCTCTCTGCCCTGCAGGCACTTTCTGCCCCCAGCCAGAGTGCTCCTGCACACGCACTGGACCCAGCGGCTCTTCTTGTGACTGTCTTACTTTTTGATATTGAAACTCATTCATTTTAATCTCAGCCAACTTGACCATACACAAAACTCCTCAGGGTTTTACTTCCACAAACCTTCTGTCACTTACTTTTTACATTCAGAATTTGTCCCACGCCGCCTTCTCTTTTTACCTTTCCTAGTACTTTAGGACAAATTTATCTTTCTTAAAAAAACAAAGAAAAATATCTTTATAGCTTCTTTACTGAAAACATATATTTTACTTTCCTTGTATACAGGCTTTCTAGAAATACATGCTTTCTCATCACTTATCATGCCCAACACTTCCCTTGCCTTCATTGCAAGCCATCCCACAGTGAGGAGGGGCTATCCCAGGGCTGTAGCGAAGGCCTGGGCTTCTTTCATGCCCAGGACTTTGCCCTAGGCCCTTTGGCGTTTTGGGGGCGTCCCCGTAATCACGCAGTGGGCCCAATCCATCAAGGATAGTGACGACTGGCCCCACAGGCAGGACACCAGCCAACCTGGGATTACCCCCTGCAGATTTCCCCTTCCCATCCCCCACAGTCTCGGCACTCAAAAGGTTTTTTGGTCTCCTGGCTGGCTCGCCAAGTGTTCTGCCACATGCCCAGCTGGGTGGACAGTGTGGGATAGGCTGTTGAGAGACTGAAGAAAAGACCTGGAGCCTGGGAATGAAACATATGGGTTTATTGGGGAGTTACAGGGAAGGTCCAGTGGCAGCCAGCTGGACAAGAAATGTGCACCCGATACCACTCCCTGAGAGAAGCTTGTTTAAGTAGGCGGAGGACAAAGGCTGCATGCTTGCCAAGGGGGATCGTCCCTGTATGATCTACATTCGAGAGACTAGAGCCCCCTGGAGGACCTCCGTGTTCCCTCAGACGGAGAGGGTCTTTGTGCTAACTCTTCCATGAGAAAACAGCTGGGTTGGCCAAACCCAGGACTGGGTTATCATCGTGAGTGCTGGCATGTAGCCCAGACAAGGAGCCTCAAGGACACATGGCTTAAAGGGACATGTAGGCTAGTGCCCCTACATGCCCCTGTAACAAATCACTGCAAACTTAGAGGCTTAAAACAGTGCAAATGTATCATCGCAGTTTCTGTAGACAACCTATAGCAAGATCTTGGTTTTTGACTCACTCTGAAAATCTCTTTGAATTGGTGTTTGAATCAGTCTTTTGCCATTCAAAGTGATATTGATATAGTTGGAGTAATACCTACATGTTGTTACTAATTTCTACTTTGTTCTGATTTTTGTCTTCCACTCTTTTTCTGCTTTGTGTGGTTTTAATTGAGCATTTTATATGATTCCACTTTCTCTCCTTTCTTAGCACATCAGTTATGCTTCTTTTTTTAATCCAAGTCCACTTTCAAATAACACTATACCACTTCCCAGGCAGTGTGAGCACCTTATCCTAACAAAATTACCCCAATTCCTCCCTCCAGTCCCTTCTATCATTGATGTAATTCATTCCACTTATATAAAAGCATAATAAGCACATATATACAAACATACACATAAGATATGCATACATAACACATTATCGGTATTACTATTTTGAACACTGTTCTTTGTTCGATCAACTAAGAAGAAGAGAGCCAGCCCCGTGGCTTAGCGGTTAAGTGCGCGCGCTCCACTGCTGGCAGCCTGGGTTCGGATCCCGGGTGCGCACCGACGCACTGCTTCTCCCGCCATGCTGAGGCTGCATCCCACATACAGCAACTAGAAGGATGTGCAGCTATGACATACAACTATCTACCGGGGCTTTAGGGGACAAAATAAATAAATATATAAAATTATAAAAAAAAACAACAAAAACTAAGAACAAGAAAAATAATACTTTTTACTTTGTCTTCACTTATTCCTTCTTTGATGCTCTTCCTTTCTTTATGTAGATTGAGTTTCTGACCTAGATCATTTTCCTTGTCTCTAAAGAGGTGCTTTTAAAATTTCTTGCAAGGCAGGTGCTATGGTCTGAATGTTTGTGTCCCCTCAAAATTCATACGTTGAAATCCTGACCCCTAAAGATGACAGTATTAGGAGGTGGGGTGGTTGGGAGGGGCTTAGGTCCCAAGGTTGGAGCCCTCTTGAACACGATCAGTGTCTTTATGAAAGAGGCTCGGGAGAGATCCCTAGCTCCTTCCACCATGTGAGGACACAGCAAGAAGGGCTATGAACCAGGAAGAGGGTCCTCACCAGAGAACTCGCCCAGGCTGGCACCTTGATCTTGGACTTCCCAGCCTCCAGAACTGTGAGAAATACTTATTTTTTATAAACTACCCATCTGTGGTATGTTGTTATGGCAACTGGAATGGACTAAGGCGGCAGGTTTACCGGCAACAAATCCCCTCACTTGTTTGTCTGACAGAGGCTTTGTCTCCCCTGCACTAATGGAGGATAATTTCGTCAGGTAGAGAACTCTAGGAAGGTGATTTTTTCTCTCAACACTAAATATCTCATCCCTCTCTTCTTGCTCTTATGGTTTCTGAGGAGAAGTTGGGTGTAATTCCTATCTTGTTCCTCTACAGGTAAAGGAAGTATTTGTCCCCTCTGGCTTCTTTCAGGATTACTTTCTCACTTTGATTTTCTGTAATTTGAAAATGACAAGCTACATGGAGCTTTCTGGCATTCATCCTGCTGAGTGTTCTCTGCGCTTTCTGCCTCTGTGGTCCGCTGTCGGACATTCATTACTCCCTCGACAACACACCGCGGACAGCCCAACCGCGGACTTGAGTCCCGACGGTCACGCGCGCCGCCAGGGGGCGCCCGAGCGGCGGGCCGGGGCGGCTCCGAGCGTCCCCCGGCCCTGGGGCGGAGGGCGGGGCGCTGCCGGGGGCGGGAGCTGGGCCGGGACCGCACCGCGTCCCTCGGGGCCGCCGGGCAGGAGCGCCGGGAGCGCTGGGCGCGGCGTCGCCTCAGAGGGAGAAGCGGGCGCGGCGCGGAGGCTCCTTCCTGAACCCCCTCCACGGGGTGCGACCCCCCGGGGGTCTCCTCCGGGCCGCCCGCCCCGGGCACCGTGGGTCTGCGCTGCCCCGTGGGCCCCCAGCACCCCTCCCTGCGCCCGACCTGGCTCGCCCCCTCCTCCCGTCCCCTCCAGATAAGACCTCGGACGCCAACAGGCCCTGGTGACTGGAAGCACGTGGGGCCGCGACGAAAAGACCTCCCCAGGGGCCCCGGGAAGCGCGAGCAGGGAGAGCCCGGCGGGACCCGCCCGCGTGGGGCGCCCGGAGGCCCCTCGACCTGCCGCCCCCCACCCGGGAAGGCAGGAGTGCTCCCGGAGCCGGGGTGTCTGGAAAAGCAGCCCACAGCGGTGGGAGACGCACGGAAGGGGAACCCCGGTTGGAGACCAACAGGCAGTGAGCACCGAGGGAACGAGGAAAAGGGCGGGACGGAGAGCGGCCAAAGGGTGAGAAGCCCTTACAAGGGTGGGGTCGGAGGAGGCAACTGGGAACCAAAGGTGTCTGCTCTGATGCCTTGTCACTAAGGTCAGGCCACTCGGGGTCTCCAAGACTCCCCAGGATGTTCAGGGAGGTCCCTCCCCTCCAGCCCGTCAGGATTCTAATGTCTCCCGCCTGTGATGCCTCTGCAACCTCCCACCCTCCCGCAGCCCCCCAGCTGTCTGCCTGGCCTCGTCAAGTCGCCTGCACACGTTAAGTTTGGTTTTCTGCCCAACACCAGCGGCCCCGGGCGCATTTTTCTGCTGCTTCTTTCAGCACATCCCACTTCCATGGTGGGAGAATTTACACTTCGGAAGTTGGCAAACAGGACAGACCAGGGCTAGATTTACTGTATTAGTGAATGCCTGGACTTATGTGATGGAGATTATGGTAACAATGCCGACGACACTTAACCATGTATAGTGTTTCTGCCCATGACATTATGTGTGACACAAAACTGTGTGAAAAACAATGAGGAAACATCTTTCTAGTATTTAGAAACAATGACTCCATAAAGAAAAATGTTGCTCATGCCATTTAAGAGAAAAATTCCAACATATGTCTTTGTTGCTTCGCTGTCTTATTTGAAAATTCAAAGGGAAATAGCCATAACTCATATGAAAGAAAATACGCAAATGGGATGAACAGAAATTGTACAATAAATTGGCAAATAAAGACATGAAAAAATGCTCCAAATCAAGAACCTTTGGGCAATGCAATTAAAATGACACTGAGCTAAAACTACACATTTATCAAAAGGCTGACATTGAAGAATGACCACATCAAGTATTGGCAGGGACTTGGAGGAAATGGAACTTGCACACACTGCTGGTGGGAGTGCAAAAGAGGGCACTCATGTTAGATCACCAGATGGCAGTTTCTTCAAGAGTTGAAAACATTCATCTACCCTGTGACTCAGACATTGCACTCTAGGTTATCAACAAAGATAAAAGAAACACAGATCTTATAAGGAACTGAGGCCAATGTTTGCAACAGCTTTATTTTGAATAGTTAAAATTTAGAAATAAGCTACATGACCATAAAAAGATGAACAGTGGCATATCCAAAGATAAGACTATTACTCAGGAAAAAAGGATGATCTACTCATATATCATTGGTAAATGTCTAATTATGAAACATTAAGGAAATCAGTAAAAAAAAAAAACAATACACTAAACAGCTTATGCTTCCACTCATACAAATTCAAGAAAATGCAAAGGTATCTTTGTAAAGGAAAGTAAATGAATGGTTAGCTGGATAGGTCAGAAGGGCAAGGAGAGATGATGATGGGATGTGAGGCAAATATACCAAGACAGGTAAGGTCATTCTCAGGACTATAATGATAGTTTCAGAAGTTCATACATGTCAAGTTATAAAATTGTACACTTTACATACACGTAGTTTAGTACATGTAAATTATACCTTAATAACGCTTTAAAAATTGGTTCAAGAGGAAAAAAAAACTGTATGTCCCACTCTTTTTGGAAAATAGATTTGGCAACCCTTTATTGACTCCACCATTTGTCTCCTCATGCCCCCAGGGGGTCATTCTTCCCTCAGTGACAACAAATATGGGGAGCAATGAAGGAGATGTCCACCTGAGTCAACAGGAATGCTGCCTGGGTCACAAGAGCCACATCCATGGACTATGGATCCCCATTGTTCTTTCCTGCCTGTGCAGTAATGGCCCTGAGGTAAACAATACTGGGAAGCTACAGAAATCCACACAAGTTTTTATTTTTTTTATTTTATTTTTTATGAGGAAGATCAGCCCTGAGCTAACATCTGCCAATCCTCCTCTTTTTGCTGAGGAAGACTGGCCCTGGGCTAACATCCGTGCCTATCTTCCTCCACTTTATACGGGGCACCGCCACAGCATCGCTTGACAAGCAATGTGTCGGTGCACGCCCAGGATCCAAACCAGCAAACCCCAGGCCGCCGCAGCGGAGCACGTGCACTTAACCGCTTGTGCCACTGGGCCGGCCCCAAAAGCATTTATTTTTTATGACAATGACATCAGCTACACAAGATAAACATGACTGGCAGTGCTGAGATTTGTGTACAAACTGAGCCTGCACAGTCACTGTCACAGAACCATTTCTGGACGCACTTCTAGAAGAGGCAAATTCCATCTAGCTGGCTGCAGTCTCTTCCACTCCCTGTTAAGCCAGTGTTTCTCTATCAACTGTGGTTTCCCCTGGACCCAATGGTCTTACAACCAGTGACCCTCACCCATTGAACTGTGGACATAGGGCACATGGCTATTTGTAGATCTGGGGAAGATATCCCCTCCACAGTGCTGTTGTCTCCTGTGAAACCTCCTGTGAGGAAGGAAAAAATTCATGCTGCTCTCAGATGCACTTGAAATTCTCACACCAGCCGTCTCCTCAAGGTCATCACTGAGACTCTGGAAACACATAGTATCTAGGTCTCAAATGAAGACCAGAAAGCCCTGCAGTCTTTCCTAGGAGGCTATGGGTGGCAATTCACAAATTTAGTGAAAACTGCCTAATTATTTTCTGTCATCATACTGTCTCTCCTCAGGCACAGAAAGTTTGGGACCCTTAAAAAGTGTTTTCCCTTCATGCTTGTAGAGCCCAAATCTGTTTATAAACTACCCCACACAGTGATAGAACACCCAAGATTAAAAGAGAACTTAAACAGTAACGCCTTCATTATTGTACAATACAAGGCAATTCTCCAGTTCATGACTAGGAAGCTGGAAAAACTCACCACAAGTATCACGTGAGGCCAAAATGTCCTGGAAAATGTCGTTCTTTGTGAAAAGCTGCCAGCCAAACCCATATAATACCCCGAGTCAATACTGACACAGGTCCATGTCCAACGTAGTCAAGGACAGAAAGCTGACCTAAGGGCTCAGCTTATTCCTAATCTGCTCCAATACACGAGAAAACAGAGGTCAGCTTTCCTGAGCATACTGGGGTGGTAACTGATGCACACTGTGGACCTGCCAGGTGGTAGAGGTGAAAGGGCTTTGGCTGCAGAAATCAGCAGTGACATAAATGTGGCAAGAGTCCTAGACAGCCTGGAAAAGGCAACATACCACACATGCTTCCCATAAGTTACGGGGACACTCCCCACTGTGCATGTCCAGATGTATGAGATTCAATTCAGACAAATGGCTTCTCAGTTTCCTCTGGTGTCCTTACACCAAACCAGGGAATTGCACATCCCTTGCACATCTATGTCTTTCTCTAATTTGAACTCTCTGATGTTGAAGGTAGATTTTCCCATAAAAGATTTCCCATGTTCACTGCTCTCACAAGACCTTTCTCTATGTCACCTTTCTGATGACAATGGAGTCTAGGACTAGTGATAAATGATTTCCACATTTGTATTACTCATAAGGCCTTTCTCCTGAGTGAACTTTGTGATGATAACAGAGGCCCGAGATAGAGGTGAAAGATTTCCCACATTCGGTGCACTCATAAGGCCTTTCTCCTGTGTGAACTCTCTGATGGTAACGGAGGCCCGAGCTAGAGGTAAAAGATTTCCCACATTCACTGCACTCATAAGGCCTTTCTCCTGAGTGAACTCGCTGATGGTAACAGAGGCCAGAGCTAGAGGTAAAAGATTTCCCACACTCACTGCACTCATAAGGCCTTTCTCCTGTGTGAACTCGCTGATGATAATGGAGACCCGAGCTAGAAGTAAAAGACTTCCCACATTCACTGCACTCAAAAGGTCTTTCTCCTGAGTGAACTCTGTAATGATAATAGAGGCCCGAGCTAGAGGTGAAAGATTTCCCACATTCATTGCACTCATAAGGCCTTTCTCCTGTGTGAACTCTGTTATGATAATGGAAGCCTGAGCTAGAGGTAAAAGATTTCCCACATTCATTGCACTCATAAGGCCTTTCTCCTCTGTGACCTCTCTGATGTAAAATGAGGTTCTTTCTTTGGATAAAAGATTTCCCACATTCATTGCACTCATAAGGCCTTTCTCCTGTGTGACCTCTCTGATGTAAAATGAGGTTCTTTTTTTGGATAAAGGATTTCCCACATTCACTGCACTCATAAGGTCTTTCTCCAGAATGAACTCTTAGATGTATAGTAAGGTGACTTCTTTGAGTAAAGGACTTCCCACATTCACTGCACTCATAAGGCCTTTCTCCAGAATGAACTCTTAGATGTATAGTGAGGAGATTTCCTTGGGTAAAGGACTTCCCACATTCACTGCACACATAAGGCCTTTCTCCAGTGTGAACTCTGTGGTGTATAATGAACTTCCACCTATTCTTAAAAGATTTCCCACATTCACTACACTTGTAAGGCTTTTCTCTAGTGTGAACTCTCTGATGATAACGCAGTTGGGAGCTAAAGATAAAACATTTCCCACATTCACTGCACTCATAAGGCCTTTCTCCACTATGAATCCTCTGATGATAACGGAGGACAGAGCTCATGGTAAAAGATTTCCCACATTCGCTGCATTTATAAGGTCTTTCTCCTGTGTGAGTACTCTGATGATAACGAAGGCTGGAGCTAGAGGTAAAAGACTTCCTACATTTCTTGCATTTGTAAGGTCTTTCTCCTGTGTGAACTCTCTGGTGTGAAATGAGACAATTTCTTTGAATAAAGGATTTCCCACATTCTGTGCACACATAAGGCCGTTCTCCAGTGTGAGCTCTCTGGTGTTGATTGAATTGGCTTCTATCCTTAAAGGATTTCCTACATTTAGTGCACTCATATGGTCTTTCTCCTGTGTGAGATCTCCAATGATAACTGAGGGCAGAGCTAGAGGTACAAGATTTTGCACAGTCACTATACTTATAAGTTGTTTCTCCAAGGTGACCTCGCTGATGAAACTGGAGGGTGGAGGTACATGTAAAAGATTTCCCATATTCAGTGCTCTCATAAGGCCTTTCTCCTGAGTGAACTCTTAGGTGTATAATGAGGTGATTTCTTCGAGTAAAGGACTTCCCACATTCACTACACTCAAAAGGCCTTTCCCCACTGTGAACTCTCTGATGATAATGGAGTTGGGAACTAAAGATAAAACATTTCCCACATTCACTGCACTTGTGAGGCCTTTCTCCAGAATGAAGTCTCTGATGATAACAGAGAACAGACCTAGAGAAAAAATATTTTCCACAATCACCGCACTCATAAGGCCTATCTCCTTTGTGAGATCTCCGATGATAATTGAGGGCAGGGCTAGAGGTAAAAGATTTCACACAGTCACTACATTTATAAGGCCTCCCTCCAATTTGAACTCTCCTGTGTTGAATGAACACCAACCTACGGCTAAAAGATTTTGCACAATCACTGCACAGATAGCTGTTTTCTCCACTGTGCCCTCTCTGGGGATGAATGAGGACAGATTGGTGGCTTAAGGATTTTCCACATTTGCTGCATTTGCACAGCCTTGTCCCAGCATGAATTCTTCGATGCTGATTCAGGGTTGAGCTTTGCCTAAAAGATTTGCCACATTCTTGACACACATGAAGCCTTTCTCCTGTGTGGACTCTCTGGTGCACAACAAATGAGGATTTGTACCTGAATGTTCTCCCACACTCATGGCACACAAAACACTGTCTTCCACTGTGAACACCCTGGAATTGAATAAGCGTGCCTTTAGGGCTGAAGGCTTTATCGTATTCTCCCCAGGTGTAATGACTTCTGCTTGGTAAAGTGGCCTCGCACTGGGCGAGTTCCTTTGGCTTCTCCCTGGTGTGAGTGGCCTGTTGTTGGAGATGTCCAATGCTGGCGAGGAAGTCCTCCTCAACCTTCCCCCAGGGAAAGGGGTTCCCTGACATATGGAATCTGCAGCTCTTTACAAACGAGTCCCTGTCCATGCTGCTTCTGAAGGGTTTCTCTCCCATGTGCTGCTCCTGGTGCTGTTGCAAGTTTGCACTGAAATAAAATCGCTTCACACAGGCGCCACACTTCAACAGTTTCAGGCTGTGTTGTGTTCCCAACTGCTCAGCCAAGTGGAAAATGTCTCACAAGACTGGACCACCCGTCTCACAGGGGTGAGTCTTTGGAGAAGACAAAGCTATAGTAGGAGTCGTGGCTGGTGACACACCTACAAAATGCTTTGCTGAAAGATGGCCTCTACGTCCTCTGCTCCGCAGCTGCAACCTGTACACAAAGAAATCCTGGAGAAGCACATGTTAACTTTACAGGGAGTGGGCAATCCCCTCACAAACGTTTATCTGCTTCATCTAGGAATGCGTCTATGGGATGCTCTTAAAGACAAGAAAGTTGGCAAACAGTTGAAGTGCTGCTTGTATTACCAGGCCCCTAAGGTCAAAGAATGGTGGAGACCTGACCAGGGGAAGGATACAAAAATACGGTGGGACACAAGGAAGTGGTAGGGTGTACAAGACAGAAATACACAATAACACAACAATAATAGAGGACTTCAATATTCCTCTTCCAACAATGGGTAGATCATCCAGACAGAAAATCACTAAGGAAATTTTGGACTTGAACTATACTTTGGATCAAATGGACTTAATAGACACATACAGAGCATTCCACCAAAAGGCAGCAAAATATATTCTTCTCAAGCACACAGACAACCTTCTCTAGCACAGATCATACATACAGGTCATAAAACCAGTCTTAACGAATTTAAGAAGACTGAAATAATATCAAGTATCTTTTCCAACCACAGTGGTATGAAACCAGAGACCAATAAGAGGAGAAAAGCTGTAAAATTCAAAGAATATGTGGAAATTAACACAATCCTGAAAAACCAATAGGTCCAAGAAGAAACCAAAAAATACCTTAAGACAAAGAAAGTAGAAACACAACATACCTAAACTTACGGGAAACGGCAAAAGTACTTCTGAGAAGGAAATTTAGAGCACTAAATGCCTAAATTAGCAAAAAGAAAGATCTCAAATAAACAACCTAACTTTATATCTCAAGGAACTAGAGAAAAAAGAATAAAGGGCAGAGCCGAAATAAATGAAACAGAGACTAGAAACATAGAAAAGATAAATAACACAGATTTCATTTCTGAAAATATAAAATTTACAAAGCTTTAGGTACACTAAGAAGACTCAAAGCATCAGAAATGAAAGAGGAACATTACAACTTATACCACAGAAACACGAAGGATCATTACAGACCACTATCAACAATTAAATGCAAACAGATTGGATAACCTAGAAGAAACGGATAAATTCCTACAAACAGAACTTACCAAGACTGAATCATGAAAAACTGAAAATCTGAATAGATGTATAACTAGTAAGTAGATTGAAGCAGTAACCAAAAATCTGTAAATGATAAAAAGCCCAGCACCAGGCATTCACTGGTGAATTCTACCAAACATTTCAAGCAGAAATAACATCAATCCTC
The DNA here is from genome assembly GCF_057802395.1 of Ceratotherium simum simum. Taxonomy (NCBI): domain Eukaryota; kingdom Metazoa; phylum Chordata; class Mammalia; order Perissodactyla; family Rhinocerotidae; genus Ceratotherium; species Ceratotherium simum. The sequence continues at coordinate 1,985,552 of NC_141932.1, forward strand.
CACAAACTCTTCCAGAAACTGAAGAGAATGGACTGATTCCAAACTCATTTTATGAGGCCAGCATTATCCTCCTACCAAAGCCACATAAGATCACTTTAAAAAAAGAAAATTACACTCCAATATTTCTGATGAACATGCGTGCAGACATATTCAGTAAACTGTTACCAAACCCAATTTGACAGTACATTAAAAACACGACACACCAAGATCAAGTGGGATTTATCCCTGGGATGCAAGGATGCCTCAATATATGGAAATGAATCAATATGATACACTACCTTAACAGAATGAAGGATAAAAATCATATGATCATCGAAATATATGCCAGAAAACGCATTTCAAAACATTCAGCATACTTTCATGATAAAACTCTCTCAGTAAGTAGACCATATGGAAGAGACAATTAGTGAGCTCAAAGATAGAAGTCTAGAAATGATTCAGGAGGAGGAGGAGATGGAACTAAGATTTAAAAGAAAAAAAAAAAATTCTACAAGAAATATCTGACTCAATTAGGAAAAGTAAAATAAAGATAATAAGTACCCCAGGAGGAGAAAAGAGGGAGAATGGAGCAGAAGGCTTGTTCAAAGAAATAATAGCTGAGAACTTCCCAAACCTGGGGAAGGACCTGGAAATACAAGTCGAAGAAGCTACTAGAACTCCTAAATATATCAATGTAAAAACACTTTCTCCAAGGCATATAGTATAAAGCTAACAGAAGTCAATGACAAAGAAAAAATATTAAGGACAACAAGGCAGAAGAAAATAACTTACAAAGGAACCCCTATCAGGCTTTCAGTGGATGTCTCAGCAGAAAACTTACAGGCCAGGAGAGAGTGGAATGATATATTCAAAATTCTGAAAGACAGAAACTTCCAGCCAAGAATACTCTATCCAGTGAAAATACCCTTCAGATATGATGGAGAAATAAAAACTTTCCCAGATAAACAAAAGCAAAAGGAGTCCACTACCACAAGACTCTCCCTATAAGAAATGCTCAAGAAGGCCCTCATACCTGAAAAAAAAGGGAAAGAGTTTAGAAAGCCTTGAGCAAGGCAATAAACAGGCAGACAAAATCAGGAAATTGCAGCTGTCTATGAGAACAGGCTAGCAATTATAACATTAAAGATAAAGGGAAGGAAAACATCAAAAATAATTATAATCTTGTCATTTTAACCACAAACTCACAACACAAGATGGAATACATTGTGACAACAGTAACACAGAAGGGGAAGAGGAAAGGAATGGCATCAGCTTAAACTAAGGGAATCAGCTTAAACTAAGGAAATAAGAAGGCTATCAGAAAATGGACTATCTCATCTACGAGATCTTTCATACAAACCTCATGGTAAGCACTAAACGAATAATCAGAACAGAGATATACAGACAATAAACAAACAGAAAATTGAGAAAACCGTCATACAGAACTACCAAATTGAATAGACAGTCCGAAATACATGGGATGAGAAACAAAGGAAACACAGAACAACCTACGAACAAGTGAGAAAATGACAGCATTAAGCCCTCATATATCAATAATCACTTTAAATGTAAATGGATTAATTCTCCAATCAAAAGACACAGAGTGGCTAGATGGATTAAAAAACAAGACCCAACAATATGCTGCCTCCAGGAAACACATCTCAGCTTTAAAGACAAACACAGGCTCAGAATGAAAGGATGGAAGACAATATTCCAAGCTAATGGCAAACAAAAGACAGTAGGTGTCGCCATACTTAGACAGAAGTAGACTTCAAGATAAAAAAGGCAATGAGAGACAAAGAGGAGCAGTACATAATGATAAAAGGGACACACCATCAAGAAGACATAACACTTATAAATATATATGCACCCAACACAGGAGCACCAAAATACATAAAGCAACTATTAACACACCTAAAAGGAGATATTAATAACAACACAATAATAGTAGGAGACCTTAACATCCCACTTACAACAGTGGATAAATCTTCCAGACAGAAACTCAACAAGGAAACAGCGGAATTAAATGAAAAACTAGACCAGATGGACTTAATATATATATATAGAACACTCCATCTAAAAACAGCAGAATACACATTCTTCTCAAGTGCAATGGAACATTCTCAAGGACAGACCATATGCTGGGAAACAAGGCAAGCCTCAATAAATTTAAGAAGATTGAAATCATACCAAGCATCTTTTCCAACCACAATGCTATGAAACCAGAAATCAACTACAAGAAAAAAACTGGGAAAGTGACAAATATGAGGAGACTAAACAACACACTACTGAACAACCAATGAATCATTGAAGAAATTAAAGGAGAAATCAAAAAATATCTGGAGACAAATGAACATGAAAATACACCGTACCAACTCATATGGGATGCACGAAAAGCGGTCCTAAGAGGGAAATTCATAGCTATACAGGCCCACCTTAACAAACAAGAAAAATCTCAAATAAGCAATCTTAAACTATACCTAATGGAATTAGAAAAAGAAGAACAAAGCCCAAAGTCAGAAGAGGGAGGAAAATGATAAAAGTTAGAGCAGAAATAAATGAAATTGAAACCACAAAAACACTAGAAAGGATCAAAGAGCTGGTTCTTTGAGAAGATAAAATTGACAAACTCTTAGCCAGACTCACTAAGAAAAAAAGAGAAGGCTCAAATAAATAAAATTAGAAATGAAAAAGGAGAAATTACAATGGATACCACAGAAATACAAGGATTATAAGAGAATACTATGAAAAACTATATGCCCACAAATTGGAAAACCAAGAAGAAACGGATAAATTCTTAGACTCATACAACCTCCCAGAACTGAATCAAGAAGAAATAGAGAATCTGAATAGATCAATCACAAGTAAAGAGATTGAAACAGTAAGCAAAAATCTCCCAAAAAATAAGTCAAGGACCAGAGGGCTTCTCTGGAGAATTCTACCAAACATTCAAAGAAGACTGAATACCTATCCTTCTCAAACTATTCCAAAAAGTGGAAGAAGACAGAACAATTCCCAACACATCTTATAAGGCCAACAACAACCTGATCCCAAAGCCAGACAAGAACAACACAAAGAAGGAAAATTACAGGCCAATATTGCTGATGAACATAGATGCAAAAATCCTCAACAAAATATTGGCAAACTGAATACAGGAATACATCAAAAGGATCATACACCATGATCAAGTGGGATTTATTCCAGATATAGGGATGGTTCAACATTGCAAATCAATGTGACACAGCACATTAACAAAATAAGGAATAAAACCACATGACCACCTCAACAGATGCAGAGAAAGCATGAGACAAGACCCAACATCCATTTATGACAAAAACTCTCAACAAAACGGGTATAGAAGGGAAGTATCTCAACATAATATAGGCCATATATGACAAACCCACAGCCAACTCAATGGGGGAAAACTGAAAGCCATCCCCCTGAGAACAGGAACAAGACAAAGGCGCCCACTCTCATCACTCTTATTCAACATAGTAGTGGAGGTTTTCGCAAGAGCAATTAGGCAAGAAAAAGAAATAAAAGAAATCCAAATAGGCAATGAATAAGCGAAACTCTTGCTGTTTGCAGAAGACAATTTTATACATATAAAACCCTAAAGAACCAATTGGATAATTATTAGAAATAATCAACAACTACAGCCAAGTTGCAGGGTACAAAAGCAACTTAGAAAAATCAGTTGCATTTCTACACTCTAATAACAAACTAAGAGAAAGACAAGTCAAGAATACAATCCCATTTACAATCGCAACAAAAAGAATAAAATACCTAGGAATAAATTTAACCAAGGAGGTGAAAGACCTATACAATGAAAACTATAAGACACTATTGAAAGCAATCAACGATGACATAAAGAAATGGAAAGATACCCCATGCACATGGATTGAAAGAAGAAATACAGTTAAAATGTCCATTCTACCTAAAGCAATCCACAGATTCAACGCAATTCCAATCAGAATCCCAATGACATCCTTCACGGAAATAGAACAAAGAATCCTAAAATTCATATGGGGCAACAAAATACCCCAAATAGCTAAAGCAATTCTGAAAAAAAAGAACAAAGCTGGAGGCAGCAAAACCCCTGACTTCAAAATTTACTACAAAGCTCTAGTAATCAAAATAATATAGTGATCAGGTACTGGCACAAAAACAGACACACAGATCAATGGAACAGAATTGAAAGCCCAGAAATAAAACCACACATCTATGGACAGCTAATCTTTGACAAAGCAGTTAAGAATATACAATGGAGACAGGAAAGTCTCTTCAATAAATGGTGCTGGGAAAACTGGACAGCCACATGCAAAAGAATGAAAGTAGACCATTATCTTTCGCCATACACAAATATTAACTCAAAATGGATCAAAGACTTGAAGGTGAGACCTGAAACCATAAAACTCCTAGAAGAAAATACAGTCAGTACACTCTTTGACATCGATCTTAGAAGGATCTTTTCGAATACCATATCTACCCAGGCAAGGGAAACAAAAGAAAAAATAAACAAGTGGGACTTCATCAGACTAAAGAGCTTCTGCAAGGCAAAGGAAACCAGGAACAAAACGAAAAGACAACCCACCAACTGGGAGAAAATATTTGCAAATCACATATCTGACCGGGTTAATCTCCAAAATATATAAAGAACTCACACAACATAACAACAAAAAAACAAACAACGTGATCAAAAAATGGGCAGAGGGGGCCCAGCCCGGTGGCATGGTGGTTAACTTCATGTGCTCTGCTTCGGCAGCCCAGGGTTCATAGGTTTGGATCCCAGACATGGACCTATGCACTGCTTATCAAGCCATGCGGTGGCAGGTGTCCCATATATAATAAGTAAAGGAAGATGGTCACAGATGTTAGCCCAGGGCCAATCTCTCTCAGCAAAAAGAGGAAGATTGGCAACAGATGTTAGCTCAGGGCTAATCTTCCTCACCAAAAAAAAAAGGAGGGGGGGGCAGAGGATTTGAACAGACATTTTTCCAAAGAAGATATACAGATGGCCAATAGGCACATGAAAAGATGTTCAACATCACTAATCATCAGGGAAATGCAAGTCAAACCTACACTGAGATATAACCTTACACCCGTTAGAATGGCTATAATCACCAAGACAAAAAATAACAAATGTTGGAGAAGATGTGGAAAAAAGGGAACCCTCATACACTGCTGGTGGGAATGCAAACTGGTGCAGCCACTATTGCAAACATAGAGGAAAATTAAAGATATGGAGATTTCTCAAAAAATTAAAAATAGAAATACCATATGATCCAGCTATCCCACTATTGGGTATTTATCTAAAGAGCTTGAAATCAACAATTCGAAGAGGCTTATGCACACCTATGTTCACTGCAGCATTATTCACAATAGCCAAGATGTGGAAGCACCCCAAGTGCCCATCGACTGATGAATGGATAAAGAAGATGTGGTATATATATACAACGGAATACTACTCAGCCATAAAAAAAAAAAGACAAAATTGTGCCATTTGCAACAAGATGGATGGACCTTGAGGGTATTATGTTAAGCGAAATAAGCCAGACAAAGATAAACATCATATGATTTCACTCATATGTGGAAGATAAACTGACACACGGACAAAGAGAACCGATTAGTGGTTACCAGAGGGGAAGGGAGTTGGGGGGGACTAAGGGGTAAAGGGGCACATTTATATGGTGACTGACAAATGATAATGTACAGCTGAAATTTCACAATGTTATAAACTATTATGACCTCAATAATAAAAAAAAAAGGATCAGGACCAGCCCGGTGGTGCAGCGGTTAAGTGTACATGCTCCGCTTCCGCAGCCTGGGTTCGCAGGTTCGGATCCCAGGCACGCACAGACGCACCACTTGTCAAACCATGCTGTGGTGGCATCCCACATAAAAGTAGAGGAAGATGGGCATGGATGTTAGCCCAGGGCCAATCTTCCTCAGCAAAAAAAGAAGAGAATTGGCATTGGATGTTAGCTCAGGGCTGATCTTCCTCACAAAAAATAAATAAATAAAAGGATCACACAGCACAATCAAGTGGGATTTATTCCAGGGATGCTGGGATGGTTAACATCTGCAAATCAATCAATGTGATACACCACATTAACAAAATGAAGATAAAATCACATGATCATCTCAATAGATGCAGAGAAAGCATTTGACAAGATCCAACATCTATTATTATAAAAACTCTCAATAAAATGGGTAAAAAGGAAAGTATCTCAACATTATAAAGGTCATACATGACAAACCCACAGCCAACATCACACTCAATGGTGAAAAACAGAAAGCTATCCCTCTTAGAACAGGAACAAGACAAGGATGCCCACTCTTGCCATTCTTATTCAACACATTATTGGAAGTCCTACCCAGAACAATTAGGCAAGAAAGAGAAATAAAAGGTATCCAAATTGGAAAGAAAGGAGTAAACTGTCACTATTTGTGGATAACATGATTCTACACATGGAAAACACTAAAGAATCCACCAAAAAGCTGTTAGAAATAAATAATGAATACAGTCAAGTTGCAGGGTAGAAAAGCAACATACAAAAATCAGGTGCATTCTACAAACTAATAATGAACTAGAAGAAAGAGAAATCAAAAATACAATCCCAGGGCTGGCCAGGTGTTGTAGCAGTTAAGTTTGTGTGGTCCGCTTTGGCGGCCCAGGGTTTGCTGGTTTGGATCCTGGGTGCGGACCTGCTCACTGCTCCTCAAGCCACACTGAGGCGGCATCCCACATAGAAGAACTAAAAGGACCTCCTGGCTAGGATATACAACTATGTACTGGGGCTTTGGGGAGAAAAAAGAAAAAAACAAAAAAGAAGAAGATTGGCAACAGATGTTAGCTAAGGGCCAATCTTCCTCAAAAAAAACAATACCACCCCATTTACAACTGCAACAAAAAGAGTAAAATACCTAGGAATAAATTTAACCAAGGAGGCGAAAGACCTATACACTGAAAACTATAAGACATTATTGAAAGAAATTCAAGAAGACATAAAGAAATGGAAAGATAATCCATGCTCATGGACTGGAAGAATAAACATAGTTAAAATGTCCATATTGCCTAAAGCAACCTACAGATTCCGACCAACGTTCTTCACAGATATAGAACAAAGAATTCTAAAATTCACATGGAACAACAAAAGACCCCACCCAAATAGCCAAAGCAATCCTGAGAAAACAAGAACAAAGACAAAGGTGTCACACCCTATGAATTAAAAACATTCTACAAGGCTATAATAAACAAAACAGCATGGTACTGGCAGAAAAACAGACACACAGATCAATGGAACAGAATTTAGAGCCCAGAAATAAAACTACACATCTATGGACAGCTAATCTTCAACAAAGGAGCCAAGAACATACAATCGAGGCATCACATTCCTGATTTCAATCTACCTTACAGGCTATAGTAATCAAAACAGTATGGTACTAGCATAAAAACAGACAAACCAATGGAACAAAACAGAAAGAGCCCAGAAGTAAACCCACACATATACAGTCAACTAATCTTTGACAAGGGCACCAGGAACACACAAGGGGGTAAGGATAGTCTCTCCAACAAATAGTGCTTGGAAAACTGGACAGCTACAGGCAAAAAAATGAAACAGGATACTCATCTTATAACATGCATGAAAATGAACTCAGAATGGATTAAAGACTTAAATTTAAATGTATGAAGTGAAACCTTAAAACTCATAGAAGAAAATATAGAGAAACGTCTTCTTGACATTGTTATTGGTAATGATTTTTTGAATATGACATCAAAATCATAGGCAACAAAAGCTAAAAATCAACCAGTGGGACTATATCAAATTAATACAGAGAAAAGGGAACCCTTAAACACTGTTGCTGAGAACGGAAATTAGTGTCATTATGGAAAATATTATGGAAGTTCTTCAAAAAATTAAAAAGAAAACTTCCATGTGATCCACCATTCCCACTTCTGGGTATATATCCCAAGGAAACAAAATCAGTATCTCTAAGAAATATCTGCACGTGCATATTCATTGCAGCATTATTCACAATAGCCCAGATAGGGAAACTAAATGTTCATCAGTGCATGAACTGATAAACAAAATGTGAGACACACACACTGGACTATTCAGTCATGAACCTGAAGGACATTACGCTAAGCGAAATAAGCCGTTCAGACAGAGACAAATACTGTATGGTATTACTTCTATGTAGAATCTAAAATAAAAAGTCACACTCACAGAATCAGAAAGTAGAATGCCAGAAGCTGAGGGTTGGGGAAATAGGGAGACGTTGGTCAAAGGGCACAGACTTCCATTAATAAGATGAATTAGTTTTGAGGATCTAATGTACAGCATGGTGACAATAGTTAATCATGCTCTACTGTACACTAGAAATTTGCTAAAAGAGTAGATCTTAAGTGTTCTCACCAAAAAACAAAAAAGAAACACAAAGATAATTAGCTCAGGTGATGGGTGCATTAACTAACATCGTTGTAATTCTTTCATAATGTATATGTTATTCAATCATCATGCTATACAACTTAAATACATATAAATTTATTCCTCAATTATACTTCAATAAAGCAGGGTGAGTAGGAATTGGGGAAGAGGTCTAAACACTATAAAAAGTACTTTATAGGATAGTCTTGAAAAGTAGCCCATGGCCCAGGAAAGTAGTGACCATGACAATGCCTGCAATTCCTGGCATAGGCAGGTGCTAGGAAATTTCAGCTAAAGGAAGGGAGTAAACCCTGTCATACACACACCAGTGCCATGGAGCTGGACACGTTCACCTGGCCAGGGAGAGGGCAAGCAAGGTGCCATCCATTAGCCTCACTGCAAGACTACTGACCTGGAATCCTTCCCTATGAGGGTTCAGCACAGAGGGTACTGGGGCTGCAGGGGAGGGAAGAGGGCACTGCAACACCCCAGCCTCAGCAACACAGCTACTACCCAGAGAGCTGGGGAAGCAAGCAGTGCCCACATTTCCGAGTGAGAACGATAGAGCACCCCCTGGGGAAGGGGGGTGAGGCAGGATACAGAGCCTAGTCCAGGTCACGGGGAGGGTGAGGGCCTTACCCAGCGAGGATATGAGTGCCAAGTTCTCCAGCATCACATCGAGGTACAAGTGCCTCTGAGCTTCATCAAGGAGCCTCCATTTGTCTCAGGAGAAGTACATGGCAACGTCTCCAAACGTCATACTGTCCTGTCAAGATAGGGAGAGATGAAACCATGAACTTTATCAGAACCCACAATCCATCATCTCACACATCTAGTCCACACTCCTCCTCCAAAGCTCCTCACCTCAGAGCACATACCAGGCCCTGCTGCCAGTGATACCCACTCTCTCCTCAGGGTCCCATTCATCACTGTGTTCAGCCTTCAGCAATAACAGGCAGGGGGCACAGAGAGGCCATCCAAGCTCCGGGCCTGGCAGGCAGGGCCCCATCCCTCCTGCCAAGCAAATCCCCTGCATCTCCCAGATTGTACCCACAAGACACAGCTAAATGTGGGCTCATGCTCCACCCCTGAGTCCCCACTATCAGGGCCTTAGGGTCCTCAGCTCACTCTATCTATGTAAACGCAAATCATTCTGGAGACACCCCCTCTCTCACATCTTCAGTCCTCAAAGCCCTGTCACCTCCCTGCCCTACAATACAGGCATCTCCCTGCACTCACCCATGGACGTGGCACATGGCATCCAGAGGGTGCCTGACAAACTCAAACACAATCCAGTACCTTCCCAGTCCTCTGATGGGTCCCACAGCCAGGGAAAGCCTCGAATGCTGCTTTGAAGGCCTCCCCACCTGCCTCTGATCCTTGCTTCAAGATCAGCCACCCAGAACCACATGTGAATTTCAAATCCCCATATGACCCTCTTCCACTTCAGTGACGCACTCTCTGTCCCCTCAGCAGCCACAATCCTCCCCTCTCCATTCAATCTTTCTTAAAACCCCAGCCCTTATAGTCTCCCTGCCAGGCACAGTGACTCTCACAAATGACTACATTCACCCCACATCTTACCCACCAGCAAGACTGAAACACCCCAGACCCCATCAAGGCTCACCACACAATTCCTGTGAATGTGAACAGTAGTGAATTAGCAGGAGCCCCAGTCTCACTGTCAACTTGTCTCAATTACTCCTCTGCCTCTGGAGTCATCTCACACCCCCTCATCCCATGGAAGCCTTGGTCACCTGCCAGGTCATCCTCTCTCCCACACCATTCCATGACCACTTCCCTCCCTCACCTGTGTTTCTCATACTCAGGAACCTCAACCAGGAGCTAAGCAAGAGAACCGTTTCTCAGCATGCACCCTAGTCTTTCTGACTCGCTAACGGGATTATCACTATATCCTGTATTCCACTTCCTAAATATGATCCACAGCTCCACCCTGGTCCTCACAATAGCCACCACTTTAGATAGCCTCTGACCTGATCCCCTGCTCAGATTTCCAGACCTGTGTCTCCAGCTGCCCACTTGATGCCTCTACTCACTGTTCTCCAAAACATCTCAGACTATTAACGGGGACAGAACAAAACTTCTGATGTTCCCAAGGAAAATAAACATACTGACAACTTACACATCCCACTTGATAGAGCTTCCATCCCTTCAGCGGCTACAACCCAAAACCGTGGAGTCTCCCTAACCTCTCCCTCAACTTTGTAGCTGTTAGCGCCATTGAGTCAATTCAGACTCCTGACAACCCTGTGTACAGCAGAGCGGAACCCTGCCCAGTCTTTTTTGCACCATCCACTCATCCTCCAGTGCTGTATCAGACAATGCTCCGTTGCTATTCATAGGGTTTTCCAGGCCAAGTTTTTCAGAAATGGGTGGCCAGGTCCTTCCTCCTAGTCTGCCTTATCTGGAAGCTCTGCTGAAACCTGTCCACCACGGGTGACCCTGCTGGTATTTGAAGTACTGGTGGCATAGCTTTCAGCATCACACCAACAAGCAGCTGCCACAGTATGATATCCAACAGAAACGTGGTGTGGTTCCCTGACCGGGAAACAAACCCAGGCTGCAGCAGTGAGAACACCGAATCTTGACCACTGGACCACAGGGCTGGCCCTCCCTCAACTACTACACCCCAAAATCGACTTGGCCCTTCTTCAAAAATAGACCTAGAATCCAAACTTTTCTCCCACCTCCATCACCACCACTCTGCTCCATCAACACTCCTCCTGCGCTCCCTGCCTCCTCCCTTAACCCAATCGACTGTGCTCTTCTCTGTAGCCAGATGGAGCTTATTAAGACCTGGGTAAGATCACCTACTTCCTCTTATCCAAACCTCTCATTACCTCCATAATAGACAACCAACTTCTCAGGCAGCCACATTAAGTCCTCATTACTGACCGCCCCACCCCCACCTCTGTTCTTCACAGAAAGAATGGAGTTCTGCTGTACTCAGCTCAGTCACACCTCCAAGTATTTGCACATGCTGGTATCTGTTCCTGGGATAACCTTCCACACCTGTTTATAGTGGATGCCAGAAATGGGAACACCTCCATGTTACCCTTGGCCTCACTCAGAACCCTGGGCTTAATAGTATCCCCAAGATGCCTACACCCAAAAGCCAGAAGTACAGCAAAGAAAAAGGCTCAAGTCACCAAAATCCCTGACACAGGTGATGTGAGGACCACTGAAGAACTGGAACGCTCTCTCCTTCCCTGTGTAGGTTCCGTAAATGCTTTTTCTAGTACCAGAACCTGCGGGAAGAGGGGGGCAACCATGGCTGGGTTCCACGTGCGCAGGCCTCCCCTGTATCCCCGCCCAGCGCTGGAATCTCAGTCCTCAGAGCTGCCTCTTACCAGCTGTAACCTTGGACGAGGACTCAACTCCCTGTGCCTCACCGTCTTCATCACCTCCATTCCAGTCTGTTCTCTGAGCAGCTTTTGAAAAACATTTTTTTTTCTTTTTTATTTGCTGAGGAAGTTTTGCCCTGGGCTAACATCTGTTGCCAATCTTCCTCTTTTTTGCTAAGAAAGTTTCGCTCTGAGCTAACATCTGTTGCCAATCTTCCTCTTTTTTGCTGAGCAAGTTTCGCCCTGAGCTAACGTCTGTTGCCAATCTTCCTCTTTGTTGCAGAGGAAGATTCGCCCTGAGCTAACATCTGTTGCCAATCTTCCTCTTTTTGTCTGTAAGCCGCAGCCAGCATGGCCGCTGAGGAGTGATGTAGGTCCCCGCCCAGAACTGAACCCAGGCCGCCGAAGTGGAGCGCGCCGAACTTCACCACCAGGCCACCAGGCCAGCCCTGGAAAACTCTTTAGACCTTTAACTCACACTGTGTTCCTCTTCCGTTCACAACCCTCCACGGCTCCCAGGGCCCTCGGAGAAGAAACAGCCCCTCAGCCTCCAGTTCAGGCGAGATTACTCCTCACACTCTGTTCACTCCACACAGAACACGGACCCCAGGTCCCCGACTCCCTCCGGGTCAGTCGCCCTTCACGCCTTTGCCCACGCCGGGCCCTCCCCTGGGTCCCTCTCCCACACCCGTCACCCCGGCTCTCAGAAACAGGCCCCCTCCCCGTCCCGGACACCGGGGCCTGGGCTGCAGGCCTGTGAGCGGCGTCCGCACTCGGGGCTCTAGGGCTGGGCTGGGCTGAGGGCGGGGAGCACGAGCACTGACCTGAGCCGGCTTCCTCCGCGCGGCCGCCGCCATCCGACTCTGGGGCGGAGCGGGGCCGGGAGCGGCGGTCCTGTCCCGGCCCTGGGGCGCGGGTCCCCCCGGCGGCGTCGCCGAGCCTCAGACCCGCTCAATGCAGCGGGGAAAGAGCCTCCTCTTGCGCCTCCTCGTCTCACCCCGGCCCCTCGGAACTTTCGACAAAGTGAAGAAACCCGCGAACAGCCAAAATGACCCCCTCGAGGAGGACGCACAAAGTCCCGCCCCCACCCCTGTGGCTAAAGGGAAACGCCTTTTTTCTGAGCTCTCATTGGCTGAGTGACGCCATCTTTCGTCGCAGAGCATTCTGGACAATGTAGTGCCCACAGGCGGAGGCCGAGCTAGGGGGTTGCCCACAGGCCTCCGGGAGCAAAACTAAAGATCTACCGCTAGGGACCTTGGGAAATGATGCTTGTCTCTCCAAGGGCAGAGGAGGCGTCATCCCTTCTTAAAGGGGCCATGTGAGATTTCTGGAGACTGCTTTCTGCAACTGATCACCCAGGCATTCAGGCCGTGAATTAGGATGGCAAATCTTTCCCAAAAGGCGATGAGAAGCAAAGCAAATTTGCCCAAAACTTACGTGCCATTTTTTGCTCTAATACTGTTGTAACTGCAGGCCCTCCAGGACCAGTTCAACTGACCCCATCTTATCAGCGGAGTAATTAAAAATTGTCTTTTGGAAAATATGCAAAGTCACACAGCCAGAGCATACCCAGAAGAAGAAATCTTGACCTGAAATAACCACAGAACACAAGATTCTCCTCCCCACAGGACTGAAGGACCTGGAAATGACCCTAACTTAAAAGTTGCATTCTTATCAGAAGCAAGGGGGCCATCATTCAGGAAGATCTGGTTTTAAAATACCTTCCCCACCCTACCATAATTGTTTAGAACCTCATCAGAAATGTTTAGAACCTTACCATAAATGCTTGAAGCCTACCAGTCAAAACCTGTCTCACCAGCATATCTCAGTGCCGTCCTGTTCTACCTAACCTCTTAAGTTTCACCCCAAACCCTGAATCAGGAAGACAGATCTGAGGGCACACGCCCCCTGCCTCCCTGCACATCGATCTTGCAGAATAAAGCTGATTCCTTTCCCCAAAGGCTGATGCTGTAATTAATTGGCTTCTTTATGCCCATTGGGAAAGAGAACCCCAATTTTGTGCAGTAACACTATTCCCTCAGAGGCACACAACATTTGGGACTACGTAAAAGTTGTAATGCTTGCAGAGCCCAAATCTGTTTATAAACCACCCCATACAGTGAATAGAATCCCCAAGAAAAAGAGAACTTAAACAGTAAGGCCTTTCTTATCCTACAACCCAAATCAGTGTGCGGCAGGTAGTTCTTGGGTTGGTGACGTGGGAACTGGAAAAACTCTTCACAAGTATCACATGAGACCAACATGTCCCTGAAAAAGTAGTCCTTCTTGGCAAGGTGCCAGTAGAATTCACTGGTATCCTCTAGGACAAACCTGGGGGAGGTCCATGGCACAACTAGTCAGAGAAAAGGGAATGTAGACCCCCTAAGGGCTCAGGCTACTCCTTTTTTTTTTTATGTAGGTGTATAATAAACATTTATTGTTATTGACCCACAGGCATTGAAAATATTGAAAGAGAAAAATATGGAACGCTTCACGAATTTGCATGTCATCCTTGCGCAGGGGCCATGCTAATCTTCTCTGTGTCGTTCCAATTTTAGTATATGTGCTGCCGAAGCGAGCACTTATATATCCTTTTTTTTTTTTTGTGAGGAGATCAGCCCTGTGCTAACATCTGCCAATCCTCCTCTTTTTTGGCTGAGAAAGACTGCCACTGGGCTAACATCCGTGCCCATCTTCCTCCACCTTATATGGGATGCCGCCACAGCATGGCTTGCCAAGCAGTACGTCGGTGCGCGCCCGGGATCCGAACCGGCAAACCCCGGGCTGCTGCAGCGGAGTGCGCGCACTTAACCGCCTGCGCCACCGGGCTGGCCCCAGGCTACTCCTAATTTGCTCCAATACCTGGGAGAACAGAGGTCACCTTCCTTGAGCACATTGGGGTAGAGACTGATGCACACTGTGTGGACCTGCCAGGTGGGAGAGGTGAAATGGCTTCAACAACAGAAACTGCTAATGACATAAATCTGGGAAGGGCCCTGGGCAGGGTAGAAAGCGCAACACAGCCACACATGCTTCCCACATAAATTAGACTTAGGTGGAATCTCCCCTCCATGTTTGGATGCGTGAGATTCAAATCAGACTGATGGCTAGTCACAGAGGCTTTGCTCCATTTTTGCTATATTGAACAAAGGAACTGCACAACTAAGGTCCTTCTCCAGTATGAAGTTTCCAATGATGATTGAGGGTGGAGCTACGGCTAAAATATTTCCTACATTCACTGCACTCATAAAACCTTTCTCCAGTGTGGACACCCTGGTCCTGAACAAGAGTGTGTTTGCAGCTGAAGGCTTTCTTGCATTCCCTCCAGTTCTGATGACGTTTTCTGCCAAACTCATTTTCAGTGATTTTGTTTGGCCTCTCTCCCTGGTATGAGTGGCCTGCTTATGGAGATAGCCCAAGGTGGCCAGGAAGTCCTTCCCAGCCACCACACAAGTAAAGGGCTTCCTGGACACATGGAATTTGCAGCTCTTCACAAATGAGGCCCTGTCCATGTTGCTTCTGAAGTGTTTCACCAACGTGCTGCTCCTGGTGCCATTGAAGGTTTGCACTGAAATGAAATTGTTTGGTACAGGCTGCTCTCCTGTAAACACTTTCTGCCCACGATGCATTCCATGGTGCTCAGCCAAGAGTAAAATGTGTTTCAAGATGGGGAGACACATCTCACAGGGGTGGACCTTTGGATGAAGGGACCTGCCTTGAGAGTCCTGACCTGTGCCACTCCTTCTACAGAAACACTGTTCGGAAGGTACCTCTTTGTTCTCTGCGCTGCACCAACAACCTGAAAGCCAAGAAATGACAGAGAAGTATGTGTTGATGTTGTTGAAAGGAATGAGTCTACACTGACTCGTTGAATTACAACCAACTGAATTACTCCATTGAATTGCATCCAGGAATGAGTCTATGGGATGCTTTTCAAGAAGTGGGAATGGGGGTCTGGTTGTGCATTACTGGGCCTATAAGGTCACATAATGTTAGAGGCCACACCAGGGGAAGGGCACAAGGACAGGATGTGGCACAGAGAGACAAGACAGGTCTACAACTCCTTCCTCCACCAAAGGCTTTCAGCAGGAACTTGTGTGCCAGTGACATGTAAGACTGTGCAAAGGCCTGTCAAAGCCCAGGAAACTCCAAATGCAACATTATCAGGAGTTCAAGGCCAATTTAAGGATATGTGTACACTTCATGGCATAACATGTGTGGGCCAATGTTGGAGAGCACTGCTGAAGGACTGGTGAGAGGAATAGGTCAGATGTGGAGTCTGGGGAGGTGGAGATTATCCCTGGGCTGGAAGTCACAGAGGAAATGATGAATAGTAGAATTGACAACTTAGCAAAAGTGTCAATATGGGGAAGGAAAGGTAGAAATGGGGTGTGGCCATTGGCAGTGGTGCCAAAGCTCTGGTTGAACGGGAGAGGCTCCCACTATGATATGAACATGAGCCTGAAGTCATGCCCTCCCCAGCTGCCACTCACCAGGGCCAGGCCCCTTGAGCCTACCCTGCCATGGCTGGGGTCAGGTCCATCCTGTGAAGCACAAAAGACTCTTTCCCCTAGGTCTAGTTGGACAACTACATGAGACATGGAGGACACAGGTACTGAAGGGAAAACCAAACAGGTGAGTGGCCAGCACTGACCGAGAGCAACTCAGCACACAACAGACCACAGAAAAGAGATCTAAACACTACAGAGAACCATGTAGGAGGTCTTGAAAAACAGCTCATGGTCCAGGGAGTAGAGACCATGGGAATGTGTGTAATTCCTGGCACAAACCAGCATGAGGAAACATTAGCTAAAGGAAGGGCAAAAACCTGGGGTACAGAGGTGCCATGGATCTGGACACAGTCACTGGCCAGGGAAAGGCAAGCAAAGTTGGCTCCATTAGGCTCACTGTAAGCTTCTGACCGAGAATCTTTCCCTATGGGGCTTCAGGGCAGTAGGGGTTGGGCTGCAGAGGAGGGAAGAGGCCAGTGCAAACAACGAGCCCTGTCAACCACAGCACCGGCCCAGGGAAATGGGGAAGGAAGCAGTGCCCATGGTGCCACCCCCTGGGGAAAGCAGGGCGGGGGAAGGGTGGATGCAAAGCCTAGACCAGGTCACTGGAAAGGGTGTGAGTGCCTTGCCCAGTGAGGATATGAGAATCTAGGTGACAAGCTCTTCAGAATCACCTCATGGTACAAGTGTCTCTGAGCCTCATCAAGGAACCCCACTCCGCCCAGAAATATACAAGTGTGTCCTCATATATCATAGCACCCTATCATGATGGGGACAGATTAGATGAGGAGCAGCCTCTCTAAGGACCCACATCCATACTCACCTTCCTACAGAGTTCCACATCTCAGAGGAGATGCCAGTCCTTGGTGCCACTGATGCCCTCTCTCTCCTCTTGGTCCCATTAACACCCTGGTCAGTCCTCAGCCACAACAGGCAGATAGGTAGGTAGATGCCATCTCTTAGATGCAGTGGGTGTGGACTGCAGATCCCAGCCCCACCTACAAGGCAATAACTCTAGGGCCCCCAAGATAATGACTCCCAGACACAAGGCAACCTGGCTTCACAATTCCACCTCAGTCCCCAAAAGCAAGTTCACATTTCCTCTTGATATGCACGTCATTCTGTAGACCATGTTTCTCTCACATCTCTGGACACTGGAGTCACCTTCCAACAGCCACCATCACCTCCCTGCTCCACCCTATGGCATCTCCCTGGACTCATGTATGTGTTTGGTACATGGCATCCAGAGAATGCTTGGCAAATTCAAACATGATTCGGCACAACCCAGACCTTTGATGGATCCCACTGCCAGGGAAAGCCATGATTGCTGCTTTGAAGGCTCCCCTGCCTGCCTCTGATCCTTCAGTATTAGCCACCCACAACCACATGTGAGTTTGAGGCATCCATGGCCCTCTTCCACTTCTGTGCTGTGCTTGCTGTCCCCTCAGCAGCCACAACCCACCACTCTCCACCAAACCTTCATTTAAATCCCAGCCCCACTGGTCCCCATGACAGGCATAGTGACTCTCACAGATGATGACCTTTGCCCCTGACCTTATCCACCAGCAAGACTGAAACACCTCAGACCCTAACAAAGCTCATCACACAATTCTGTTGATTTCGTACAATAGTGAATAACAGCAGCCCAGACTCGGTGTCATCTTGTCTCAGTTTCTCCTACGCCTCTGCATCCACCTCATGTCCACTCACCCCATGGAAGCATTGGTCATCTGCCAGACCATTGTCCTCACTCACCTACCCCCTTCATGTCCACTAATTTCCTTCATCTGTGTTTGTGCCCACCACCCTCAACCACGTGCCCCAGCAAGAGACCCAGTCCTTGGTACCACCTACTTCTTCCCGACATACTAATAGTCTTACCACCACGACATAAATTCCCCATCCTAAATGTGATCCAGAGCTCCACCCTGGCCCACACAATAACCACCACTTGTGGATTTCTCCATCCTCAACCCCTCCCCATATTTCCAGACCTGTTGTGTCCACCTGCCCACTTCACGACTTCACTCCCAGTTCTCTAAAACATCTCAGACTTTTCACAGGGCCAAAACAAAACCTCCCGGTATTCCCAGTGAACAGTAGTCTACAACCAACTTCCTATCCCAGTTGATGGAGCTTCCATCTGATCAGCTGCTAGGACTAAAAACTCTTAAGTTATTCCTGACTACTCCCTATGTCTTCCTCACCTAAAACATCCAAAATCTACTTGGCCCTTCTACAAGAATTGACCCAGAATCCATATACTTCTCCCATTTCCAAGGCTACCACTCTGATACATCAACACTCACCTGGAGCATTGCAATAGCCTCCTCCTGGGCTCCCTGCCTCCTCCCTCAACCCCATACATAATCTGCTCTCAGATTTTAATTTGATGGCTTAGTAGTTTTGTCACCCTGTAGTAGTCACACTCTGCACAGTGAGGGTGTGACTCAGACCCTGTACTCTATCAAAGCCAGAACCTACAACACATGTGAAGAAAAGAAAGGTGATTCTGAGAGTTTCAAAAACAAATTCTCAAAGTGGAGCTTTCTTTACACTTAGACAAATTAGAATTAAGTTTTGGATACTAACAGACATAGGACACCATCATAGGCACAAAAAAATCCTCACATCATATGTGTGCTTTTTTTTTTTTTTAAAGATTTTATTTATTCATTTTTTTCCCCCCAAAGCCCCAGTAGATAGTTGTATGTCATAGGTTCACATCCTTCTAGTTGCTGTACGTGGGACTCGGTCTCGCGTTGGACGGAGAAGCGGTGCCTCGGGGCGCGCCCGGGATCCGAACCCGGGCCGCCAGCATCAGAGCGCGCGCACTTAACCGCTAAGCCACGGAGCCGGCCCAATATGTGTGCTTTTTAAAAATGCAGTAAATGAACAACAGATAACTTTGAGGATCTTGAGTTAGGCCAGGTTTCAAAGTCAATATTTGTGACAACAATGAAAAGATTCAACATTTCAAAGTAATGGCATCCCATTCAGAGGTCATCTAGGTAAGCCATTGAGCACTTACTAAAACTTGTAGCCTGTGAAAATTGTTACTGAACCAAAGTATGTCCGCTTCTTGGTGAGTTGAAATCAAAGCCTTTACCAGAAATAGTTGTCACACAAAGTATAATTTATTTGCAGCAGATAAGGAGACCATGTGGAATTATTTCCCGAGCTCTGGCTCCCTGAGCAAGGGAAACCATGGTTCTTTTATTTCAGATGGGGAATGAATATTCAAAGGGAAGTTTCATCATCACATGTAGAGGTGGGTAGTTGCTCACGCAGGTGCAGTTTGAAAACGTGCTTCAACATACATCACATGTTATATAAATAAGGCCTCAGCTCCTCCTGGGGTGGAGATCTTAACATTAAAATGAAGCAAAGGTAGGGGCCGGCCCCGTGGCATAGCGGTTAAGTGTGCATGCTCCGCTGCTCGTGGCCCAGGTTTGGATCCAGGGCGCGCATCAATGCACCACTTGTCAGGCCGTGCTGTGGCAGCATCCCACATAAAGTGGAGGAAGATGGGCACGGATGTTAGCTCAGGGCCAGTCTTCCTCAGCAAAAAGAGGAGGATTGGCATGGATGTTAGCTCAGGGCTAATCTTCCTCACAAAAAAAAAAAATGAGGCAAAGCTAACTCTTGGGAACATCTTCGCCTGTCTGCACAGGCATCGCTCTTTTGGTGGGATTTGGACTGGTTCAGGGCAGCTGGTGATTGCATCTCTCAACGTAACTAGGAGACAGTTAAGTGCTTCCAAAACCTCCTTTGAGTTACTTGGGGCAGATAGTAGTGACAAAACTATAAACTATGAAATTAAAATCTTCAAAGAAAACATGCAGATTTTCAATTTACTATTGGAATATAGACTACTGGTGAAAAGAAACAGGTCTCACTATGGGAAATAATGTTGGTATTGAATTTATTGGAGATAATAAATGTAACATATCAGCAAGATTTATCATTCATAACATCCATGTTACCTAAATACACTGGACTAAAATGCTATTTAGACAATTATGTGCTTCATATTTAGTGACATTAAACAGTAATTTACATGATTAAAATTAAAACAAAATTAATTTTCAAATCAATTTTGTGTAAAGCAGACATCGCAAAACTACATTTAGCTGCACATTGTACATTCAATGACAGAGAAGATGATTTTTCAATGACCCAGTATTATGTTCGTAAGTTAGTCATAATAAAAGACAATTGGAGAGAAGTCAAGATGGCAGCATAGGTGGACTCCGAACTCACCTCCTCCCACGGACATAGCCAATTTACAACTACTCTTGGAAAAATTACCCCTGAGACAGAACTGCAAACTGGATAAGAGAAACGCCTGCAAAAAATGACAATCCTAATTGAGATGGAAGAGGCAGAAATTCCCTTCTGGAGAGAAAAAAATGCCACCTTCACAAAGCACCACACTTCACGGCTGCCCGGGAGCAGCCCAAAGGTATGCAGCCCTCCCTGGAGGAGCGGGGCCCTGAGCCAGGGAGTGTGCCCACTATAGGCATTTTGTGGACCCAGCACAATCGAGATGAGTGCCATAATGTCTGACTTTTCTTGCTACTAAAACATTGGGGAGTACCCTCAGAAAAGCTGGTTCACAAAGAAATAGAAACCAGCTCTTACAGGGCCCATGCAGAAACTCACCTGTTTCAGAAAGCATCCTAAAATCACCAAAAAGAAAGGTGCACTGTCCTTTGGTGAAAAGATACTCACCTGATAGGCTCTGAGTGCATCTCAGTGAGAGGTGAGACCTCTCCAGGGACTGAGACATTGGTGGCGGCCATTGTTGTGGCCTGGTGTGGGTGTGCTGACATGGACGCTGGCAGATGCCATTGGAGTTCTCTCTGGGGCCTGCTAGCCCAGGGTCTGCCCCAACCACTAGAGCACCAATTTAATCCAGCTCAGCCAGGGTGGGCAGCCCACCCTAGGGTAGTCCCTACCCACCCAACAACAAGCCCTCGGGCAACTTGTGGGCCTGCATAGATTGGTGATTGGATTCTCTGCAGCCTGGCAACTGGGCCCACCTCTGTGGGGCAGGCTGTGCACAAGGAGCAGGTGGAGAGTGTTGGGCAGTGGTGGAGTGTGTGGGGCTCCCACCTTGGAGAGACTGGGTCCACTTCAGGAAGTCAAGGCAGGTGCGTGGTGCAGGACTGTGGTGACTGTATGTGTGGACCTGTGGGTGGTGGGGCTTGTCAGCTGGAGAAGACTTGTGCTTCTCAAACAGCCACATAGAGGATCAGCCCCAACTTCCAAAGCCTGAAACAATTGGGTGTTCCATTGCCTCAGGCCAGCCCTACCCAGCTGCAGTCCTCAGAGAGCTGACAAGAGACCCAAAGGATGGAGGCTTATAGCAATTGTAAGCCCCTGAGCCTAACATCATGCCATGCTGGGGACCTACTCACTTAATAGAAATACTGAAACAGGAATGTCCTATTAGAACTTGCAGCCAACTGTGCTGGGGCTCCCCATACCTGATAAAGAGACTGAAGGGCCCACAACAACTACAAGCAGCTGGCCAGGAGCATAACTCAGCCTCCCTGGGCGCCTACAGGGAGAACAACCATGCCACAACAGAAGGACACACGTAGCCCACATAGGGGTCACTCCTGGAAAATTCAGAACTGAGGGAAGCACACTGCCGGACCTCATAAGGCATCACTTATATAAGGTCAACTCTCCAAAAGCAGGAGATGTAGCTGAACGACCTAATACATAGACACAAGCACAGGGAAAGAGGCAAAATGAGGAGGCAAAGGAATGTGTTCCAAGTAAGGGAACAGGACAAAACCCCAGAAAAGGAACTAAGTGAAACAGAAATGAGCAACCTACCCAACAGAGAGTTCAAACAAACAGTGTTAAGCTCACAGATCTTTGGAGAAGAATGTATGAACTCAGTGAGAATGTCAACAAAGAAATGGAAGATATAAAAAAGAACCAATCAGAAATGAAGAATACAATACTGGAAATGAAAAATTCACTAGAGAGACTCAAAAGCAGAGTAGAGGATACAGAAGAATGCTGTATCTGCGAGCTGGATGAAAGACTAGAATAAATCACCCAAGCTGAACAGATAAAAGAAAAAAGAATTAAAAAGAGTGAGGACAGTGTAAGGGACCTCTGGGACAACATCAAGTGCACTCACATCCGTGTTATAGGTGTCCCAGAAGGAGAAGAGTGAGACAAAGGGGCAGAGAATCTGTTTGAAGAAATAATAGCTGAAAACTTCCCTAACCTAAGGAAGGAAACAGACATCCAGGTACAGGAAGCACAGAGAGCACCAAACAAGATGAATCCAAAGAGGCCCACACCAAGACACATCATAATTAAAATGTCCAGAATTAAAGATAAAGAGAGAATCCTAAAAGCTGCAAGAGAAAGACAGATTACATACAAAGGAAACACCATAAGGCTATCAGCTGGCTTCTCAGCAGAAACCTTACAGGCTAGAAGAGAGTGGCATGATATATTTAAAGTGTTAAAAGAAAAAAACCTACAGCCAAGAGTGACGTCAGCATCACAGCAGAGTGAGCTTTCCCGTAAACTCTTCCCCTGATAAGATACAATAAAAAGGATAGTCACAGACCAACCAGGGACTCTTACACAGCAAAAAGGAGGATCGGAAAGACCCACACTGCCTCACATCTGACAGTGGATGTGCAGGGGCCCCCAGAGGAAGTGGGGAGAGGTAAGGAGAAATCCTCTCCCTCCCAATCAGATTGGTGATTCAGGTCCACAGGGCTCCCAGATAGGGGGGAGAGGCAGCCCTCTGTGGGGAAACCATAGCTCTTTGGGCTCTCTCAGCCAGTGGGAAACTCCCACACAGAGGACTCAGAACAGCTGCAGGGGTGCCATCAACATTTGAGCACCCCGGGAGAGCAGATAACGAGGGGTGAGTGAGAAGTCCCCCATTCCAGGGACCTAGCGGGCAAAAGAGAGAGCTCCCACATGACTGACACTGCAGCTCAGCCAACCAGACAGAGCGGCAGGGCAGATCACAGGCAGGTGGCCACTGCCATGGAGCAGCCAGGGCAGAGTGCAGGGGTTCAGATTACACAGCCCTTAACCCCCACATGGTGGTGGCAGGTGGAAACTGCAACCAGATATTTCCAGGATGAGGAAAAACAAAGCGAATCCAAGAACCACAATGCAAAGGTACATTAAATTGCCAGATCAGAAGGAAAATGACAAGCACCAAGAAATCAACCTCGAAGGCACAGAAATCCATAACCTAAATGACAGAGAATTCAAAATAGCTATTATAAAAGAGCTCAATGAAATACAAGAAAACAGAGATAAACAATTCAACAAGATGAGGATATTCTTCACTAAAGAGATTGAAATCAGAAAGAAAAACCAATCAGTACTGATGGAGATGAAGAACACCATGGAAGAGATAAAGAAGAATCTGGAATCTTTAAAGAACAGAGCTGACAATATGAAGGAAAGAATTAGCATTATAGAGGATAGGAATACAGATATGCTCCAGATGGAGGAGGAGAGAGAACTAAGACTAAAAAGAAATGAAGAAAGTCTCTGAGAAATATCCAACTGAATTAAGAAATGTGACATAATAATTACAGGTATTCCTTAGGGAGAACAGAAGGAAAGAGGAACAGAGCCTATTCAAGGTAATAATCGCTGAGAACTTCCCAAATCTGCGGAAGGAGCAGGAAATACCAGTAAGTGAAGCCAATAGGTCGCCTAAATATGTCGAGGGGCAAAGGCCCACTCCACAGCATATAGTAGTAAGGCTGGCTAAAGTCAATGACAAAGAAACAACATTAAGGGCAGCTAGACAAAAACAAAAAATAACGTACAAAGGAACTCCCATCAGGTTCTCAGTGGATTTCTCACAGAAACTTTACAGGCTGGGAGAGACTGGAATGATATATTCAAAATACTGAAAGACAAAAACTTTCAGCCAAGAATACTCTATCCAGCAAAAATATCCTTCAAGTATGATGGAGAAATAGTAATTTTCCTAGATAAACAAAAGCTAAGGGAGTTCATGGCCACTAGACCCCCACTACAAGAAATGCTCAAGAAGGCCCGCAGGCCTGAAAAGAAGAAGAAAAAGGGAATACAAAGCTTGGAGCAAGGAGAAAAATAGGTAGACAAAATCAGAAAAATAGTAGATCTTTACCAGAATAGGTTAGCAACCATTTAAATACCAAAATCAAAGATGAAAGGAAGGAAAACACCAAAAATAAATATAACCTCATCACTGTAAAACCATACCCACAAGACAAGATAGAATAAGTTGTAACAAGAATAACTTAGAAGGGGAAGAGGAAAGAGATCAAATTGACTTAGTATAAGGAAATAAGGGGCCATCAGATAATGGACTATCTCATGCACAAGATTTTTTATACAAACCTCAAGGTAACCACTAAACAAATAATCAAAACAAAATCATATATGATAAAGAGAAAACTAGATAAGTCATAAGACAGAACAACCAAACTGAATTGGCAGTCCAAAACACATAGGACAAGAAACAAAGGAAATGCAACAGAACCAGAAAATAAGTGACAAAACAGCAATATTAAGCCCTCATATATCAATAATTACTCTAGATGTAAATGGATTGAACTCTCCAATCAAAAGATACAAAGTGGCAGGATGGATTAAAAAAGAGACCCAACAATATGCTGCCTCCAGGAAACACATCTCAGCTCTAAAGACAGGCACAGGCTCAGAGTGAAAGGATGGAAGACAATACTCCAAGCTAATGGCAAACAAAAGAAAGAAGGTGTTGCCATACACATATGTGACAAAGTAGACTTCAGGATAAAACAGGTTAGAGAGACAAATAAGGGCAATACATAATGATAAAAGGGACACTCCACCAAGAAGACATTTCAATTATAAATATATATGCACCCAACAAAGTACATAAAGGCACTATTTACAAACCTAAAAGGAGATATTAACAACAACACAATAATAGTAGGGGATCTTAATACCCCATTTACATCATGGATAGATCATCCAGACAAAAAGTCAATAAAGAAACAGTGGACTTAAATGAAAAACTGGTTGAGATGGACCTAGTACACATATACAGAGCACTCTATCCAAAAACAGCTGACTACACATTCTTCTCAAGCACACATGGATCATTCTCAAGGATAGATCATATGTTGGGAAACAAAGCAAGCCTCAATAAATTTAAGAAGATTGAAATCATAACAAGCATCTTTTCAGACCATAATGCTATAAAACTGGAAATCAACTATGAGAAAAAAACTGGGAAGGTGACAAAGATGTGGAGATTAAACAACATTCTACTAAACAACCAATGGATCATTGATGAAATTAAAGGAGAAATCAAAACATATCTGGAAACAAACGAAAATGAAAATATGCCATACCAAATCATATGGGTTGCAGCTAAAGCAGTCCTGAGAGGGAAACTCATGGTGATACAAGCTCACCTTAAAAAACAAGAAAAACCCCAAATAAGCAACCTTAAATGACACCTAACAGAACTAGAAAAAGAAGAACAAACAAAGCCCAAAGTCAGGAGAAGGAGAGAAATAGTAAAAATCAGAGCAGAAATAAATGAAATTGAGACCGAAAAAACAGTAGAAAGGATTAATGAAACAAAGAGTTGGTTCTTAGAGAAGATAAACAAAATTGACAAACCCTTACCCAGACTCACTAAGAAAAAAAGAGAAAAGGCTCAAATAAATAAAATTAGAAATGAAAGAGGAGGGGCCAGCCCCGTGGCTTAGCAGTTAGGTGCTTGCGCTCCGCTGTTGGGGGCCCAGGTTCGGATCCCGGGCGCGCACCCATGCACCGCTTCTCCAGCCATGCTGAGGCTGCGTCCAACGTACAGCAACTAGAAGGATGTGCAACTATGACATACAACTATCTACTGGGGCTTTGGGGGAAAAATAAATAAATAAAATTAAAAAAAAAAAGAAATGAAAGAGGAGAAATTACAACGGATACCATGGAAATACAAAAGATTATAAGAGAATACTATGAGAAACTATATGCCAACAAATTGGACAATCTAGAAGAAATGGATAAATTCTTAGACTCATACAACCTCCCAAAACTGAACCGAGAAGAAATAGAGAATCTGAACAGACCAATCACAAGTAAAGAGATTGAAACATTAATCAAAACCCTCCTAAAAAATAAAAGTCCAGGACCAGATGGCTTCTCCGGTGAATTTTACTAAACATTCAAAGAAGATTCAATACCGATCCTTCTCAAACTATTTCAAAAATAGAGGAAGATGGAACACTCCCTAACTCATTCTACGAGGCCAACATCACCCTGATACCAAAGTCAGACAAAGACAATACAAAGAAGGAAAATTACAGGCCAATATTGCTGATTAACATAGATTCAAATATCCTCAACAAAATATTGGCAAACTGAATACAGCAATACATTAAAAAGATCATACACCATCATCAAGTGGGATTTATATCAGGGACGCAGGGATGGTTCAATATCCGCAAATCAATCAACATGGTACACCACATCAACAAAACGAAGAATAAAAACCACATGACCATCTCAATAGATGCAGAGAAGGCATTTGACAAGATCCAACATCCCTTTATGAAAAAAACTCTCAACAAAATGGGTATAGAAGGAAAGTACCTCAACATAATAAAGCCTATTTATGACAAACCCACAGCCAACATCGTACTCAGCGGGGAAAGGCTGAAAGCCATTCCTCTGAGAACAGGAATGAGACAAGGCTGCCCACTCTCACCACTCTTACTCACCATAGTACTGGAGGTTTTGGCTAGAGCAAGTAGGCAAGAAAAAGGAATAAAAGGAATCCGAATAGGCAACAAAGAAGTGAAACTCTCACTATTTGCAGATGACATGATTGTATATATAGAAAACCCTAAAGAATCTGTTGGAAAACTATTAGAAACAATCAACAACTACAGCAAAGTTGCAGGGTACAAAATCAATCTACAAAAATCAGTTGCATTTCTGTATGCTAATAATGAACTAACAGAAAGAGAGCTCAAAAAGATAATACCATTTACAATTGCATCAAAAAAAATAAAATACCTAGGAATAAATCTTACCAAGGAGGTGAAGGACCTATACAATGAGAACTACAAGACATTATTGAAAGAAATCCATGATGACATAAAGAAATGGAAAGATATCCCATGCACATGGATTGGAAGAATAAACATAGTTAAAATGTCTATATTACCTAAAGCAATCTACAGATTCAATGCAATCCCAATCAGAATCCCGATGACATTCTTCACAGAAATAGAAAAAAGAATACTAAAATTTATATGGGGCAACAAAAGACCCCGAATAGCTAAAGAAATTCTAAGAAAAAAGAACAAAGCAGGAGGCATCACAATCCCTGACTTCAAAACATACTACAAAGCAATAGTAATCAAAACAGCATGGTACTGGTACAAAAACAGACACACAGATCAATGGAACAGAAATGAAAGCCCAGAAATAAAACCACACATATACGGACAGCTAATTTTCGACAAAGGTGCTAAGAACATGCAATGGAGAAAGGAAAGTCTCTTCAATAAATGGTGTTGGGAAAACTGGACAGCCACATGCAAAAGAATGAAAGTGGACCATGTGCTATCGCCATCCACAAAAATTAACTCAAAATGGATCAAAGACCTGAAGGTGAGACCTGAAACTATAAAACTCATAGAAGAAAATATAGGCAACACACTATTTGACATTGGTTTTAAAGGAATCTTTTCGGATGACATGCCTACCCAGACTAGGGAAACTAAAGAAAAAATAAACAAGTGGGACTTTATCAGATTAAAGAGCTTTTATAAGACAAATGAAACCAGGATCAAGATGAACAGACAACCCATGAGCTTGGAGAAAATATTTTCAAAACATATATCTGACAAGGGGTTAATCTCCATAATATATAAAGAACTCACACAACTGAACAACAAAAAAGCAAACAACCTAATCAAAAAATGGACAGAGGAAATGAACAGACACTTCTCCAAAGAAGATATACAGATGGCCAATAGGCACATGAAAAGATGTTCCACATCACTAATCTTCAAGGAAATGCAAATCAAAACAACACTAAGATATCACGTCACACCCTTAGAATGGCAATAATTACCAAGACAAAGAATAACAAATATTGGAGAGTATGTGGAGAAACAGGAACCCTCATACACAGCTGGTGGGAATGCAAACTGGTGCAGCCTCTATGGAAAATGGTATGGAGATTCTTCAAAAAATTAAAAATAGAAATACCCTATGACCCAGCTATCCCACTACTGGGAATCTATCCAACGAACCTGAAATCCAAAGAGGCTTATGCACCCCTATGTTCATTGCAGCGTTATTTGCTATAGCCAAGAAGTGGAAGCAACCCAAGTGTCCCTCGACTGATAACTGGATAAAGAAGATGTGGTATATGTATACCATGGAATACCACTCAGCCATATAAAAAGACAAAATCATCCCATTTGCAACAACCTGGATGGACCTGGAGGGTATTATGTTAAGTGAAATAAGCCAGAAAGAGAAAGACAAACAGTGTATGATTTCACTCATATGTGGAATATAAACCAACACATGGACAGAGAAAACTGTATTGTGGTTACCAGGGGCAATAGTGTTAGGGGGTGGGCACAAGGGATGAAGGGAGACATGTATATGGTGATCGACAAACAAAAATGTACAACCAAAAATTTCACAATGTTATAAACTATTAAGACATCAATAATAATAATAATAATAATAATAATAATAATAAACCTACAGCCAAGAGTACTCTACCCAGCAAGGTTATCATTCAAAATGGAAGGAGAGATAGAAAGTTTCCCAGACAAGCCAAAGTTAAAGGAGTTTGCCACCAAGAAACCAGTACTACAAGAAATGCTAAAGGGACTTATTTAAGGGGAAAAGAGAAGACCACAAATAGGAAAAATTATCTATTTCCATGATACGAGAGTAATGGATACAAATGCAAAAAAAAAAAAAGAGGTTAGATATGCTATCAAAAACATAAAATGTGAGAGGAGGGGAGTTAAAGAGTAGAGCTTTCAGACAGAGGTCAAACCAAAGAGACCATCAACTTAATATAGATTGCCATATACCTATGTTACTGTATATGAACCCCATGGTAATCACAAACCAGAGAACTATAATAAATACACAAAAACTAAGAGAAAGGAACGCAAACACAATACTAAAGAAAGCCATCAAATCACAAGGGAAGAGAGCAAGAGAAGAAGAAAGGAAAAGAAAAGAACTACTAAAACACCAAGAAAAAAAAGTTTAAAAATGTCAGTAAGTACATACTTATCAATAGCTACTTTAAATGTCCATGCACTAAATGCTCCAATTAAAAGGCATAGGGTGGCTGATTGGATAAAAAACATGATTGGATAAAAAACCATATATATGTTGCATACAAGAGACACACTTCAGACCTAAAGAGACTCACAAACTGAAAGTGAAGGGATGGAAAAAGATACTCCACACAAATGGCAATGAAAAGAAAGCTGGGTAGCAATACTCATATCAGACAAAATGGACTTTAAAACAAAAACTGTAACAAGAGACAAAGAAGGGCACTAGGTAATGATCAAGAGAACAATCCAACAAGAGGATATAACATTTGTAGGAGCACCTAAATATATAAAGCAGTTATTATTATTTTTTTTTTTTTAAGATTTTATTTATTCAGTTTTTTTCCCCCCAAAGCCCCAGTAGATAGTTGTATGTCATAGGTTCGCATCCTTCTAGTTGCTGTATGTGGGACTCGGCCTCGCGTTGGATGGAGAAGTGGCGCCTCGGGGCGCTCCCGGGATCCGAACCCGGGCCGCCAGCACCAGAGCGCGCACACTTAACCGCTAAGCCACGGAGCCGGCCCTAAAGCAGTTATTAATAGACATAACAAGAGAAATACATGGTAACACAATAATAGTAAGGGACTTTAATACTCCACTTACACCAATGGATAGATCATCCAAACAGGAGATTAATAAGGAAACATTGGCCTTAAATGACACACTAGAACAGATGGACCTAGTAGATATATACAGAACATTCCATCCAAAAACCCAAGAATACACATTCTTTTCAAATGCACATGGAACATTCTCCAGGATTGGTCACATATTAGGCCACACAACAAGTCTCCATAAATTTCAGAAGATTGAAATAATACTAAGCATCTTTTCTGACCACAACAGTATGAAACTAGAAATCAACTATAGGAAGAAAATCAGAAAAGCTACAAATATGTGGAAATTAAACAAAATACTACTGAACAACGATAGGGTCAACGAAGAAATCAAAGGAGAAATCAAAAAATACCTGGAGACAAACGAAACTGAAAATATGACATGCCAGAATTTATGGCATACAGCAAAAGCAGTTCTAAGAGGGAAGATAGGAAGGCCTATCCCAACAAACAAGAAAAATCTCAAATAAACAATCTAAGAATGCACCTAAAGGAACTGGAAAAAGAAGAACAAACAAAGCCCAAAATCAGTAGAAGAAGGGATATAATAAAAATCAGAGCAGAAATAAATGAAATAGAATCTAAAAAAACAAAAGAAAAAAATAAGAAAAACCAAGAGCTGGTTCTTTGAAAACATAAACAAAATTGACAAATCTTTTGCTAGACTCACCAAGAAAAAAAGAGAGAAGGCTCAAATAAGTAAAATCAGAAATGAAAGAGGAGAAATTACAATGGACACCTCAGAAATACCAAAGATTATAAGAAAATACTATGAAAATCTATATGCCAACAAATTGGACAATCTGGAAGAAAGGGATACATTCTTAGACTCATACAACCTTCTAAAACTGGATCGAGAAGAAATAGAGAATTTCAATAGACCAATCACCAGTAAGGAGATCGAAATTTTAATCAAAAACCTACCCCCAAATAAAAGTCCAGGACCAGATGGCTTCCCTGGTGAATTCTACCAAACATTCAAAGAAGATTCAATACCTATCCTTCGCAAACTATTCCAAAAAGTTGAAGAAGACAGAACAATTCCTAACACATCTTGTAAGGCCAACAACACCCTGATCCCAAAGCCAGACAAGAACAACACAAAGAAGGAAAGTTACAGGCCAATATCGCTGATGAACATAGCTGCAAAAGTCCTTAGCAAAATATTGGCAAACTGAATACAGCAATACATTAAAAAGATCATACACCATGATCAAGTGGGATTTATTCCAGGGATACAGGGATGGTTCAACATTGCAAATCAATGTGATACACCACATTAACAAAATAAGGAATAAAACCACATGATCATCTCAACAGATGCAGAGAAAGCATTAGACAAGACCCAACATCCATTTATGATAAAATCTCTGAATAAAATGGGTATAGAAGGAAAGTACCTCAACATAATCAAGGCCATATATGACAAACCCACAGCTAATATCATCCTCAAGGGTGAAAAACTGAAAGCTATCCCTTTAAGAACAGGAACCAGACAAGGATGCCCACTCTGACCACTCCTATTTAACATAGTATTGGAAGTCCTAGCCAGAGCAATCAGGCAAGAAAAAGAAATTAAAGGGATCCAAATTGGAAAGAAAGAAGTGAAACTGTCACTATTTGCAGATGACATGATTTTATATATAGAAAACCCTAAAGAATCCACCAAAAAACTTTTAGAAGTAATAAATGAACATGGTAAAGTTGCAGGATACAAAATCAACATACAAAAATCAGTTGCATTTCTATACACTAACAAAGAAATAGCAGAAAGAGAAATTAAGAATACAATCCCATTTACAGTTGCAACAAAAAGAATAAAATACCTAGGAATAAACTTAACCAAAGAAGTGAAAGATCTGTACATTGAAAACTATAAAACATTGTTGAAAGAAATTGAAGAAGACACAAAGAAATGGAAAGATATTCCATGCTCTTGGATTGGAAGAATTAACATAGTTAAGATGTCCATACTTCCTAAAGCAATCTATAGATTCAATGCAATCCCTATCAAAGTGCCAACAACATTTTCCACAGAAATAGAACAAAGAATCCTAAAATTTACATGGAACAACAAAAGACCCCAAATAGCTAAAGGAATCCTGAGAAAAAAGAATGAAGCTGGAGGTATCACACTCCCTGATTTCAAAATATACTACAAAGCTATGGTAACCAAAACAGCATGATACTAGCACAAAAACAGACACATGTATCAGTGGAACAGAACTGAGAGCCCAGAAATAAACCCACACATCTATGGACAGCTAACCTTCGACAAAGGAGCCAAGAACATACAACGGAGAAAGGAAAGTCTCTTCAACAAATGGTGTTGGGAAAACTGAACAGCCACATGCAAGAAAGTGAAAGTAGACCATTACTTTACACCATACACAAAAATTTACTCAAAATGGATTAAGTAAGTAAGACCTGAAACCATGAAACTTCTAGAAGAAATCATAGGCAGTACACTCTTTGACATCAGTCTTAGCAAGATATTTTCAAGCACCATGTCTGACCAGGCAAGAGAAACAATAGAAAAAATAAACAAATGGGACCACATCAAACTAAAAAGCTTCTGCACAGCAAAGGAAACCATCAACAAAATGAAAAGAGAACCTAACAGTTGGGAGAAGATATTTGCAAACCACACATCTGATAAGGGCTTAATCTCCAAAATAGATAAAGAACTCATGCATCTCAACAACAAAAAAACTAACAACCCAATTAAAAAATGGGAAAAAGACCTGAACAGACATTTCTCCAAAGAAGAGATACAGATGGCCAACAGGTGCGTGAAAATATCATTAACTATCAGAGAAATACAAATCAAAACTACAATGAGATATCACCTCACGCCTGTCAGAATGGCTATAATTAACAAGACAGGAAACAGCAAGTGTTGAAGAGGATGTGGAGAGAAGGGAACTCTCATACACTGCTGGTGGGAGTGCAAACTGGTGCAGCCACTATGGAAAACAGTATGGAGATTCCTCAACAAATTAAGGATAGAACTACCATATGATCCAGCTATTCCACTGCTGGGTATTTATCCAAAGAACTTGAAAACACCAATGCGTAAAGATACATGCACCCCTGTGTTCATTGCAGCATTATTCACAATAGCCAAGACTTGGAAGCAACCTACGTGCCCATCAAGGTACGAATGGATAAAGAAGATGTGGTATATATACACAATGGAGTACTACTCAGCCATAAGAAACGATGAAATCCAGCCATTTGTGACAACACGGATGGACATTGAGGGTATTATGCAAAGTGAAATACGTCAGAGAAAGAAAGTCAAATACCACATGATCTCACTAAGTAGTAGATAATAACAACAACAAACAAACACATAGAGACAGAGATTGGATCGGTGGTTACCAGAGGGGAAGTGGGGAGGGAGGAGGGCTAAAGGGATAATTAGGCATATGTGTGTGGTGATGGATTGTAATTAGTATTTGGGTGGTGAACATGGGAACATGATGTAATCCATGCAGAAATATAAGTATAATGATGTACACCTGAAATTTATACAATGTTATAAACCAAGGTTGCTGCAATAAACAAAAAAATAAATAAATAAAAGACAACTATTTAAATATGGATAATAAAGAAGAAATGAAAATTCAGCTCTTTGAAAGTTGCCATTACATGCCAATCACTGTCAAATTTTTCTAAAAATTGTTTTCATTTCATAAAAAAATTCCAAAATATTCCTTTAATGCTTGAAACTGGGTAGTGACATCAGCAACACGGCAGAGTGGGCTTCCACCATTGAACACTCCTCCTCTAAGACACAACAAAAAGGACATTCATATTCCAACAGAATCTATTCACACAACACAGGGGATGGGAGAGGCACCCAGGCAGCTGTACACCTGAGGACTGAGGTACTGGAATCCCCAGAGTAAGTGGTAGGTGGTAAGAGGAGCTCCCTTCCTCTCCCAAGGACAGCGACCCAGAGGCTGAGACCACATGGCTCTCAGAGGAGGGAGAGAGGCAGCTCACCACGTGAAAAATGGTACTCCCCAAGACCCCTCACAGCCCGAGGGGATCCCCCTATGGAGGGAGCACAACTGTTGCCAGGGTAGTTTCAACAAGCTAGCCCTCCAGGAGAGCAGAGAGTGACAGCAAGGTGAGAAACCTCTGAGATTGGGGAGGTGAAAGTAAGCACCCCTCCCCCACCCAGCCTGCTTGACTGGTGCTTCAGCATAGCGGCACTTCAGCTTAGCCCCGTCCCCACAGGCAGTGGCCCCCAGGTGCTCTGGCCCGACCAGCAGTGGGGCGAGTCTGCACCCCTGCACCAGAGGCAGTGGCATCTCAGGCCCCACCATGCCACAGCCCCAGCTGCTTCAGCTGGACCGTGCCCCACCCCCAGCTCCTTTGGCTTGAGCAGCCCCCCTCCGCCTGGCTCCAGTGGCTTCGGCTTGGCCTGTGCTCAGGCTCCAGCTGACTTGGTGCCAGCAACTTTGGCCCACTGCACTCCAGTTCCAGCTTCTTTGGCCCAGTGTATTCCAGTTCCAGCTTCATCGGTCCAGCAGCACTCCAGCGCCTCCTTCTTTGGCTCAGCGCACTCCAGTTCCAGCTTCTTTGGCCCAGCGGCGCTCCAGCTGTTCCTTCTTCGGCCCAGTGCACTCCAGTTCCAGCTTCTTTGGCACAGTGGTGCTCTGACTCCTGCTTCTTTGACCCAGTGGCACTTCACCTGCAGCTGCTTCAACCCACCTGCCCCTGAGCCCCAGCTACTTCCGCCTAGCTGTGCTCCAGTCTCAGCTGTTCCCACACTCCAGCTGTTCCCACGCTTCTCCCCCAGCAGCCTCTGCTCAGCCACGCCTCAGATCAGCCAGGGGCAGATGAAACTGTCTGTGGATTGAGGCAGGCCAGAATATGCAGCCCTTGACCCCCACCCAGCGGCAGCAAGAGGAAACTGTGACCATATATTTTCACTATGAGGAAAAGTAAGCCAACACTGACAGGCACCATGCAAAAATATATTAAATCTCCAGACCAAAAGGAAAATGACAAGCACCCAGAAGTCAACCCAGAAAGCACAGAAATGTATAACCTTAATGACAGAGAATTCAAAATAGCCGTCATAAAAAATCTTAATGAAATACAAGAAAACACAGACAGACAATTCAATGAAATCAGGAGTTTCTTCACAAGAGATTGAAACTATAAAAAAAAACCAATCAGAAATCTTAGAGATGAAAAACATAATAGAGGAGATAAAGACAAATCTGGAAACCTTAAGCATCAAAGCTGACAATATGGAGGAAAGAATTAGCAATATTGAGGACAGCAATGCAGAAATGCTCCAGAAGAAGGAGGAAAGAGAACTAAGACTAAAAAGAAATGAAGAAACTCTCTGAGAAATATTCGACTCAATTAGGAAATCCAACATAAGGATTATAGGTATTCCAGAGGGAAAAGAGAGGGAAAAAGGAGCAGAGAACTTGTTCGAAGAAATAATAGCTGAGAACTTCACAAACCTGGGGAAGGAGTTGGAAATACCAGTGAATGAAATAAATAGATCTAAATTTATCAACAGGGAAAGACCCTCTCCAAGGCATATAGTAATAAAGCAGGCAAAATTCAACAACAAAGAAAACATATTAAGGGCAGCTAGACGACAAAAAAAAAAAAAAAAAAGCATACAAAGAATTTCCTATCAGGCTCTCAGCCGATTTCTCGACAGAAACTGTATAGGCTAGGAGAGAGTGGAATGATATATTCAAAATTCTGAAGGACAAAAACTTTCAGCCAAGAATACTCTATCCAGCAAAAATATCCTTCAGATATGATGGAGAAATAATAACTATCCCAGATAAACAAAAGCTAAGGGAGTTCATTGCCACAAGACCCCCACTACAAGAAGTGCTCAAGAAGGCCCTCATTCTTGAGGAAAAAAAGAGAAAAGGGATTCAAAGTTTTGAACAAGGGGGAAAATAGGTCGACAAAACCAGAAAAATTGCAGTCCTCTATCAAAATAGATTATCAAACACTTAATTATAAAACCAAAGATCAAGGGAAGGTAAGCACCAAGCATAAATATAACCTCATCATGTTAAACACGAACTCACAACACAAGAAGCAATAAGATGTGACAACAATAACTTAGAAGGGGAAGAGGAATGGGATCGAATAGACTTAGTCTAAGGGAATAAGAGGCCATCAAAAAATGGACTATCACATCCACGAGATTTTTTATACAAACTTCATGGTAACCACTAACCAAATAATCAGAACAGAATCACACACGATAAAGAAAGAGAAAACTAAGAGAACCCCCATACAGAACTAGCAAACTAAATTGGTAGTCCAAAACACATGGGATGAGAAACAAAAGAAATACAAAAGAACCAGAAAAAGAGCGATAAAATAACAACAACAAGCCTCCATATATCAATAATTACCCTAAATGTAAATGGACGGAACTCTCCAATCAAAAGACACAGAGTGGTAGGATGGGTTAAAAACCAAGACCCAACAATATGCTGCCTCCAGGAAACACATCTCAGCTCTAAAGACAAACACAGGCTCAGAGTGAAAGGATGGAAGACAATACTCCAAGCTAATGGCCAACAAATAAAGCAGGTGTTGCCATACTTATATCAGACAAAGTTGACTTCAAGATAAAACAGGTAATGAGAGACAAAGAGGGGAAATATATAATGATAAAAGGGACACTCCACCAAGAATACATATCACTTTTAAATATATATGCACCCAATACAGGAGCACCAAGGTACATAACGCAACTATTAACAAACCTAAAAGGAGATATTAACAACAACACAATAATGGTAGGGGATCTTAACACCCCACTCTCATCAATGGACAGATCATCCAGACAGGAAATAAATAAGGAAATAATGGACCTAAACTAAAAACTAGATGATATGGACTTAATAGACATATACAGAGCACTCTATCCAAACACAGCAGATTACACATTCTTCTCAAGTGTGCATGGGACATTTTCAAGAATAGACCATATGTTGGGAAACAAGGCATGCTTATATAAATTTAAGATGACTGAAATCATAACAAGCATCTTTTCAGACCACAATGCCATGAAGTTAGAAATCAACTACAAGATAAAAACCGGGAAAGTGACAAAGCTGTGGAGACTCAACAACATGCTACTAAACAACCAACGGATCATTGATGAAATTAAAAGAGAAATCAAAGCATATCTAGAGACAAATTAAAATGAAAATACACTGTACCAACTCATATGGGATGCAGCAAAAACAGTCCTGAGAGAGAAACTCATAGCAATACAGGCCCACTTTAACAAACAAGAAAAAGTCCAAATAAGTAACCTCAAACTATGCCTAACAGAATTAGAAAAAGAAGAACAAACAAAGCCTAAAGTAAGCAGAAGGAGGGAAATAATAAAAAACAGAGCACAAATAAATGAAATTGAAATTAAAAAAACAGTAGAAAGGATCAGTGAAACAAAGAGATGGTTCTTTGAGAAGATAAACAAAATTGACAAACTCTTAGCCAGACTCACCAAGAAAAAAAGTGAGAAGGCTCAAATAAATAAAGTTAGAAATGAAAAAGGAGAAATTACAACAGATACCACAGAAATACAAAAGATTATAAGAGAATACTATGAAAAACTATATGCCAACAAATTGGACAATCTAGAAGAAATGGATAAATTCCTAGACTCATACAACCTCCCAAAACTGAATCAAGAGGAAATAGAGAACCTGAATAGACCAATCACAAGTAAAGAGATTGGAACAGTAATCAAAAACCTCCCCAAAAATAAAAGTCCAGGACCAGATGGCTTCTCTGGAGAATTTTACCAAACATTCAAAGAAGACTTAATACCTGTCCTTCTCAAACTATTCCAAAAAATAGAGGAGGATGGAACACTTCCCAACACATTCTACGAGGCCAACATCACCCTGTTACCAAAGCCAGGCAAAGACAATACTAAGAAGGAAAACTACAGACCAATATCTCTGATGAACATAGATGCAGAAATCCTCAACTAAATATTGGCAAACTGAACACAGCAATACATTAAAAAGATCATACACCATGATCACGTGGGATTTATACCAGGGGTGGTCCAACATCCACAAATCAATCAATGTGATACACCACATTAACAAAACGAGGAATAAAAACCATATGATCATCTCAATAGATGCAGAGACAGCTTTTGACAAGATCCAACATCGATTTATGATAAAAACTCTCAACAAAATGGGTATAGAAGGAAAGTACCTTAACATAATAAAGGCCATATATTACAAACCCACAGCCAACATCATACTCAATGGGGAAAAACTGAAAGCCATCCCTCTAAAAACAGGGAAAAGACAAGGGTGCCCACTTTCACCACTCTTATTCAACACAGTACTGGAGGTTTTGGCCTGAGCAATTAGTCAAGAAAAATGAATAAAAGGAATCCAAGTAGGCAACAAAGAAGTGAAACTCTGACTGTTTGCAGATGACATGATCTTATATATAGAAAACCCTAAGGAATCCATTGGAAAACTAATAGAAATAATCAACAACTACAGCCAAGTGGCAGGGGACAAAATCAACCTACAGAAATCAGTTGCATTTCTATATACCAACAACGAACTATCAAAAAGAGAACTCAAGAAGACAATCCCATTTACAATTGCAAGAAAAAGAATAAAATATCTAGGAGTAAATTTAACCAAGGAAGTGAAAGACGTATACAATGAAAACTATAAGACGTTATTGAGCAAAATCAATGATGAGATAAAGAAATGGAAAAATATTCCATGCACTTGAATTGGAAGAATAAACATAGTTAAAATGTCCATACTACCTAAAGCAATCTACAGATTCAATGCAATCCCAATCAGAATCCCAAGGACATTCGTCACAGAAATAGAACAAAGAATACTAGCATTCATTTGGGGCAACAAAAGATCCTGTATAGTTAAAGCAATCCTGAAAAAGAAGAACAAGGCTGGAGGCATTCCAATCCCTGACTTCAAAACATACCACAAAGTGATAGCAATTAAAACAGCATGGTACTGGTACAAAAACAGACACACAGATCAATGGAACAGAATTGAAAGTCCAGAAATAAAACCTCATATCTATGGGCAGCTAATCTTTGACAAAGGAGCTAAGGACATAGAGTGGAGAAAGGAAAGTCTCTTCAATAAATGGTGTTGGGAAAACTGGACAGCCAGTTGCAAAAGAATGAAAGTAGACCATTTTCTTTCACCACAAAAATTAACTCAAAATGGATCAAAGACCTGAAGGTGAGACCTGAAACTATAAAACTCCTGGAGGAAAATATAGATAGTACACTATTCATCATCAGCCATAAAGGGATCTTTTTTAATTCCATGTCTACTCAGACAAGGGAAACAAAAGAAAAAATAAACAAGCGAGACTTCATCAGATTAAAGAGCTTCTGAAAGGCAAATGAAACCAGGATCAAAATGAATAGAATGAATAGGGAACCCACCAGCTGGGAAAAAATATTTGCAAAACATATATCTGACAAGGGGTTAATCTACATAATATATAAAGAACTCACACAACTGAATAACAAAAACACAAACAACTCGATCAAAAAATGGGCAGAGGAAATGAACAGACACTTCTCCAAAGAAGATATACAGATGGCCAATAGGCACATGAAAAGATGCTCAACATCACTAATCATCAGGGAAATGCAAATCAAAACCACACTAAGATATCATCTTACACCAGTTAGAATGGCTTTAATCACCAAGACAAAAAGCGACAAATGCTGGAGAGGCTGTGGAGAAATGGGAACCCTAATCCGCTGCTGGTGGGAATGCAAACTGGTGCAGCCTCTATGAAAAACAGTATGGAAATTCCTCCAGAAATTAAAAATAGAAATACCTTATGACCCAGCTACCCCACTACTGGGTATCTACCCAACGAACCTGAAATCATGTCTTGACATGAGTACAGCCATGTTTGGCTGCTCCATTGAGCTATAGCCACCAGCACACAAAGAAATATAAAGCTGCTTTCTGTGTGGTGGGAACTGGCCTTTTCCTGGGAACTGGCCTTTTTCCCACGGAGAGAGTTGCAAGTTGTAACATTTCAAGGCTCTTGGAGCATCGTAGCTCGGGATGGACTGGCCATCTGTGCCCGGCTAGGACGATAACCAGAGGGAACAATGCACGTACACAATTACTGGGCTGGGACATTAGCCAGGAGGCTCAGTGCACGTACGCCACTGATAAGCATTTGTGCATGGAAACACTAAATGCTTGTTCTGCAAACTCTGTAATTGCTTACTCTGAAAATTACTGATGGTATAAAAACTGCTGGAAACTGAGTCCTAGTGAGAGTTCCACCTGTGGAAGGGACGCCTTGCCCAGGACTTGTGATCCCTGCCCAGCCGCGTTGATTGACAGGACTCTCCCAGCAATGGGGCGTGGATGTTGTGAATAATTGATTTATTGTGAAGTAATTGATCTGATGTGTTCTCTTTTCAGTCCACCTGGTGTTTCTCTTTCCGGTTGATTTGTGTCATTTCCCTTCAGTCGATCTGGTGTTTCACTTTCCAGTCGAGCTGATGTTTTTCCCTCTTAATATTTGACCTATTCGAATCTGTTTGCAGACTCTCGCCTTTACTATCCTCTATATAATAAAATATACATTCAGTCCATTTGTTTGGAGTGGAAAGTTTCTTTTATGTCTCCGATTGAATCCCCGAAGCTCTCATAACAAATCAACAATCCAAAGAGGCTTATGCACCCCTATGTTCATCGCAGCATCATTCACTATGGCCAAGACATGGAAGCAACCCAAGTGTTCC
Organism: Ceratotherium simum simum; assembly: GCF_057802395.1. Lineage (NCBI taxonomy): Eukaryota > Metazoa > Chordata > Mammalia > Perissodactyla > Rhinocerotidae > Ceratotherium > Ceratotherium simum. Next base: position 2,026,645 of record NC_141932.1, read on the forward strand.
TCAACTGAAGATTAGATAAGGAAGATGTGGTGTATATATATATACCATGGAATACTACTCAGCCATAAGAAAAGACAAAATCGTCCCATCTGCAACAACATGGATGGACCTGGAGGGTATTATGTTAAGTGAAATAAGCCAGACAGAGAAAGACAAACACTGCATGATTTCACTTATATGTGGAAGATAAACCAACACATGGACAGATAGAACTGTTTGGTGGCTATGGGGGTGGGGGGGGTGGGCACAAGAGGTGGAGGGATGCACTCATATCGTGACTGACAAACAATAATGTACAACAAAAATTTCACAATAAAAAGAAAGACAAAAAAAAAATACTTGAAACTGACCTTTAATGGTGGTTAAATTTAGTGGTCAATAAAATAAAGTAAATTTATTTCAATTGAATGTTTAAAAGAAATCTGATCATTTCATCCACGTGAATAAACACTCAGTGACACATCATGTCTCCTCTGGAAGGCTTTTGATATTTGAGCATCCATCAAGACCTGGCAAAAGAAAGATTTACTATTTCCTCTGCTTTATCTTACACACACACACTGACAAGAGATTTTCACATATTGAGGTATATGGGGTAACTATTCAGGCTCTGCTTGAACTAAAGAAGTCTGACTTATAGCCTATCAAACATACTTTGTACACCTGGTTTAACTATTAAAGAATGCACTCTCTTAATATAAGAAAGCATACTTCCCCTCTTGGTAATGCCCTATTGGTAACTCCCTATTGATAATGACCTTATTAGTCCCTTTCCCTACATCAGGGTCATGTTGACCTGCTAATTTGCAACTGAATACCTCTTTGAAACTTGGATGAATATGTATCCTGGGCACGTTTATTATGTTCTTTGTTCTAAACAGGTATATGACTGTACTGAAAACCATGCTTCTCTGGAACGTTTTCTGGAAAAGGCCTTCCCAGGTTATAATACATTGGCTCAAGTAGAACTCACCTTGTTTCTCTTATCTGTAGAATGGTTATCGGTTATTCTGCATGGACAACATACAAACACACACACACACACACACACACTTTTCTTAAACCCCCTTCAGTTCTTTGAAGCCTTGAAAAACCTCTACGATCTAGATATTTCTAGGATTTTTTCTTTCCATTTGAAAGGACCTTCACTAAATATGCTTAGAAAATGCAAATAAATCTTTTGAGTATCAGCTTACGGTTCAAATCAGCAGTTTTATAAGGGTAAATACAAATCTAAAAAAGAAAAAAAAAAAAAACCCTGAGGCCAAAAGGGATAGCCACTACTACCCATTCAACACTTTTCTTAGAGTATTTGCTTTAGAAAATGTGTAATTGTGAATTCTTCCTCTGCCCCTTGGAGATATATGTAAATTTTTTAAAAGCTAAATAAGCCTCTTGCCGGTTTTACAACCCAGTAGTTTTTTCTTGCAGACCTGAGCCACATCGCTGAAATGTAACCATGGGAACAGCTCGGATCACGTCTCCCAGTCTCCATGGAAGGGTAGGAGCCTAACTTCAGCAGAAGCCTGGGTCCAACTTACAAAATTCCCTCCTGCCATAAAGACATGTGAAATTTATTTTTCCTTAGGATAAAGGCAATTGGCAAACACCAATGTCCATTCAGCTTACGAGGTGAATTTAAGATGGACTGTGTGTGACAAACGTGCTGTCAAGTCCTCTTACCTGAGGGCTAGTTATTGTTTATCTTAAGAACATGTGTATCCTGGGTTGTATCTGCCTGACTATGTAAAGGCTGAGAGTTCTTAATGACTTTATGGTCTCTTTAGTGGGTTGCCCTTGATGCACATCACATCCTGTTTCATGCTTATTCAAGAATATAACTGTTTTCTACTTGTGTGGAGAGGTTTTTTTGGTTAGCGGGAGATTTTTGTTTCTAATTATATTTCCCCAACAGTTTCTACCTCAGAACTCCAAAACACTGGAAATGTCCAACACGGTATTATCATGAAACACTCAAATTTCAGCAGTGAATACCGCCATCACTTTAGAAAGTCATCTTTGAGTAATTACTATTATTTTTACATTTTTTATTGAGGTAAAATAGAACATAAAATTGGCCATCTTAACCATTTTAAGTATACAATTCCGTGGCATTAAGTACATTCACGTTGTTGTGCAACTATCACCACTATCCATCTCCAGAACTTTTACATCAACCCAAACTGAAACTCCAAACTCAGGAGACAAAAATCTCCCTTCCCCTCTCCCCCAGCCCCTGGTAACTAATCCTCTACTTTCTGTGTCTACGAGTTTGACTACTCTAGATACCTCATAGAAATAGAATCATACAACATTTGTCTTTTCTGGTCTAGCTTACTTCACTTAGCATAATAGCTTCAAAGTTCTTCCATGTTGTACCATGTGTCAAATTTAATTCATTTTTAAGGCCGAGCAATCTCCTACTGTATGTATACACCACATTTTGTTTATCTATTCATCCATCCATGGACATTGGGTTGTTTCCACCTTTTGCCTATTGTGAATAATGATCCTGTGAACATTGGGGTACAAATATCTGTTTGAGTCTCTGCTTCCATGATTTTCAGTATAGTGGAATTGCTGGATCATATGGTAATTCTAAGTTGAATTTTTTCAGGAACTGCCATACATTTGAGTAATACCATGTTCATTAGGTTATATCATGTTCAGTTTTTGCGAGTCCACTAAGAGTTATGAGGTCATAGTTATAATTTTTATTCAATACTGAATCTCAAAGTCCTTGCATATAAGCCCACAAATGTTGAGAAAAGTAATCTAACAAATGGTGGGATGTTATGGAGGGAACTTATGGCACAGAGACCATGCTTGGAGCCTTTGTGTTCCTTGCCCAGTAGACAAAGCAAAACTTTGAGATGCGGGTATCACTGAAAATGAATACCAGGGGGCTGAATGTTGGCAAGACTAAAGACACCAGGACAGAGGGGCCGGCCCCGTGGCCTAGCGGTTAAGTGCACGAGCTCCGCTGCTGGTGGCCTGGGTTTGGATCTCGGGTGCACACCGATGCACCGCTTGTCAGGCCATGCTGTGGCGTTGTCCCATATAAAGTAGAGGAAGATTGGCATGGATGTTAGCTCAGGGCCAGTCTTCCTTAGCAAAAAAAGAGGAGGATTGGCATGGATGTTAGCTCAGGGCTGATCTTCCTCACCAAAAACAAAACAAAACAAAACAAAAAAAAGACACCAGAACAGAGGTGTTCATCAGCTAATGGCTTGGCTTCACAGCCTGGGTCATCCAAAATGATAGAATAGCATATAGACAGTGCAAGGAGACAAACATACTCACCAGGATCAGGGTGGCACGTGTGGCTCTGGCCTCATGGGAGGGTCTGGGGAAAGTCTGTTGTGAATGTGGTAGACTCACTGCTTGTGCCTGTGCAGGATAGAGATTATGGAGCCACTGGTCCAGACCATGAGACCCAAACACGTACCATCAGTGAAGGAGTAAATGACTGCAGCTCTGTAGAATATCAATCTCTCAGGAATGGGTGAGGAATAGTATCTATGAATGTTTTCCACACTCACGTTTTTGCTGTTCTTTTGGTCAGTTACATTCACAGTAATAAACATATTTAACAGGAGATGTAGGATCCAGCAGATGGAACAGTAGAAGCCAATGCACACTGTGGATCTCATTCTGAGCTCCATCCACACAGAGAAACTGGGGCAGAGTGTAATGGCCAGAAAACCACTGAGGAGAAAGGTGGCGCTGAGGAAGCCCACCCCCCGCCCACTTTGTGTAAATAGAAGACAAATTTACATCCAGTATCATTGGGAAAACATTTCAATCCAAAAGCCGCCACTGTCTGAGGGATCCCTTTAGAGAAAAGAACCAAGTTGTTAGCTAAGACCAGCTGATTGAGAATCAGGTCTGTGGGTCTCACGATGCATGCATTGAACAAAGTAACATTATAAAGATAAAGGAGTGAACAATTTCCAAGGACTCCAGCACCAATCTGAGTGAGGAAGGTATGACCCCTCTTTAAGTTAATAGAAATCAATCCATCCATTTAGAGGAGATGGTGAAGTTTGATTTTATTTGAATCAGAGGAATGTGGAGACTGAAAGAGAAAATTGGGTTACTCTCATTACATCCAGGAAGTGTCTTTTCTTTTTTTTTACTTTTTCTTTTTAAAAATTTTTTGTTTATTGCAGTAACATTGGTTTATAACATTGTATAAATTTCAGTTGTACATCATTATACTTCTATTTCTGCATGGATTACATCATGTTCCCATGTTCACCACCCAAATACTAATTACAATCCATCACCACACACATATGCCTAATTATCCCTTTAGCTCTCCTCCCTCCCCCCTTCCCCTCTGGTAACCACCGATCCAATCTCTGTCTCTATGTGTTTGTTTGTTGTTGTTATTATCTACTACTAAATGAGTGAGATCATACGGTATTTGACCTTCTCTCTCTGACATTTCACTTTGCACAATACCCTCAATGTCCATCCATGTTGTCACAAATGGCTGGATTTCATCGTTTCTTATGGCTGAGTAGTATTCCATTGTGTATATATACCACATCCTCTTTATCCATTCGTACCTTGATGGGCACTTAGGTTGCTTCCAAGTCTTGGCTATTGTGAATAATGCTGCAATGATCACAGGAGTGCATGTATCTTTACACATTGGTGTTTTCAAGTTCTTTGGATAAATACCCAGCAGTGGAATAGCTGGATCATATGGTAGTTCTATCCTTAATTTGTTGAGGAATCTCCATACTGTTTTCCATAGTGGCTGCACCAGTTTGCACTCCCACCAGCAGTGTATGAGAGTTCCCTTCTCTCCACATCCTCTTCAACACTTGCTGTTTCCTGTCTTGTTAATTATAGCCATTCTGACAGGCGTGAGGTGATATCTCATTGTAGTTTTGATTTGTATTTCTCTGATAGTTAATGATGTTGAACATCTTTTCATGTGCCTCTTGGCCATCTGTATATCTTCTTTGGAGAAATGTCTGTTCAGGTCTTTTTCCCATTTTTTAATTGGGTTGTTAGTTTTTTTTGTTGTTGAGATGCATGAGTTCTTTACGTATTTTGGAGATTAAGCCCTTATCAGATGTGTGGTTTGCAAATATCTTCTCCCAACTGTTAGGTTGTCTTTTCATTTTGTTGATGGTTTCCTTTGCTGTGCAGAAGCTTTTTAGTTTGATGTGGTCCCATTTGTTTATTTTTTCTATTGTTTCTCTTGCTGGGTCAGACACGGTGCTTGAAAATATGTTGCTAAGATTGATGTCAAAGAGTGTACTGCCTATGTTTTCTTCTAGAAGTTTCATGGTTTCAGGTCTTACATTCAAGTCTTTAATCCATTTTGAGTTAATTTTTGTGTATGGTGTAAGATAATGGTCTACTTTCATTTTTTTGCATGTGGCTGTCCAGTTTTCCCAACACTATTTGTTGAAGAGACAGGAAGTTTCTTTTCTCAAAATACCCTTTATTCTCAGTGAATATGAACATGAAGGATGACTTCTCTTCTCTGGTTCTGCACATAAGGAGCTTGGAATTCACCATGCTGACTTCACAGAAAGTAAAAAGCTAAACAGACTAGAAAATCAACAACTTTTCTTGGATCTGTAACAGAGGGTAGGACACAGGGCAAACCACTGACCCCAAGATTGGAGAGACAAATGACTGAAAACACAGAGTTATGGATCAGGGGAGCAGAGAAACTCATGAGCAGAAAGTGCCATGGGAACCTGCGCTGGGGCTGGGAAACCTGGACTGTAATTGATGAATTGCTGGAGGCTCAGGGCTGACAACTCTGAGAGTTAGAAATTCCAGGGGCCCAGTTATAAGGGCCTCCACAAAACTGTGAGATTTCCCTCCAGGAGCTCGACCAGATTCACACAGTAAATACTGAAGGAAAAAACCCATCGATTAGTTGTCAACTTTGATTATAAACTCTAGGGCAACAACTAAAAACAGTAAAAAAAGAAGTATGACTGATACGCTAAGAAAGGAGACGAAATGGAATCATATAAAATGCTCAATTAAAACCACAAAAGGTAGAAAGAGCATGGAAGGCAAAAATAGGAAGAAAGAACAAGGGCAACAAATGAACGTGAAGAACAGGCCATTCAGAACCACAGATCTATTTCTTGCAGAATCATTTGTAACTACAAAGATTGGAACCCACCCACCTTCTCTCAGTGCATGACGGAATGAATCCCAGTGCCTCCCCCCACCCCATGAAACCCAGAACCATGGCCACTGTGGATGCAGTGAGGATGTTCTCTTGACTGTCACCCTGACGGGACACACTGTCATGTCCAAAGAAACAAAAAGAAAGTCTCAGAACATCCTGTGTCATTAGCTTTATTTTACTAAGACCCAGAGAGAAATATACATTGATATGTTTTTTTGTGTGTATGTCTATATCTTTGTATTTAAAAACTGGAATAATAATTTTTTTTTTTGTAGGGAAGCATTCGCCTTGAGCTAACATCTGCTGCCAATCTTCCTCTTGTTTTTTGTTTTGTTTTTTTCTCCCAAAGCCCCAGTTCATGGTTGTATATCCTAGTTGTAAGTCCTTCTAGTTCTTCTGTGTGAGCCTTGCCACGGCACAGCAACTGACAGATGGGTGGAGTGGTTCTGTGAGCAGGGTGTGAACCCAGGCCACTGAAGCAGTGACAGTGCAGAACTTTAACCACTAGGCCATCAGGGCTGGCTCAAGAATAAATTTTAATTTTTTTAATTTTTTAATTTTTTAAATTTTTATTTCTTATGTGAGGAAGACGGGCCCTGAGCTAACATCTGATGCCAATCCTCCTCTTTTTGTTGAGGAAGATTGGCCCTGGGCTAACAACCATGCCCATCTTCCTCTACTTTATATGGAATGCAGCCATAGCATGGCTTGACAAGTGGTACCTGGGTGCCCACCCGGGATCCAAACTTACGAACCTCAGGCCGCTGAAGCGGAGCACGTGCACTTAACTGTTATGTCACTAGGCCGGCCCCTCAACAATAAATTTTTAAAAGTATAAAAATGGGTACCCAGGGCTGGCCTGGTTGCATAGTGGTTAAGTGCACATGCTCCACTGCAGCGGCCTGGGGTTTGCAGGTTTGGAGCCTGGCCACAGACCGACACACTGCTTGTCAAGCCATGCTGTGGTGGTGTCCCATATAAAGTAGAGGAAAATGGACACGGATGTTAGCCCAGGGCCAATCTTCCTCAGCAAAAAGAGGAAGATTGGCATTAGATGCTAGCTCAGGGTTGATCTTCCTCACACACAAAAAAAGTAAATAAATAAAAAAAATAAAAATGGGTACCTGTGAGGAAGAGAGGAAACTGCCTAGGAGACAGGATGAAGCTCCACTGCTCTGAACGTATCTCGGTTTGGTTTATAAGTTTATAAGTATTTTTCTCAAATGCATAAATTGCCAAAAATATTTTCAAATATAATTCATAAAACTAAGGAGAAAATAAAAAAACTCTAAGGAAATAAACATAACTTTATTCCAAATTAGGGTTTAACTAAACAAAGAAGAATTATTTCCACTGAATTTTTTTTTTGGTGAGGAAGATCAGCCCTGAGCTAACATCCATGCAAATCCTCCTCTTTTTTTTTGCTGAGAAAGACTGGCCCTGGGCTAACATCTGTGCCCAGCTTTCTCCACTTTATGTGGGATGCCGCCATGGCATGGCCTGACAAGCAGTGCATCGGTGCCCACCCGGGATCCGAACCCAGGCCGCCAACAGTGGAGCATGTGCACTTAACCACTATGCCATGGGGCTGGCCCCGTCCACTGAGTTTTAAGCAAAATTATTTGAATATATGTTCTGCTTTAATAAATAATTGAACAAAAGAAAAGTAAAATGTTTCGATAATAATATTGTGAACAAATATAATGAGTAATTCATTTCCAATTTTATATATGCATATATATGAGATATATATATATGTAGTCTTTAAATACCATCTTTACTAAAAGCAACCCAAGCTTCCTGAAGAAATTGCTGGATCCACACCTAGAGCAGGAGGTACAGGGGAGGAGCTTAGAACCCTTTCTGCACAAGAAAGCAGAGGAGCCACCAAAGACAACTGGGTTCATGGGAACAGAAAAGAGAAAGGTTGGCATGAAGGAGTCCCACTGGCAATGGGTGGGACATTTATGGCACCAAGTAATATTTGTAATGATTAAAATGAATATATACAATCCTATATGCTTGATACTGCTAAAAGCAAAACAGAACAATCCACACAGTTGGAGAATGGTAAAGAACCAAATAACCACAATGATAAGTAGAAATAAAGAGGGAGGATCAAGATCTTTCTTTTCTCTCAGAACTGTTCCTCAGGAAACTTTCTCTTCTTGGTAGACAGTTTCCACCTAACAGAGGTAAAGGGAGGACTGACCTGGATCATCCTTATCCTGAGCGTACAGTCACTAAACATTGAAGGGGAGGAAAACTATCCTCTACTCACTCTGGGTCCTTTCTGGCTGGGGTATGAATTAAATTGGCATGAGACAGAATAACAAGAGAAAATCAAACAAAGCTTTATAACATGTATACATGGGAGAGACCCGGAAAAACTGGGTAACTCCACAAAATGGTAGAGGTTCTCTTCTTAAACAGCATATTCATGTAAAGACAAAGGAGGATGTTGGGGGTGGGGAGAGTCAGCTATGGGAGATTACCAGAAAAGCACAGTAAAAAAGAGTAATGTTATTATGCAGATTTAAGGCCTAGCCATCCACATTGACAAACTTCTAGAAGGCCCCCTTCCCAGTACAGATAGGGAGATACCTTTACAAATGGAGATTTCTGGTACAAATGTAAATGTTTGGTAAACAGAACTTTGATAAAAATGGGCTTAGCAAGGACCCTCCCAGTGTAGCCATACTCAGAGTTATCTATGGTGATGGCCTGTCCTGGGGACAGGCCTTCTATCTTAAATCCTTGTAGGCAGTTAGTGGTGGGGGGGGCAGGTGTCAAAGTTTCTTTCAGAGTCTTCTGAGCCTTTATTGTCTTCAGCTCAAAATAATCTGCATACCAGAGTGGCACATCTTGGGGCGGCCTGCCCTGAACCCCATTAACATCAATGAGTGCAAAACTCTTTAGGAGCCAGCTCAATGGTGAATATCCTACTGGATGGATATTACATTTTCATGTGATGCAAAAAGAAGTAGACAGAAGTAGACATGAATATCTATGAATGAGTCTACCCAAATGTTACATTAAGTAGAATAACCATCTGTTTGAGGAATTCTGGGGCAAAAAAAGTCATGCAGAATGATACCTCAAGGAGACAATAAGCCAACTCAGAATAAGGAAAGTTCTATACGATAAATGACGTCTTTAATGAAACAAAATATTTGAAGATAAAAGAGGGAGAGTATCTGTAAAATATAACAAAATCAAAGGACATATATATATGATACAAGGGTCAGAAAACTGGTTGGATGTGGAATCAAACAAAATATTCTGAATTTTTAATAATTACTCAGGTGAATTTTAACAATGACCTGTTTTTGATGATACCAAAGAATTAACATGTTTATGGAGGATAAGATCCTGTAAATGATAAAAAGAAAAGCACCTTTGTCTTTTAGAGAAATTAATGATGTATTTAGAGATGCAAATATATGGCTGCTAGGATTTGCTTGAACTTAAGTAATTCCTGGAGGAGACCTGGATGCAATTAGACCTGAAATGAGTTGAGCCCTGGATTGGTCCTGGTGGAGCTGGGTGGCACATTCACATGGTCTGTTATATCACCTCCTCATCTTTTGTAGATGTCTGGAAATTTCCATATTAATGTTTAAAAATTCTTATTTCAATATTTAACAAATATTGAGATTTTGTTTTCTATTTGCTGCGACATTTTTTTTTCTTCTGGGCACCATAATTGTTTACTGTGTCACTTCACCGGCAATTTTCAGATAGTGTTATGCTGAACTGGAGTCTCTTTATATTATTATATTTCTACTTTTTTCAGAAGCCAGATTCAAAAATTTAAATGCCTTCCCTATTCAGAGAGACAAATCAAAGGAAAGAGGCCAGCCACGTGGGAAGAACTGGAAAACACAGAATGAAAGACCCAAAGAAATGGTTGTTGCTCCCAGTTCTAAGTTTTTGTCAACATTTGTGTTATCACTTCATCAAATCTAGATTGTTTTTTAAAAAATATCCTTGGGCCGGCCCTGTGGCTTGGTGGTTAAGTGCGCGCGCTGCGATGCTGGCGGCCCGGGTTCGGATCCCGGGTGCGCATCGAGGCACCACTTCTCTGTCCATCCTGGGGCCGAGTCCCACATACAGCAACTAGAAGGGTGTGCAGCAGTGACATACAACTATCTACTGGGGCTTTGGGGGCAAAAAATAAAATAAATAAAATCTTAAAAAAAAAAAAAAAAAATCCTTAAATATTTTTTTAAGATTGGCCTGAGCTAACATCTGTTGCCAATCTTCCTCCTTTTTTCCTTTTTTCTCCCCAAAGCTCCAGTACATAGTTGTATGTCATAGTTGTAAATCCTTCTAGTTGCTCTATGTGGGACGCCACCTCAGCATGGCTTGATAAGCAGTGAGTAGGTCGACACTAAGGATCCGAACCAGTGAACCCCAGGCTGCCTAAGTGGAATGCTCGAACTTAACCACTACGCCACCGGGCTGGCCCCTCCTTAATTTTTTAAAATCTTTTTATTTGTTTTATTTATTTTTTATTTATTTTATTTTTATTTTTTTGTGAGGAAGATCAGCCCTGAGCTAACATCCATGCCAATGCTCCTCTTTTTGCTGAGGAAGACCAGCTCTGAGCTAACATCTATTGCCAATCCTCTTTTTTTTCCCCAAAGCCCCAGTAGATAGTTGCATGTCATAGCTGCACATCCTTCTAGGTGCTGTATGTGGGACTCCACCTCAGCATGGCCAGAGAAGCGGTGTGTCAGTGCACGCCTGGGATCCGAACCCGGGCCGCCAGCAGCGGAGCACAAGCACTTAACCATTAAGCCACGGGGCTGGCCGCCCCCCCTTAATTTTTGTAAAAAAACAAATTTCCATTTAAAACCCAAAGCAAACAGACACAATCTACTTACTATTTAGGTGACACTTATTGACTTCCACTTTCAGACCCCAGTAATGGATAAAGCTGAGGTTTCTCAAGGGAACACTATCTCTGGTAAAATTTTCCTTTTTTCCAACACTAAAAATCACCCTTTTAAGTATTACAGTGGTTATACTTAGCAGCACATGAAAATCGTTCAGAAATAAGACCACATGTTGAAATCTACCATTTTAAAAATTCAGTATCCAGTATCTGTAACAAGAACAATTCAGAAGGCAAAAGTACAACCATACTGAATTCTATGGTCATCACACATTTACCTTTTAACCCGTGGAGATGACTCAGTTGAATAATTGTGAAATCAATTGCTAATTAGTAAATGGAATAAAATGAATTATTAATAGTTATAAGAGTTTAGAAAATGCACAAATGCTGGTAAAATGAATAATTTACAAATTTTTCTCTCTAGAGACCATGTTATATTTGAACATGACAAAAAAAGTGCTTTGAGAAAACGTGTGCAAATGTACAGAACAACCACAGAATTAAATAAATATGGAATAAATATTTCAAGAAAATGAAGAACTGGGTCGGCCCCCGGCTTAGCGGTTAAATGCGCGCGCTCTGCTGCTGGAGGTCCGGGTTTGGATCCGGGGTCACACCGACGCACCGCTTCTCCGGCCATGCTGAGGCCATGTCCCACATACAGCAACTAGAAGGATGTGCAGCTATGACATACAACTATCTACTGGGGCTTTGGGGGGGAAAAAATAAATAAATAAATAAAATCTTTAAAAAAAAAGGAAAATGAAGAACTTAAAATAGCATCTAAAGAAATGCAGAGAGAAACAATTATCTTGCATGGAGTGCTTTGATATTTTAAATATTTTGATCAACTAAATATCAGCATGTATAAACCATGTAATTTATAACTAAATGCAACATTCCCAAATATCCTGTGCTGGAGAAAAGAAGAAGAAGAAGACGATGATGAAGATGAAGATGACGAAGATGAGGATGAAGAGGAAGACAAAGACAAAGACAAAGAAGAAGGAGAAGAAGGAGAAGAAGGAGGGGGAGGAGGAGGGGAAGGAGGAGAAGGAGAAGATAGAAAATGAAATTGAATGTAATGGAGTAGTTCTGAAAAATATGTTTTTTAAATTACAAATACAGCTTGTTTATAGTGAACCAAGGATATAGAACAGAGAATCCAAAAAATAATTTTAAGTATTTGGTAGGTAGGTAGATAGGAAAATAGATACAGAGATAGAAAAGTCATTAGATCTATTAAATTTTTAAATTTTTTAAAAATAGAGAGCTAAGACTTAAGGTATAAAAAATATTATCAATTTAGTGTATAACTAAAAATGAGATAAAATTACTTGCAAAAATGTTATTAAATACATAGTATAAAAATATTTGGACACAGGTAGAAAAACGGCACATTTTTAGTGTATGCCATCGAGATAAATAAACCTATTCATATACTGGCATATAAATATACAAATTAAAATACCATAGATTAATCATATAGGAATGTGTGTACTTTTTTTGAAACATGAGTTGTGGCAAATACACATTAAGCAATAGAAAAAAAGTGTGGCGCCATACAATAATCTAGGAATATTAGAATATATATACTAGTAAAACTCACATAAAATGAAAGACACAAAAATATAAAGATGAAACAGAACATTAGAAAATATTTTATATAACAAAATATAAAAGAGAGGTTGTTGATAAGATTTTAAGTGCCCATCCTAAACAATTAGATAAAGGAGCATATGTTTTCTAAGCAGAGAAATTATATAAACAAGCCTTTCTTAGGACAAAAAGTACTATCAAATATAAAATGTGTTTCCCTCAAAATTATCATGCACATACAAAGTAAATTTTAAAAGAGGTATCATTTTTCATTTAAAAATACATTTTTTTTTTTGCCAAATGTTTAACTTAGGGTCACAGCTTAAGCTTAATCATTTGTATAATGATCATCTTAAGTTTTGCATGATCATGTCTAGACAAAATTCAGTGAATTAATCATGGTTTCTCAGTTCAGCATTACTTAAGCAGAATGAGAATAGAATCCTTCTGCATTGACATGATATTATTAAATAAATTTTTTTTTTTTTTGTGAGGAAGATCAGCCCTGTGCTAACATCTGCCAATCCTCCTCTTTTTTTGCTGAGGAAGACCAGCCCTGGGCGAACCTCTATGCCCATCTTCCTCCACTTTATATGGGACGCGGCCACAGCATGACTTGCCAAGCCGTGCATCGGTGCGCGCCTGGGATCTGAACCTGTGAACCCCGGGCCGCCGCAGCGGAGCGTGCACACTTAACCACTTGCGCCACCCAGCTGGCCCCAAAATAAATTTTTATAGTCATATTCAATTTGACAGAAAATTTTATAATCACCTAAAATTTAGATGTTTTCCGTAGAATTCAAATTAGGATTCAACAAAACAACTGTCTTTATTTTTGAAATACTATTTTACTTGTTTACTTTAATAATTAACAAGTTATTGGGGCTGGCCTGGTGGTGTAGCAGTTAAGTGCTCAAGTTCTGCTGCAGCGGCCCAGGGTTCGCAGGTTCCGATCCCAGACACGCACAGACACACCACTTGTCAAGCAATGCTGTGGCGGCATCCCATATAAAGTAGACGAAGATGGGCACGGATGTTAGCCCAGGGCCAGTCTTCCTTTGCAAAAAAAAAAAAAAAAAGGAGGATCAGCATCAGACGTTAGCTCAGGGCTGATCTTCCTCACCAAAAAAAAAAAAAAAAAATTATTAAATTACAATAAGTGATTTACCCAGCATTAAAATGTGGGAAATAGTAGAATCCAGATGGAGTACAAATTAGTTAAAAGAAATAGGTGCTAAAAAATCAAAAATGTTTCTGGAACGATGCACAACAGTCAATAATATATTAACCTCTGTGTGAGAGAAGAGGGAGAGAAAAGTGGATGAGAAAAGAACATGCATTTCACATACATGCACAAAGATCTGTTCAAATTTCTCTTAGGAATAAAGAAAGCATACTACACACATTGAAAGTGTAGTAGAAATCTATCAAAAATCCAAATAAGAGAAATAGGAGAATGCCCTGAGAAATTATCAAGGAGTCATAAAAATAAATTTGAATTATATGCAGGCCAGACTATCAAATAAGAAAGAGAACAGCTAAATTTTGGTAAATATTTTTGAGCAAGAAAATCTCCAAATCCTGGACCAGCTGTGGTTGTGGATCTGGGTGCCCTTCAAGAACTGCACTCATTCATGGAAAAACAAAGACCTTTCTCCTTCCCTTCATCAAAGTGTTTCCTACGGAGGCACAATTCGGGGGCACCGGGCACATCTTCCTTCCCGCGCAGTGATGGGGAGATGCCGGCTCCACAGCTCTCCCAGCTGGGAGCGGTCGAAGCTTTCACTGCTGAAAACCCAGTGGGGCGACAGCTTCAGACGCCACAGTGGGTCTGGAGCAGATGCAGAGGTTCGCAGACCATCACAGCACTTTTATCTGGTTACAGGTCAGAGTTGCAGTGAGACGTTAACACATTTGTAATCCCTGACTACTCCTGCTCCCTAAGCCTGGCAATCTCTCTCACTTTCAAAAAAAATGAGATTCCTATTTCACTACATGGGAGATATAGTTTACCTTCCTCACACTTATCCCAGAAATGTTCTATAGAGATGAAAGTACTGGTGCAAGAAAGTGCATCCTGCTCCACAGAACCCAGAGTAAAGGAGACGGAGGTCTCCAGTTTTGCATTGATCACAGAAAGTTCTCACAGACACACTGTCACAGCCAGCAAAGCCCGACACACCAGCACAGATGTCATGAGTGTCCTCTGTCCTAGGTGCCACCAGACACCAGGTGTGTACACAGCAGCTGAGCGCTGAACACACTGGCAGCATCTTGTCAGCAGGAGCGGGGGCGTGAGGGAGGGTGTCTGCACTCAGGGAGAGGATTCCAGAAGGGGCACTGACAGAGAAGGGGCACAGGACACGCCAGGCACCCGGGGACAGGAAGGTGGGGTTAGCTCTACCTCTCAGGAACCCTCAGAAAATATCGCTCCTTCATGTCTTTTTCTGTGCTCAGTTTCAACTCCGGGGGTGGGGAGAGGAGTCACGTCCACACCATATTTCTTAGGAGGTTTCTAGAGAAACATTCTGCTTTCTTGGTGTTGATACAAAATAACCAATAACCACCCTATAGAAAAGAGAAATAAGGTGAGTTTATTTGAGCCAGAGTGAGGATTATAACCCGGGAAGGCATTAGAAAGCCTTCTGGAGAAGCATGGTTTTCATACAGTCTTGCATCTTTTTAGAACAAAGAACATACATTAAACACACCCAGGATACATTTTTATCAAAATTTCAAAGAGGTATTCAATTGCAAATTAGCAGGTCAACGTGACTGTGACCGTGATGTCAGGAAAGGGACTAATCCGGGCATTACCAATAGGGTGTAGGAGGGGAAGTATGCATTCTTATTTTGAGAGTGCATTCTTTACTTTCATGGTTAAGCAGATGTACAATGTATGTTTGATAGGCCATAAGTCAGGCTTTTTAGTTCAAGCTGAATCAGTTTTGAACCTGATTATTTATCCCAGATACCTCAATATGTGAAAATCTCTTGTCACTAGGAATCCATCTCTCTGTCTAAAAAGAAGGCCCACTCACCAAATGCTGCTGCTGCTGGGACAGTAGCTACCATGGTCACAGCCTGAGCACAAGTGCAAAGGGGGCATCTTGTCCCCGAGATGAGGCTGGGGACACAATGAGGTCACCTCCCTGCTGGGGACTGATTATCATTCCCCTTGGAAGTGCAGGCACAGTGTCTCCATGGGGAGTGGAAATTTTCTCAGAAAAACAATTGAGAAATGTGCAAATTACCAAAAGTGATTAGGAACAATTTGTCATGATTAACCAACTAGAAAGAGAGAGAGAGAGACTGAGAAACGGAAAGGGAAAACATCTTTCAGGGGCCTGGAAAAGACCAGGTGAAAGTGACAGGGAGACACGGACACCGAGGTCTGGGGAGGGAGAGAAGGAAGCTGAGAACAAGACTGCACATTGTTTCTTGTCAACCTGAGGTGTTTGCCTCCAAAATATGATTATTTTTCAACTCTGGTAACTTTGCACAGTGGCAGCCTGGAAGGGAGAAGGAAAGAAAGTGTTGATTAGGAACAAAATGCCAGAGTGTTAGAAATAACCTTGGAGAAAGTGCAGACACCTTTCCTCACAGCTTCAGTAGGCATGGGTGAAGCATCGATGTCTGTCACACATTGTTCTTGGCGTCTGAGGGGGACCAGGAAAGATGACTTGCAAAGACCTGCCTCTACTGAGCCAATATTAGAGATGAGAAAGATGGACAATAACAAATAATAAATAAAATCTTCAGTATGTTACAAGATGGTAAGTGCCTTGGAATTAAAAGAAAAGAGCTGGGTTAGCGTATGAGCAGGGATTGAGGGGAGGAAGCAATATCACCTGGGTAGTAATGGGTGACCTCATGGACAAGTGACTATTTCAGACACTGCTTGAAAAAAGATGAGAAGTAAGCCAGGCAGATCTCATCTGTATATCACCCCAACCCAGGAAGCAGCAGTGTCATGTCCCAGGAAAGCCAAGGGCCAGTGCACGTGGAACCAGGTGGGGGGCAGAAGGTAAGGAGGAGGTCAGAGAAAAACATGGGAGGAAGACATGTAAGGCGGTCTAGGTTTCTACAAGAATTTTGAATTTTCTCTAAGTAAAATGGGAGCCATTACAGGATTTGACCAAAATAGACACTATGTGATTCACCCATTGAAAGGTTCATGTTGACTGGTGAGGGGAGAATACGCTGCAGAGAAGAAGGGGAGGAAGAGGAAGAACAGTCAGACAACCAATGAGCAAACCAAGGGAAGAGAACATGGTGGCACTGTCCAGGCTAGTCGCAGAGACAGTGATGGAAAGTGGTCCCACTGTGGATACATTGTGAAGACAGAGCCAGCAAGACGTCTGTAGGACTGGATGTGGGGAGTGAGAACAAGAACGAATCAAGGATGGTCCCTAGGTTTGTGGACTCAGCAACAGCAAGGATGAAGTTGGCCTCAACTGAAGGTGGGAAGGCTGTGGCCAGGGCGGCTCACATTCCTGTGAAAATTACACACCCAAGTGAAAAATACTCCTCAGTTTGAATGCATGTTTTACTCCCAACTAAACCATGGTAAGTAGTTGTATAATGTCTTATTTAACTGTTACATCATATGAACATCTAACCTTACAATTGAAAATGTTATGAATGTTTATTATTCTATTTATTTTTTAAGTTGTGAGACATGGTGTTAAGCTTCCGTCTGCAGCCTCACCCCTATCAACTCTCTCCATTCACAAAAACCTTCAGCCTCCTATGTCTGCTCGCCTTCTTTGAATATTCTATTGTTGACACAAAATAACGAATAACTATTCTACAGATAAGATAGATACATATCTATAGATAAGGGAAATAAGGTGAGTTTTACTTGAGCCAGAGTGAGGATTATAACCCGGGAAGGCATTTTCCAGAAAGAAAGAAAGTGTTCCAGAAAAGCATGGTTTTCAGTATAGTCTTATATCTTTTTAGAACAAAGAACATACATTAAACACACCCAGGATACATTTTCATCAAAGTTTCAAAGAGGCATTCAGTTGCAAATTAGCAGGTCATCGTGACCCGGATGTCAGGCAAGAGATTAATAAGGGAGTTACTGATAGGTGTTACCTATACAAGAGTAGGAGGGGAAGTATGCATTCTTGTCTTAAGAGAGTGCATTCTTTAATGGTTAAAGCAGATGTACAATGTATGTTTGATAGGCCTTAAGTCAGGCTTTTTAGTTCAAGTCGAATCAGTTTTGAACCCAAATAGCTACCCCATATACCTCAATATGTGAAAATCTCTTGACACTCTATATTTGCAGCTGTGTGCATTTTCATATCTGCTCATCTCTTCTCATTAACACTTAGTGAACAAATGACACTCTGTGTGAAGTTCTGTGGCTGCAGTTGTGGACAGAACAGACACAGAGCTTTTGCTCCAATGGACCTCCCATGCTGGAGAAAGAGGCAAGTGTGATGAAACTGGTGCCTGATTCTTCCCTCAGCACATCTCATCTCTCCTCCAAGGTTACCGCTGAGAACACTTCTCTATTACCCAAGGTGTCACGCAAGGACATCCCTAAAACATTTTCCATATCTAATGCTTTGTTTTTAAGTTGTGCTTGCTTATAGGAACCAAGGCAGAACAATGCCAGATGGCCAAATGGCAGAACCAGTCCAAACCAGAAAGATCCAAGATGGCAATGGGGTGCCGTGCTCAAAAGGAAATATGTGCTAAAGGTGCCATGCACAAAAAGAAACTTGTGCAAAAGGTGCTGTGTACAATAAGGGAAGAAGTGTGTATGCCCCAAATGCCCCCTGCCCTGATCAATGACGTGGAGACCCTTCCCCCTGCTCATCTTCCTTTTGGGGAGAAGGTGTTTTAGAGCATGAGCTCTGCTTCCTCTATTCATTGATCAATGAATAAAGTTTCTGCCCTGATATTCCAAACCCCATTTTGTTCTATTGGCAAGAGCAGCTCTGGACAAAAGGACCCACTTGCGAGTCACTGGTCCCTTAGGGATCAGTAACAAAATATGGCAACAACAAAGGGACTGGAATAGTCACTCGCTCCTCTTCTTGAATTTGGCCTCTTGGCTCCCAGTGGGTGAAGCAATGGGCTGTGGAAGCACGTGCCGGGCTGACTCACCTATGCTGTCGGAGGTACGTGAGTGGAAGGGAAATCAGGACTGTCCTGCCCGGTGCTTGGCCACTGGACTTTCCCCACTGACTCTTACCAAGCCAGCACCTGCAGCTGCACTTAACTTTTGTCTTCTGCCGCTTGGTTTGAGTCAAGGAGTATCTCTTACAAGCCAACATAAAGTCTACCTTTGGTTTAGCATCAGAACAGAAGGTGTGTGTACATGCAGGACTGAGGGAGAAGAGGGGCTTCTCCGCAGGAATGGACTGAGGGAGCTCTTTTCCTCAGAAAAGGACTGAAGGAGCTTCTTTCCCTGGGAATGGTTTTGCCAGTCCCTTAAAGCAGCCCCTCTCTCAAGGACAGGTACTAGTCTGTGAGGGATGGACTAGGTGAGGGATCAGGGATGCCTGATCACCCCAGGTCACGGTTAGGGGCGCCCAATCCTCATGGCCAAGACACCTCAGTGGGAGATTTTGAGGTGGTGCTGGAAGGAGGTAAGAACAGCTGTTCAGGGTTTTTGTCTTTGCACTAACCTTCTTCCAACAGGACTGGCCAGGAATGATGGGCTTTACATAAAAGTGATTACACCTCTTATGCTTGATTATATTCTAAATTATATTGTGGGGATAAATATTGCATCTCACTGGGAAACGTTTCCCTTGCCTGATATTATGAGGGCATATAAATCCACCCTTCAGGCAATGTTAATTAAGCATGGTAAAGGAGATCTCATTTTAAAATGGTCAAATTGACTTCAAAAACAGCTATAAAAAGGATCCTTACTGCAAAAAGAAAAGAATCTTTGGATGAAGATAACCCGGGATAATTTAAAATTACAGTGGCCACTTTGAGGCTCCTTTGAGCCTCCAAAACTTGTACATTGGCTGTTAGAAGGACTGTTCCAGTTAGGTAAGATCATTCAAGAAGTGAACGTATTGAGTCATGGCTTTACAGAAACCCCCGTAATCTACCTTTGGGGGATGACCCAATATGAGCCCCTCCCAGGGTTAACAAGACTCTGGGAGATTTTCTGGGAAACTGCTAACCTTAAACAGTCAAGGGAAAACTAAAATAAAAAAAAATTAATGGAGTTGTATAATGCTGTCAGGAATAATTATTGTTTGAACCAGCTGAAACTTGACAAGATTTAGTAACTTATGATCAGAAGTTTGGCCAAATCAGAAGCTGATATTTAAAACTTGATAGAAACTTTTTAGGCCTTCTTCCCTAAATTACAATAAAACTATGTACCCAGAGGGGAACCAAGCAAATTAAGGATAATGTAACTGGATGGGTGTGTCAGTCCTTTGATAAGTAACTAACTTCCCCTGTTAATCTCAAAAATTTGTGACCTCTCTGGGAGCTATTATCTAGGCCATTCCAGATTCCTAAGACTGAAAGAGAAAAAAAAAAAATGGGAAAAGAAGCTTTTGGAGTTGCAGACTGCTCTGAAAGCACCCTTGCCCAAAAATCTAAGGAAAAATTTTAAAACACAGGCTATAAAATCTTTGTTGTATCTGTCTTTTGCTTATGTGTGTGTCTATATGTGATATTTTACAACCTCCAGATGTATTGCCAAAATTAAGAGCTCTGCTTAATTGGCTTAAAGTAAGGGCTTACATAAATTATTTCTAAATGTAATAGAAACTAACCCAAGTCTTTCAAGTTAAGGTGATATGAAACAAAGCTTATTTAAGTTTGTTGGTTTTGAAACTGAGAACTAAGGAGTTAAAAAATCTTCCCTAGAGCAAAAACTTTGAGATAAGCTTTGTTAACTGCAGCTGTACAAATTCAACATGTTTGTTGTTCAAAACTAACCATGTTGGGCCGGCCCCGTGGCTTAGTGGTTAGGTGCGTGCGCTTCGCTGCTGGCGGCCCAGGTTTGGATCCCGGGCGCGTACTGATGCACCGCTTCTCTGGTCATGCTGAGGCCGTGTCCCACGTACAGCAACTAGAAGGATGTGCATCTATGACATACAACTATCTACTGGGGCTTTGGGGGGAAAAATAAATAAATAAAATTGAAAAAAAACAAAACAAACAAAAAAACTAACCATGTCTAGGGGGCTGACCCAGTGGCACAAGTGGTTAAGTGCATGCACTCCACTGCGGCTGCCCGGGGTTCACTGGTTCAGATCCTGGGCATGCATCGACGCACTGCTTGGCAAGCCATGCTGTGGCGGTGTCCCATATAAAGTGGAGGAAGATGGACACTGATGTTAGCCCAGGGCCAATCTTCCTCAGAAAAAAAAAAAAGGAGGATTGGCAGATGTTAGCACAGGGCTGATCTTCCTCACCAAAATAAAAAAAATGAAAAAATAAAAAAAACTAACCATGTCTTTCTGTCCTTCTTTAGTGAGTGAGGGAGTTGTCTTTCTCAGAAATTCAAGGTCTAGACATCAAGATTCAGTCTTCAAGGCCAAATGCAGGCTGGTGGGAAGACACCAACCAGCAAGGCCACATGCACCCTCCTCTACCTAAAACCCCAGCACATGCTCTCTTTCCTCTGCCTAAAACCACAGAAAAAAACCCCTATCTTTTTCCCTTTGAGGAGGTGGATCTAAGTTCTAACTCCCATCTCCTTTTCTGGCCGCATTTGATAGTAAACCTCTTTCCTTGCCACAAGCCTGGCATTTCAGTTATTGGTCCTACTGTGTGGTGGTTAAAAGAATCTGTGTTTGTGTTTGGCAACAGTTTGATTAAAATAGGCATGTCTTTAGAGTTATCAGCATCAGACATGATGCAGACATGTAGCCTTTATTAGTGAAATAAGCTCATGTTATCTCTGTTATAAAACTGGTTAGCAAAAATAATAACAAAATGATAGCTAATTTTCTCTAATGTCTCATGAAATTTTGTAGGCTATCTACATAATTGTTGGGAACAAGTAAACTAAGTAGATGTGAAAAAGATAAGAATGTTGGGTGAACTTTTTAACAATAATTATGGCATATGTATTTAAAATAACTTTCAAAATCTCTTTGGTAACTTGAAACTTTGAAGTTTTGCTAAGTGAAATTAAATGATAAAAATTCATTGCATATCTAGATCATTTTCAAATATGATAAAATACTAAAACATTATTGCTAAACATGTCCAAGTTTATCTACATTTGGCTTCTTATTACAGAGAAACTAAAAGATGTGTGGTTCTGTTAGTAAACATGTCTTGTATTTTATTAAAAGATTGTACTATGAAGTAACATGTTTCTAGAAATTATAAAAAGTATTTATAAATTTGCCAAGCCACAGAATGCTAATGGAAAAGACAGTTTATAATTTCTTCTTAGTTTTCACTAAAAATTAAGGTCTGTAAGGGTTAAGAATTCTAATTAATATATGTGATTAAAACTTAATAAGGAAAACATCTTTGTATTCAATGAAAGTAAGATGTATGTTTTCAGTAAAGAAGGTATAAAGAATGGAAATATTTTTGTTTGTTTTGTTAAGAAAGATAAATTTGTCCTAAAGTACTAAAAACAAACAAACAAACAAAAGGCATGGGACAAATTCTGAATGTAAAAAGAAAGTTATAGAACGTTTGTGGAAGAGGAACCCTGAAAAAGTGTTATGCATGGTCAAGTTGGGTAAGATTGAAATGAATCTAATTAATTAAATGAGTTTTAATGTCAAAAGTAAGCTGGTATAAAATTAGAATTTGTGTTTTTCCCTCTCTTAAAAGGATAATTTTCTTAAACTTGTAGTCTGCTTTGATATAGAGATTACAAAAGGTTTTTTCTTTGAGTAGTCTACCAGAAGGGTAGGATTTTATGTTTCATAAAATTAAATTTCCTGCATTGTTTTTATCAGGTCTTTAATCACAGGTGCTAAAGTTTTTCTTCCAGCTATTTAATTTTCTGACAATCTTTAATTGTCACCATGGTTAAATGGATAACTAAGCATTGTTTCATAGGAACCTATGATATAATGTTGGTAAATGTTATGAGTGTTTAAAAAATTGCATAACATTCCTAAAATTCTGATCTGCCTTGGTTGTCAGTCATAATTCTAGTTATTTTAAAGTGTTATATGTCACAGAAATAACCTAATTGCTTTGCCAATTGCCATTTTTAAGTCTTTTGTCATTTACAGATAGTTTTGTTTTACTCTGATGCTTTTGAAAAAATGTTTCATCTTCAGAGAGATTCATGGAAAGGACTCTTGACACTTATTCTAGAATACAGGTTTCTGACAAACTTTCAGATCATAATACTGAACTGGGTAGAAATTACAGAACTCTAACAGAAAAACTGATGACTTCATGAAACTGCTAACAGAAGATCAAGAATTGATTACATGGGACAAATGAAATATTTTTTCATTTAAAATATTGCTGATTTTTTAATGTTTTGTTTTTTTCAGATTTAAGAAAACCTTTTTCTATTTTCTCTTAAGCTAACTATGACTTATAGCAATTTGGTAAATTATACCCTTGTAAGCAGAATTGAAACATTTATCTTTTCTCCCTACCTGATCCCTCCAGAATTTGGAAACTCTTAGTGAGTGAATATTCTTATTTTCATGGCAATATAGTTATTTGCATAAGTTCAGACTCAGATATGACAAGACAGCTAAGGGACAAAGATTGGAGTTTATGGAATAAAGCCACATGGAAATATTGGCCTGGTACCTTGTTTACAGGGTTCCCAGTAACCTTACTGGGTGAGTAAAGAAGGTCACTTCCATGACAGACACAAGGAACCTCAAGAGAAGAGAGGAATTCACCCAAATCTATAGGTATTATAGGCAGAGTCTGATGATGAATCCTTGGCTTTGCTTTCCAGCAAGAGGCCTTTAAAATTCAATCTGAGATTCCTTATAAAAAATTCCAGCAAAGGAGATTTAAATGAGCCTATATGATCAATTGCTATTCTTGCTGTACTTATGTAAATAATTGGGCCAAGTTTATTGAAACTAGACTTATTTTACAAACTAATTAGTCTTAATTTGGCTATGTTTGGTAAAACTGAGGATGACTTTAGAAAAATTATGTTTCAGTAGAAGCTATAATACATATTTGTGGATATTAGATTCTACTCCTGTTAATTGTCTTTGAGGTTTTTATTTTCTACCTGTAAACTGGAATGGATCTTAAATTCTTCTAGTTTCCTCAAATATCTGGCTACAAATCTCCAAACTTACTAGCCAGAGATGTAATATGGTGGGGATATCAGGGGCCCCAGAGAACAAGTGGTTCATTAAACACTTAAGCTACAAATTAGGTGAAAAACAGTTAACCCATTCCTTTTTATACATGCCAGAATGCCCTATTCCTTTACTGGGTAGGGACCTACTGCATAAATTAGGAGCCTCCATTTATTTGAAAGGGGACCATTTGGAAGTAAATGTCTCCTCAGCTTTCAGCCACCAGCTGATTATGCTCTTAACAAAAGAGACTGAGTCAAAAGACTTAAAGGGAAATAATGGTATTACCAGAGGTAAATCCTTGAGTTTGGTCCCAAGGAAAAATGGGATATGCTGTCTGAGCAGACCTCATGATTGTTGAACTAAAATCTGGGCACAAGCGCCCAAATGTTAAACAATATCCTCTCAGATAGGATGCCCTAAACATCATGCCCCTGTCATAAAGAACTGGATCAATCAAGGCCTCATCAGGCCATGCCAATTAGCATGCAACACTCCAATTCACCTGTCAAAAAGCAAACCGGGGAATATTAGAGGTATAGGAGAACAACTAGAGTGTGCCCTTCAGGTAGAAGAAACAGTGAAGGTACTCACAGCATATGGCAAGCAGGTCCTGCCTGGTTGCATGGACCTGACCCTCCATTCCTTCCAGCCCAGGGATTGGGTATACCTAAAATCATGGCAAACTGGGAGCTCACAGGACCAGCTCAATCCTAAGTGGAATGGGCCTTATCTGGTGATTCTAACCACTTTCTCTGCCCTAAAATTACAGGGAGTCACCCCTCAGGTGCACCATACCCAAGTCAAGAGAGCCCCCAAACTGGAAGACTTGGAAACTCCAAGCCATCCTGACTTCTCCTATGAGCACCTCTTAGACCTGAAGCTCTTATTCTGGAGACACAAAGATAAGTCCTTGGTGGCCTGGCATCCCACCCTCATGGAGGTGCTGGGACTCCTTTTCTATCATCTCTCATAACTATACTTCTCCTCACCCTGACCTGTGCTCTCCCTGGAGTGCCTATATGTACAGTTCCACTAGGCTACAAAAAGAGTCTAATTGGTTAAATGAAAAAGGGCAACCAGACCTAACAAAATAGATCTGGGGGTTAAACAGGCTTTTCCAAACCTGACTTGGTTTCTATCACTTTTTGGGCCTCTAGGGGCTATTCTGCTTCTTCTACTCTTTGGGCCTTGCATCCTAAACTGTCTGGTTTCCTTTGCTAGCAAAAGACTAATTAAACTCCACATGGTATTACTCAGGGATATGAGAGGTTAGGAGTCTAGCCAGATGACAATCAAACATATCTAAAAGTTGCTAGGGATAAGTTCTGCTCCTCTACAGGCCCCTATGATGATGCCCCTGGTCAGCTGGAAGCAGTTAAGAAAGATGGAACTTTATCCATTGCACCTCAAGAATGAGGAACAGGACATAGTCAGAGGAGGGATTTTGTCATTAGGGAAGTCCCTAAAATATTTTCCATGTCTAATGCTTTGTTTTTAAGTTGTACTTGCCTATAGGAACCAAGGAAGAAAAATGCCAGATGAACAAATGGCAGAACCAGACCAAACCAGAAAAGTCCAAGATGGAGATGGGGTGCCATGTGCGAAATGAAACGTGTGCAAAAGGTGCCATGCACAAAAGGAAACTTGTGCAAAAAGTACCTTTTACAAGAGAAGATCTGTGCATGCCCCAAAAGCCCCCAACCCCGAGCAATGATGTGGAGACCCCTCCCCCTTCACATCCCATAAGAACCCTGCTCACCTTCCCTTGAGGAAGAAGGTGTTTTAGAGCATGAACTCTGCCTCCTCCATTCATTGATCAATGAATAAAGTTTCTCCTCTGCTATTCCAAACCCGATCTTGTTCTATTGGTGAGAGTGGCTCCAGGCAAAAGGACCCACTTGGGGGTCACCAATCCCTTAGAGCTCGGTAACAAAGGCTTCACTAACCATTGCTCTATCCTCAGTGTTCCCATAAGATTCCAATCTCCATCATTTAGTGCAGCATCATGTTATGATTATTTTGATCTTCCTACCCAACTGGTCCTTGGGCCATGCATCACAGCATCCCCGTTGCCACAGAGCTCTCAGGAGGTGTTTGTGGTATATGAAGGAAGACAGCAAATTCTTTGCTATTCTTCCCATTGAAAAGTGAGTCTATTTCATTTCACCCTGAAACTCGATGACTTGCTTGACAAAAAGAATTGGTGGATGTAACTTTTTTTTTTTTTTAATTTCTGAGAACAAGACACAGAGTTTGCAGCTTCTGTGTGGGTCTCTTGAAACACCTTGGACTCCCGTGTAAGAAGTCTACCCATGTGTAAGTGCCCTGGTTGAAAGTTCCCACAGAGCCCACCCTTCCAGCCATCCATAAAAAGGCACAGCAATGTGAGTGAGGTCATCCCAGACCCTCTAAACCAACCCACGCACCACCCGAGTATCACCAAGTGATTTCCATTGATGCCACATGGAAGAGCAGACTCACCCAGCTGAGCCCTGTTTGATTTTCTGACCCCAAAATTTTGAGAGTTAATGCACTGATACTTTAAACCACTTATGTTTGGTGTCATGTTTTCATGCAACAACAGACAACTGCAAAAGTTATGAATTCTTTTCACCCACCTAATTATTAACCTCCTCCAAGGACAAGTGGATGTCCAAAACTCTTCTTACTAAGTTTTTCACAGACTCACTTTTCCATCTGGGGATGTGTCATGGTCCAGTGAGCTCACAGAAAATGAAGAACTTATCTGACAGGTGAGGTTCTCTCCTTGAGAATTCAAAAGAAAAGAAAAATTCTAACTGGGAGAAATGAAGATATCTGAACTCTCCTGAGTCTTTTCAGTGCTCCCTTAGGCTTCAACATCCTTGAATATATTCAGAAGTCTCTGTCTCTCAGCAGTTTCAGAGACCAACCTTGGAGACAGGTAGAAGAACCCTGGGGGACGACTCTCCACCCATCCCCACCCTGGCAGGCTGAGCTTATCCTCACGATGCAAACTATTGAACAAGTCAACCAGCAGACCAGGCTTTATGGTCACCTGGAGGTGGGAGTGAACAGCGCCCTGTGGCCCCCTGACCAGGGCCTGTCTTTGGAGGGAAGTGCCCATGTTCCCTCAGGGAAGGCAGACACGGCCTTCATCTGGGAGGCAGGAGTGTGAAGGAAACTTGCTTGGGTGTCAGGAGACCTGCATTCTGGCCTCAGGCCTGACACTTCCAATTTGTGTGACATTGGGTAACTCCCTTCTCCTCTCTCCCACACAGAGGTAGCCCTCTCTGTGACGGTGTCCCATTTTGGACAATGAGAAGGTTAGGCTGTTAATTCTGGTGAGCATTTAAACAAGCTAAGAGTTTTTTCCCACTTCATTGAGGCATGATTTAAAAACAAGAAAGTGCACCCATTTGAAGTATACAATTCTTTGAGTTTTGACAAATGTTTGTACTTGTGTAGCCACCACCATAACCAAAATATAGAACCTTCTCATCTCCCTCAACATTCCTTGTATCCCACTGCCATCAGTGTCCCCTACAACCCCAGCCCCAGATGACCACTGATTTGATTTCTCTCATTAGGTTTCTGTTACCTTTTCAAACATGCTGTATAAATGGAATATATGCCATGTGTTTGGCTTATTTTACTTAGCATGATGTTCTTGGGACTCCTCCACCCTCCGACATTTAGCAATAGTTAACTCCTTATTGTTGCTGAGTAGTATCTCATTCTGTGGACATAACACATTTGTTTATCCATTTACCCATTTCAGAAGGTTGGGTGCGTGTCCAGATTTGACCAGTGTAGAATAAAGCCCCAGGCAGTGATCATGTTTATTCACATTCATTCAAGAAATGAATGATTAAATACTATGTGTTGGCCAGTTTCTAGGCACATATATGGAGACCCTAGATGAAAACGGTGAGCTCTGTGCACATCAGGACGCAGAGCTAGTGACTGCTATTCCTGGACAAAAGTCCCCAACCCCTTGGTTCAGTGGCAATTATTACTTGCTCTGCGTTTACCAATAACGAGGATTTCCTGTATTTTGCAGATGTTGCCTTGAGGTAACTCTGGGCAGTCCAAGTGACATGAGCTGGGAAAGACTGATGGCTGATAAAGAATCCACTTTCAAGAGATGGCACTCGCGGGCCGGCCCGTGGCTTAGCGGTTAAGTGCGTGCGCTTCGCTACTGGCGGCCTGGGTTCAATCCCAGGCACGCGTTGATGCACCGCTTCTCCGGCCACGCTGAGGCCACATCCCACATACAGCAACTGAAGGATGTGCAACTATGACATACAACTATCTACTGGGGCTTTGGGGGGCAAAAAAAAAGGAGGAGGATTGGCAATAGATGTTAGCTCAGAGCCGGTCTTCCTCAGCAAAAAAGAGGAGGATTAGCACAGATGTTAGCTCAGGGCTGATCTTCCTCACAAAAAAAAAAAAAAAAAAGAGAGAGGACACTGGCTCGACAGGTTTTTTGGTGCTGATGGACGGCTGGACTCTGAGCCAGTGTGCTGGGCAGTGTCTCAGATGGCCCCTGGCTGAGAGTGTGGTGGAGGCCAGGTCAACACCCTGAGATCCAGGGATGGCACATGCCCTTTGATCCTATTCCATCCAAAATGGAAATCTCATGACCCAGCCAGAAGGAGACAGGAATGTGAGCGGGCAGGCATAGGCCCAGGAAGGAGAGAAATGTTAGTAGAAAATTTGCAGTCTCTAGCACACAAACGTTTTGTTAATTTTTCAGGTATCAGTATTTTTTTTGGTTATAAGGCAAATAATTTTTTAAAATTTCCTTTTTGGTTTATGATTCTCACTTGTGGAAGAGTAATTTATTTTTGGATACTTATATATGGCAAACTTGATGAACCATCATAAGTACACCAGATATTCATGACATGTTAGCTATTGAAAATTTTCTATGTAGACAATCATACAATTTTAGAGAAATTATATATCTGTAAGTGGTATTCCAATTATTTTAATTCTTTTTTGTCTGTGTCATAGCCCCAGCTAGAATTTCTGGTAGGATATTTAATTTAAGCACTAATAATGACAACCTTGTTTGGTTGCTAATTTTTTTTTTTTTTTTTTTGTGAGGAGATCAGCCCTGTGCTAACATCTGCCAATCCTCCTCTTTTTTTGCTGAGGAAGACTGGCCCTGGGCTAACATCCATGCCCATCTTCCTCCACTTTATATGGGACACCGCCACAGGATGGCTTGCCAAGCACTGCGTTGGTGCACGCCTGGGATCCAAACCAGTGAACCCCAGGCCGCCGCAGCGGAGCACGTGCACTTAACCGCTTGCACCACCAGGCAGGTCCATGGTTGCTAATTTGAAAGCCAAAATTTCTGATATTTTCTTACTAAAATTTAGATTTATTGCAGTGTTTTCATCAATAAATTTCAACTAATTAAAGGTGTATATTTCTATGCATAGTGTGGTGTTTCTAATGTGAATGGATTTGTATTTATCTTTTCTGCATTTATTAAGATAGTCACATGATGTTTACAATCTATTAACATGTTGGATGATCTTAATGTATTTTTCAACAATGAAATTTTTTTTTTTAATTTTTTGTTTATTGCAGTAACATTGGTTTACAACATTGTAAAAATTTCAGGTGTACATCATTGTACTTCTATTTCTGCATAGATTACATCATGTTCACCACAACAATGAAATATTTTTGAATTCCTGAGATGCTTCCACCTTGTACTACATTCCGTAAGCACAGCCGAATTTTTTTTTTTTTAAAGATTTTATTTATTTATTTTCCCCCCAAAGCCCCAGTAGATAGTTGTATGTCATAGCTGCACATCCTTCTAGCTGCTGTATGTGGGACCCGGCCCCAGCATGGCCAGAGAAGTGGCGCGTCGGCGCGCACCCGGGATCCGAACCCGGGCTGCCAGCAGCGGAGCGCACGCACTTAACCGCCAAGCCACGGGGCCGGCCCAGCACAGCTGAATTTAATTAAGTTTTACAACAACGCTATTCTAGCACCATATCATGAGCTGGGGAATAGGAATCTCTGAAAGATTCTGAATAAGTTTGGATACATCCTTTCATTGAATGATCCATGGAACTTTCTTTCTGTAAGTCTGTCAGGGTCTGGAGTTTTCTCTTGGAGATTATTTAGAAAGTATCAAATAGATTTGATATTTGTTTGATCAAGAAACGCATGTCTGGGGGTTTGACTTTTTTATGTTTTTATTTACATTAAAATTTTTATTTTATTTTATTTTTTAATCTCAGGTTTATTGAGTTAAAATTGACATAAAATTGTAAGATAGTAGAGTGTACATGGTATGTTGGTGATTTGATACATGTGTACATTGTGAAAGGATTTCCCCAAGTTAACACATCCATCACCTATTTATCTTTTGTGTGTGTGAGAATATTTAAGTTCTACTCCCTAAGCAAATTTCCATTATATAATACAGCATTATCAGCTATACTCACCGTGTCTTAGATCCTCATTAGATCCTCCAACCTTGTTCCTGTTATACTTGAAAGTTTGTGCCCTTTCACCTACTTCCCCTATTTCCCACAACCCCCTCAGCTCCCAGGAGCCACTTTTCTACTCTGTTTCTGAGAGTGACTTTGAATTTTTTTGTTTTAAAGAATCTACATATAAGTGATACCACGCAGTATTTGTCTTTTTCTGTGTGACTTATTTCACTTAGCATAATGTCCTGAAGATCCATCGATGTTGTCACAAGTGGCAAGATTTCCTTCTTTCCCATGGCTGCATAATATTGCGTTGTGTGTATATATATATATATATATATATATATATATATATATATATACACATACACATATATATACAGCATCTTCCTTATCCATTCATTCATTGATGGGCACTTAGGTTGTTTCCATATCTCGGTTTTGTGAATAACGCTGCAATGAACGCGGAAGTGCACATATTGCTTTGATATCCTGTGTTCATTTCCTTTGGAATTATACCCATAGTTAGAATTGCTGTGAGGCATGGAATTCTATTTTTAATTTTTTGAAGATCCTTGCTACTCTTTTCCATGGGCTGCACCAATTTTCATTCCCAAAAACACTGCACAAGTGTTCCCTTTTCTCCACATCCTCGCTAACACTTCTTGTCTCTTGTCTTTTTGATGGTAGCCATTCTAACAGGTGTGAGGTGAAGTCTCATTCTGGATTTCATTTGCAAATCCTGATATTTAGTGACTTAGTTTTGATGTCCCTGTTGGCCATTTGTATATTTTCTTTGGGAAAATGTCTATACAGTTCCTTTCCCCATTTTTTAATTAGCTTTTTTTTCCTATGGAGTTATATGAGTTCTTTACATATTTTGGATATTAACCCCTGATGAGGTATATCATTTGCAAATATTTTCTCCCATTCAGTAGGTTCTCTTTTCATTTTGTTGCTGGTTTCCTTTGCTGTACAGAAACTTTTTAGTTTGATGTAGTCTCACTTGTTTATCTTTGCTTTTGGTGTCAAATTAAAAAAAAATCATCGCCAAGACCACTGGCAAGGAGCTTACCTCCTATTTTCTTCTAGGAGTTTTATGGTTTCAGGTCTTACATTCAAGTCTTTCATCCACTTTGAGTTGATTTTTATCTATGGTGTAAGATAGGGGTCCAGTTTTCCCAACACCATTTATTGAAGAGACTATCCTTTCTCCATTGTGTATTCTTGGCTTTTGTGTCACAAATAAATTCACCATATATGGACGGATTTATTTCTGGGCTCTCTATTCTGTACCATTGATCTATGTGTCTGTTTCAAGGTCAATGACGACATTTAAAAGC
This sequence comes from Ceratotherium simum simum, assembly GCF_057802395.1. NCBI lineage: Eukaryota > Metazoa > Chordata > Mammalia > Perissodactyla > Rhinocerotidae > Ceratotherium > Ceratotherium simum. The sequence goes on from NC_141932.1 coordinate 2,058,372, forward strand.
TTGTTTAATTCCACACCCTCATATTATTCTTGGAGTATGATTTCATATTTATAAAATTGCATACACTCTGTGAATAGTTATTGGGCTTAGGTTCATGCAATAGGCTGTGATGAGACCCTATGGTTCCCATACTTCCATTCACAGAAATGTCCCAATCAGGTCAAGGGTGGGTTTCGTTAAACCAGAATGACTTGAATGCTTTCCAGTTAGCTAAATAGGCCACCAACTAACTTTTGGCCCCTGTAGTCCTAAGGTCATTTCTAACCCCATCATCCTGAATAATTTTAGGAGGAAACATCAATACACAATTATACCTTTGCCTGATAACAGCTAATGGATACTGCTAAGCAATGACGCCACAGTAAATAAAGCAGTTTCCTTACCCACACTGACCCCACAGCATCACACAGTCAGAACCTTCATAAAGAAGTGAGCACTCGCTGACTTCCTTTAACTTTGTCTTTCTCGATTATTTCATTTCTTTCCATGTTTGTCCCTCTATTCATTATTTATTGCCCCTGTAACAAATTACTGCCAACTTCGAGGCTTAAAACAGTGCAAATGTATCATCGCAGTTTCTGTAGACAACCTATAGCAGGATCTTGGTTTTTGACCACTGGGAAAATTTCTTTGAATTGGTCTATAAATTAGTATTTTGCCATTCAAAGAGGTTATTGATACAGTTGGAGTAATATCTACCATATTTGTTACTAATTTCCACTTTTGTCTTCCACTCTTTTTCTCCTTTGTGTGGTTTTAACTGAACATTTTATATGATTCCCTGTTCTCTCGATTCTTAGCATATCAATTATACTTCTTTTTTTATCTTTTTAAGTTGTTGTCCCAGAATTTGCAATCAACATTGACAACTAATGCAAGTCCACTTTCAAATAACACTATACCACCTCCCAGGTAGTGTGAGTATCTTTTAATAACAAAATAACCCCAATTCCTCCCTCCAGTCCCTTCTATCATTGATGTCATAATTTCCACTTATATAAAAGCATAATAAGCATATATATACACACACATACTCATAATATAAGCATACATAATAGAATACATTGTTGGTATTACTATTTTGAACAAATTGGTCTTTGTTCGATCAATTAAGACGAAAAATAATACTTTTTATTTTGCTTTCACTTATTCCTTCTTTGATACTCTTCCTTTCATTATGTAGATCCAAGTTTCTGAACCAGATCATTTTCCTTGTCTCTAAAGAAGCACTTTTAAAATTTCTTGCAAGGCAGATGCTATGGTCTGAATGTTTATGTCCCCCCAAAATTCATATGTTGAAATCCTGACCCCTAAAGATATAAAAATCCTAATAGAAGTATTAGGAGCTGGAGCGGTTGGGAGGGGCTTAGGTCACGAGGTTGGAGCCCTCATGAACAGGATCAGTGTCTTTATGAAAGAGGCTCTGGAGAGATCCCCAGCTCCTTCCACCATGTGAGGACACAGCAAGAAGGGCTATGAACCACGAAGAGGGTCCTCACCAGAGACTCGCCCAGGCCGGCACCTTGACCTTGGACTTCCCAGCCTCCAGAACTGTGGGAAATAAACACTTATTTTTTATAAACTACCCAGTCTGTGGTATTTTGTTACAGCAACCGGAATGGACTAAGGTGGCAGGTTTACCGGCAACAAACCTCCTCACTTTTTGTTTGTCTGACAGAGGCTTTGTCTCCCCTGCACTAATGGAGGATAATTTCGTCAGGTATAGAATTCTAGGAAGGTGATTTTTTCTCTCAACACTAAATATCTCATCTCTCTCTTCTTGCTTGCATGGTTCCTGAGGAGAAGTTGGGTGTAATTCCTATCTTGTTCCTCTACAGGTAAAGGAAGGTATTTGTCCCCTCTGGCTTCTTTCAGGATTATGTCCTCAACTTGATTTTCTGCAATTTGAAAATGACAAGCTACATGGAGCTTTCTGGCATTCATTCTGCTGAGTGTTCTCTGCGCTTTCTGCCTCTGTGGTCCGCCGTCTGACATCCATTTCTCCGTCGACAACACACCGCGGACAACCGAACCGCGGACTTGAGTCCCGACGGTCACGCGCGCCGCCAGGGGGCGCCCGAGCGGCTCCGAGCGTCCCCGGGCCGTGGGGCGGAGGGCAGGGCGCTGCTGGGGGCGGGAGCGCTGGGCGCGGCGTCGCCTCAGAGGCAGAAGCGGGCGCGGCGCGGTGGTTCCTTCCTGAACCCTGTCCGCGGGGTGCGACCACCCCGGCTGTCTCCTCCGGGCCGCCCGCCCCGGGCACCGTGGGTCTGCGCTGCCTCGTGGGCCCCCAGCACCCCACCCTGCGCCCGACCTGGCTCGCCCCCTCCTACCGTCCCCTCCAGATGCGACCTCCGACCCCACGAGGCTCTAGTGACTGGAAGCACGTGGGGCCGCGGAGGACAAGACCTCCCCAGGGGCCCCGGGAAGCAGGAGTAGGGAGAGCCCGGCGGGACAGCTCGCGTGGGGCGCCCGGAGGCCCCTCGACCCGCCGCCCCCACCCGGGAAGGCAGGAGTCCTCCCGGAGCCGGGGTGTGTGGAAAAGCAGCTCACAGGGGTGGGAAACGCACGGAAGGGGAACCCCGGTTGGAGACCAACAGGCAGTGAGCACAGAGGGAACGAGGAAAAGGGCGGGACAGAGAGCGTCCAGAGGGTGAGAAGCCTTTACAAGGTCCCGGGTCGGGTCGGAGGAGGCAACTGGGAACCGAAGGTGTCTGCTCTGATGCCTTGTCACTAAGGCCAGGCCACTAGGGATCTCCAAGACCCCCCAGGATGTTCAGGGAGGTCCCTCTCCTCTGACCCGTCAGGATTCTAATGTCTCCCGCCTGTGATGCCTCTGCAACCTCCCACCTTCCCGCAGCCCCCCAGCTGTCTGCCTGGCCTTGTCAAGTCGCCCGCACACGCCAAGTTTGGTTTTCTGCCCAACACCATGGGAGGCGAGTGGAATTCCTCCGCTCCTTCTCTTAGCACATCCCACTTCCATGGGGGAGAATTTACACTGTGGAAATTGGCAAACACTGCAAACCGGGGGTAGATTTACTGTATTACTGAATGCCTGGACTTAAGTGATGGAGATTATGGTAATAATGCAGACGAAACTTAACCGTGCATGGTGTTTCTGGCCATGACATTATGTGAGACACAAAAAGTCTGAGGAAAAACAATGAGGAAACATCCTTCTAGTATTTAGAAACAATGACTCCATACAGGAAAATGTTTAACGCCATTTAGGAGAAAAATTCCAACATGTCTTTGTTGTTTCAGTGTCTTATTTGAAAATGAAAAGGGAAACGGTAACTCATATGAAAGAAAATAGGCATAACAGAAATTGTACACAAGACAAAAATTGGCAAATAAGACATGAAAAATACTCAAAGTCACAAATCCTTTCAGCAATGCAATTAAAACCACACTGAGATAACATGACACATTTACCAAAAGGCTGAAATTGAAGACTGACCATATCAAGTATTGGCAGGGACTTGGAGGAAATGGAACTTGCACACACTGCTGCTGGGAGTGCAAAACAGAGCAATCACAGTACATCACGGGCTGGCAGTTTCTTCAAGAGTTAAAAATTCATCTACCCCGTGACTCAGACACTGCACTCTACGTTATTGATAAAAGAACACATACCATATAAAGAGCTGACACAAATGTTTGTAACAGCTTTATTTTCAATACTCAAAATACAGAAATAACCAAAAAGCCCATAAACAGATGAATGGATAACCTAACAGTGGTATTTCCAAAGAATATCACTCAGCAAAAGAAAAGATGAGCTACTCATATAATATCACTCATAAATCTCAAATTATGAAACATAAATGAAACCAGAAAAAACAATAGAATAAACAATTTATGATTCCAATCATATAAATTCAAGAAAATGTAAAAGTATCTATTGTAAGGAAAGTAAATGAGTGGTTAGCTGGAGAGGTGGGAAGGGTGAGGAAAGAACATAACAGGACATGAGGTAAATATACCAAGACAGAGGTCATTATCAGGACTATGATAGTTTCAGAGGTTCGTACCTATGTCAAAACTTATCAAATTGTACATTTAAAATACATGCTGTTTAGTACATGGAAATTATACCATAATAAAGCTTTAAAATTTGGCTCAAGAGAAAAAAAAATCTGTACGTCCCACTCAACTGGAAAATAAGTTTACAACACAACATTGCGGTGGTCTAGCAGTTAAGATTCACCGCTGTCACTGCTGTGCCGGGTTCATTTCCAGTCCGGGAACCCCACCACCCATTTGTCGGCTGTCATACTGTGGTGCCTGCATGTTGCTGAAAGCTTTGCCACCCGTATTTCAAATACCTTCAGGGTCACCTATGGTGGACAGGTCTCAGCAGAGTTTCCAGACTAACACAGACTGGGAAGAAGGACCTGGCCACCCACTTTTGAAAAAATTGGCCATGAAAACCCTATGAGTTGCAGAGGAGCCTTGTCTGTTATAGTGCCAAGAAGTGAGAGGACGGGCAAAAACACTGGGCAGGGTTCCACTCTGCTGTACACCGGGTTTCTAGGAGTCAGAATTGAATTGATGGCACTAACAACCCTATACTGACTCCACCAACTCTCTCCTCATGCCATCTGGGAGGGTCAGTCTTCCCTCAGTGGTAGCAAATATGGGAAGCAATAAAGGACACTGCCACTCAAGTCAACAGGAATGCTGCCTGCGTCATAAGAGCCACATCAGTCAAGCACGAATACCCTTTTTCTCTTTTTCCTGCCTGTGCAGTAATGGCCTTGAGGTGAACATCACTGAGAGGCTACAGAACTCCACAAAACCTTTCAATTATTTTTATTATATTCTCTGAAAATGACTTCAGCTACACAAGACAAACAGGTCCCGAGATTTATGTACAAACTGATCCTGCACAGTCACCTTCACTGAAACATTTCTGGATGTACTTCTAGAAGAGGCACATTCCATCTGGTTGGCTGCAGTCTCCTCCACTCCCTGTTATGCCTGTGTTTCTGTACCAATTATGGTTTCCCCTGGACCCAATGGTCTTACAACCAGTGACCCTCATCCAACCAACTGTGGACATCAGGGCACATGGCTCTGCATAGATCTGGGGAAGATATCCCCTCCACAGTGCCTGTGTCCCCTGTGAGACCTCCTGTGAGGAAGGGAAAAAATTCATGCTGCTCTCAGATGCACTTGAGGTTCTCACCAGCCCTCTCCTCAAGGTCATCACTGAGACTCCTGGAACACACAGCATCCAGGCCTCAAATGAGGACCAGAAAGCCCTGCAGTCTCTCCTGGGAGGCTATAGGCAGCAATGGAAATTTGGTCAAAACCGGCAAGTTACTTTCTACCATCATACTGTCTCTCTTCAGGCACACAAAGTTTGAGGCCCATAAAAAATTGTTCACCCCTTCATGCTTGTAGAGCCCGAATCTATTTATGAACAACTCCACACAGTAAACAGAACACCTAAGATCAAGGAGGAATTTAAACTACGAGGCCTTCATCATTGTACAAAACAAAGCAATGTGCGGCAGGCAGTTTGAGTTCGTGACTTGGAAGCTAGAAAAATTCATCCCAAGTATCAGGTGAGACCACATGTCCCTAAAAAAAGTAGTTATTCTCTGTAAGCTGCCAGTGCAACTCATGGTATTCTGTGGGGCAAGTGATTCAGGTCCATATTGAAGGAAGTCAAGGCAGAGGGAAAGCTGAGCCCTAAGGGCTCAGGCTACTCCTAACTTGCTCTAATACATGGGAGAACAGAGGTCAGCTTCCCTGAGCACACTGGGGTCGTGACTGATGCACACTGTGTGGACCTGCCAGGTGGTAGAGGTGAAATGGCTTGGTCTACAGAAACTAGGAGTGACATCAATCTAGAAAGAGACAGGTTAGAAAGGGCAACGTATTTACACAAGCTTCCCACATAACTGAAACTTACAGGAAATCTCCCCACTGTGCATGTTCAGATGTATGAGAATCAATTCAGACAGATGGCTCTTCACATAGTTCCCAGTGGTGTCATTCCACTGCAAAGAAAATTGCACATTCCTTGCCCATCTAAGGCCTTTCTCTAGTGTGAACTTTCCGGTGTCTAGAGAGGGTAGATTTTCGCATAAAAAACTTCCCACATTCACTGCAGTCATAGGGCCTTTCTCCAGTGTGAGCTCTCTGATGAAAACGGAGTTTGGAGCCAGAGATAAAAGATTTCCCACATTCAGTGCACTCATAAGGCCTTTCTCCTGTGTGAACTCTCTGATGATAACGGAGGTTGGAGCTAGAGATAAAAGATTTCCCACATTCACTACACTCATAAGGCCTTTCTCCTGTGTGAACTCTCTGATGATAACGGAGAGTGGAACTAGAGGTAAAAGATTTCCCACACTCACTGCATTCATAAGGCCTTTCTCCTGCATGAACTCTCAGATGATAAGAGAGGGTGTCGCTACTGAAAAAAGATTTCCCACATTCACTGCACACATAAGGCCTTTCTCCAGTGTGAACTCTCTGGTGATAACGGAGTTTGGAGCTAAAGATAAAAGATTTCCCACATTCACTGCACTTGTAAGGCCTTTCTCCTGAGTGAACTCTCTGATGATAACCAAGGCCAGAGGTAGAGGTAAAAGATTTCCCACATTCACTGCACTCATAAGACTTTTTTCTACTATGAATGTTCTGGTGTATTAAGAGGGAAGATTTTTGGGTAAAGGACTTCCCACATTCATTACACTCATCAGGCCTTTCACCAGTGTGAACTCTCTGGTGTTTATTGAATTGGGATCGATCCTTAAAAGTTTTCCCACATTCACTGCACTCATAAGGCCTTTCTCCAGTGTGAACTCTCTGATGATAACGGAGTTTGGAGCTAAAGATAAAAGATTTCCCACATTCACCACACACATAAGGCCTTTCTCCTGAGTGAACTCTCTGATGATAACCAAGACCAGAGGTAGAGGTAAAAGATTTCCCACATTCACTGCATTCATATGGCCTTTCTCCAGAATGAACTCTCTGATGAGAATGAAGGTCATATTTAGAGATAAAAGATTTCGCACATTCACTGCACTCATAAGGACTTTCTCCTGTGTGAAATTTCTGATGATAATGGAGGGCAGAGCTAGTAGTAAAGGATTTCCCACATTCACTGCACTCATAAGGCTTTTCTCCTGTGTGAACTCTCCGGTGTTGAATGAGCGTCACCCTATTGTTAAAAGATTTTCCACAATCACTACACTTGTAAGGCTTTTCTCCTGTGTGAACTCTCTGGTGTAAAGTGAGGTTATTTCTTTGGATAAAGGATTTCCCACATTCACTGCACTCATAAGGTCTTTCTCCAGAATGAACTCTTTGATGAGAATGGAGATAAGACTTAGAGATAAAAGATTTCCCACATTCACTACACTCATAAGGCCTTTCGCCTGTGTGAACTCTCTGATGATAACGAAGGGCAGAGCTAGAGGTAAAAGATTTCCCACATTCACTGCACTCATAAGGCCTTTCTCCAAGGTGACCTCGCTGATGATACCGGAGGGTGGAGCTAAAGGTAAAAGATTTCCCACATTTACTGCACACATATGGCTTTTCTCCTGTGTGAATTCTCCAGTGTCGAATGAGTGTCCACCTATCGTTAAAAGATTTCCCACACTCACGGCACTCATAAGGCCTTTCTCCTGTGTGCACTCTGTGGTGATAACGAAGGCTGGAGCTAAAGGTAAAAGATTTCCCACATTCAGTGCACCCATAAGGCCTTTCTCCTGAGTGAACTCTTAGGTGTATAAAGAGGTCATTTTTTCGGGTAAAGGACTTCTCACATTCACTACACTCATAAGGCCTTTCTCCAGTGTGAACTCTGTGATGATACCGGAGAGCAGTACGAGTGATAAAAGATTTCCCACATTCTTCACACACATGAAGCCCTCCTCCAGTGTGGACTCTCTGGTGCACAACAAATGAGGATTTGTACCTGAATGTTTTCCCACACTCATGGCACAGAAAACACTGTCTTCCAGAGTGGACACCCTGGTCCTGAACAAGTGTGCCTTTGGGGCTGAAGGCTTTCTTGTATTCTCCCCAGGTGTAATGACTTTTTCTGCCTGGTAAAGTGGCCTCGTACTGGGTGATTTTGTTTGGCTTTTCCACAGTATGAGTGGTCAGTTGTTGCTGATGTCCCAAGCTGGCCAGGAAGTCCTTCCCAACCTCCCCCCAGGGAAAGGGCTTCTCTGACACATGGAATCTGCAGCTCTTCACAAACGAGGCCCTGTCCACACTGCTTCTGAGGTGTTTTTCTCCCGTGTGCTGCTCCTGGTGCTGTTGAAACTTTGCACTGAAATCAAATTGTTTTGCACAAGCCCCACACCTCAACAGTTGCAGTCTGTGTTGTGGTCCTTGCTGCTCAGCCAAGTGGAAAATCTCTCTCAAGACTGGACCACATGTCTCACAGGGGTGGGTCTTCTGGGAAGATGGAGCTGCCTTGGGAGTCCTGGCAGATGAAACTTCTACAGAAACGCTCTGTTCAAAGGGAGCCTCCACATCCTCTGCTCCACAGCAGCAACCTGAACACAAAGAAACCCTGATGAAGTACGTGTTGACTACAGAGAGGGGCAACCCCATCACAAGTGTGCATCTCTCTCATCTCACAATGAATCTATGGGATGCTTTTCAAGACAAGGAAGTTAGAATTCAGTTGAAGGAGCAGCTGACTGCTCTGCATCACTGGGCCCCTAAGGTCACAGATTGGTGGAGACCTCACCAGGGGAAGGATTCAAAGACAGGGTATGACAGAAGTAAGAGAAGCAGGGTCTACACCTAGTTTTCTGTCCACAGCTTCCTGCAGGACCTTTTCTGCTGCTGATGTGAGGCTCAGTAGAAGGGTGCATCCAAGCCCATGAAAATCCAATCACAACGCATTAGCTGCTGCTCAATGTGAATACAGGGATATGTTCACACCTCAGAGCCCAACATGTGAATGCCAACGGTGGAGAGCACTGCAGGAGTGGTGAGAGAAACGGGTCATATGTGAAGTCCAGAGACATGGCGATTCTCCCTGGGCTGGAAGTCACAGTAGACAAATAGTAGAATGCACAAGTTGGCAAAGTGTCAATAGGGGGAAGGAAAGGTAAAAGTGGGGTGTGGCTACCAGCAATGGCACCAAATCTGGTTGAACAGGATAGGCTCCTGCTATGATCTGAATATGGGCCTGACGTCACACGCTCCCCAGATGCTACTCCCAGGGCCAGGCCCCCTCTGAGCCCACCTTGCTATGGCTGCAGTCATATCCATCCTGTGAGGCACCAAGAACTCTTTCCCCTAAGCCTTAGCTGGGCAACTACACGGGACATGGAGGATACAAAGCCTAAGGGAATGACAGGAGGTGAATGGCACACACTCAGAGCAACTCAGCCCACAACACATCACAGAAAAGAGATCTAAGTGAGTGATCTCAGCAGGCTAGAGGAGGAAACCAGCCTCTGCCACCAACAAGAAACAATTAGACAGCTATCTATGAACAAAATTGGCCCCTGGAGGGCTCAAGAGCCCAATTAAGATACCACAGCAACACATCGGAACATACAAAGGAGAATAACCACTCAAAAAAGATCACTGGGGACACTGACTTAGTGAAGACACCTGGAGATGAACAGGAACTAAGAAGAAGGGCAGGGGCTGGGGGTATCAGCCAGAGGGCAGATGCCATCACAGTCCCCAATAACCTGCTCTGCAGAGGACCCCAGCAGCCTTTGCTGCAGAGAACCTCCGCAGCCCTCACTACAGCTGCTGAACCCACAGTGTGCACAGTAGAGGAGGCCGAGGGTTTACAGGTGTGGATTCCAGCTGACTGCTCTGCAGAGAACACGGGCAGCTTTCTCACTAAGGTAACCAATATCTAATGCCATGAGACACCTCCCAGAGTTGCCCCCTAAATGAAGGAGCTATTTCTCTGTTTCAGGATCACAGCTGTCACCCCTCTCAATCCTGCACATGTCACAGACATTAGAGCCACAACTGCTCCACGGTTGCCAATACTCCACAACCTGACTCCACGACTGTCACCTGAGCACCTGTACCTCAGACACCAGAGCCATGGTTGCTGTGGGCCAGACAGCTCCTCAGACTCCAGAGACTCTGTCTCTCTGTGTTCAGCCGTGCTCGGGTCACAGGCTTCATCACCACTCAGAGTGTGACTGCATCTTACACAGTGAAGTCAATGCTGCTGCAGGCTATTCAGCATCTGGGACCCTAGAACTGCTATTGCTTCGTGTCTCTTTGCACACTAGAACCCAGAGCCATAGCTGCACGAGAGGTGCCTCCACATCAGACATCAATATCACCACCACCATGAAGGCACCCAAGAGCCAGACTTGGCATCAACAGGGAAACCCTCAGTCAACATATTTCCCATGGGACAAAGAGATCAGGAGGTCCCTCCATCAGCACTCTCCCCTGCTGAGCACACCCATAGCCTTCGCTGTTGAGGACCCCTGCAATCTTCGCTGATGCTGACCTCAGGTGACAGAGCTGCACAGACACTAAGCCACTAGGCCTTCTTGTAGTATGAACCACCACACCCCACCAAGATGACACACTCGCACCCACACGGGGTGAAGAGCTTCCCCACCAAAACCTTTTGTAAAGTCTGGAAGAAGTGACTGCTTCATGAAATGTACGGACATCAGCACAAAGCTACAAGAAATACGAAAATCAAGGAAACATGACACTTCCAATAGAACACAATAATTTACCAGTCACTCCAAAGAAATGTTCATCTATGAACTGTCAAAGAATTCAAAATAATTTTTTAAGGAAGCTCAGCAAGCTACAAGAAAACAGAGATAGACAATTCAACAAAATAAGGAAAACATTAAGCAAACAAAACAAGATTTCCAACAGAAAAATTGAAAATATAAAAAAGAACTAAACAAAAATGATGGTACTAAAGACTATAATAAATGAAAAAAATGCAATAGCAAACTTGATAAATCCAAAGAATGAATCTGAAACTGAAGGTAGGTCTTCTGACCTACCTTCACCTATCCAGTGAAAGAAGAAAAAAGACCAAAGAACTAAAGAGTGAAGAAAGTCTACATAAAGTAGTGGATGTCATAAAACAAAACTATATTTGCATTATGGGAGCCCGAGAAGGAGAAGAGCGAGAGGAAGGGGAAGAAAGTTTATTGAAAGAAATAATGGATGAAAACTCTTCAAATCTGGGGAAAGAAGCAGACATCCAGGTACATGATGCTCATAAGTCTTTAAACAAATTCAATCCAAAGAGGACTTCACCAAGACACATAACAAAACTCACTTCTGTAAACTGTAAGAGAAAACAAACTCAACATATACAAGACAACCCTCATAAAGATATGAGCAGTTTTCTTTGCTGAAACACTACATACCAGGACAGAGTGAGATGATGTTCTAAGTACTGAAAGAAAAATATTGCAAACAAGAATACTTTACTAGCAAAGCTGCCCTGCAGAAATGAAGGAGAGAAAAAGACTTTCCCAGACAAACAGAAGCTGAGGGAGTTCATCACCACTTGACCTACCCTACAAGAAATGCTAAAGGGACTTCTTCAAGCTGAAATGAAAGTACACTAATTAGTAACATGAAAATATAAAACACAGTGGCAAAGGTAAGTATATAGTCAAATTTAGAATACTCTTATTATGTAATAGTGTGTTAAGCACTCAACTCTAGTATAAATGATAAAAGATAGAGTATGAAAAATAACTATACCCACAATAATTTGTTAACGGTCACACAATATAAAAGATGTAAATTGTGACAGCAAAGACATACAATGTATGTGGGGGGGAGCAAAAGAGTAGAGTTTTTGTATGGGATGGAAGTTAAGTTATAAGCTTAAAATACAACGCTATGATTATAAGATGTTTTATATAAGCCTCATGGTAACCACAAAGCAAAAACCTATAGTAGATACACAAAAGAGAAAGGGGTGAAAGCATACCACCATGGGAAATCACAAAGGAAGACAGCAAGAGAGGAAGAAAGGAACCAAGGAACTACAAAACAGCCAGACAATATTTAACAAAATGGCAATAGTAGGTCCTAAAAAAATTCTCCAATCAAAAAACATACAGTGGCTGAAGGGGGGAAAAAAACAAGATCTGACTATATGCTGCCTACAATAGAGTAACTTCAGCTTTAAGGACACAAACAGGCTGAAAGTGAAGGCACTGAAAGAGATATTCCACACAAACGGAAACCAAAGAGAGCAGGAGTAACTATACTTATATGAGATAAAATAGACTTTCAGTCAAAAATTGTCACAAGAGACAAAGAAAATCATTATATAATGATAAAAGAGTCACTTCATCAAGAGAATGTAACAACTGTATGTATACATGCAGCACACATCAGAGCATCTAAATTATTAAGCAAATACAACCAGATCTGAAGGCAGAAAAGATAGCAAGGGAATATTAAGAGGGAACTTTAATAGCCCCCTTTTCAACGACTCGTGGATATCCACACAGAAAATTCACAAGGATATATTTGAACTGAATGATACTTGAGTCCAAATGGATCTAACAGACATATACAGAACATTCCATCCTACAATAGCAGAATACACGTTCTTCTCAAGTGCACACAGAATATTCTCTAGGACAGATCCTATGTTATCCTCTTAACAAATTCTGGGTCCACAGAGTCTTAACAAATTTTGGAAGAGTGAAATCATATCAAGTACCTTTTCCTAACACAATGGGTAAAACTAGAAATCAGTAACAGGATGAAAGCTAAAACATTCACAAATATGTGGGCATTAAACAACACACTCTTGACCAATCAATTGGTCAAAGGAAAAAGCAAAAAATATCTTGAGACAAACAAAAATGAAACAAAACATATGGAACGTGCAAAAGCAGTTCTAATCGCAAAGTTTAGAGTGATAAATGCTGGCATTAAGAAAAAAGGAAGGTCTCAAGTAAACAACCTAACTTTACACTTCAAAGAACAAACTAAGACCAAAGTTAGCAGAATAAAGAACAAAACAAAGATCAGAGCAGAAATAAATAAAAAAGAAACTATAAAAGCAATAGAAAGATCAACAATACTAAGAGTTAGTTTTCTGAAAAGATAAAATTGACCAACCTTTGGCTAGACTAACTTAGAATAGAGAGAAAACTCAAATAAAATAACTCAGAAGTAAAAGAGGAGGAATTACAACTGACAGCACAAAAACACAAAGGATCATAAGACTACTATAAACTGTTATATGCCAACAAATTAGATAACCTAGAAGAAACAGATCAATTCCTAGAAACATACAACCTACCAACACAAAATCATGAGGAAACGGAAAATCTGAATAGACCAGTGACAAGTAATGAAATTAAATCAGTAATCAAAAATCTGCCAAGAAAGAAAAGGCCACAAACAGATAGATTCACTGATGAATTCTATCAACATTTGAAGAAGGATTAACATCAATTTTTCTCAAACTCTTCCAAAAATTTGAAGAGGAGCATTTCCAAATCCATTTTAGGAGGCCAGCATTAACCTGACACCAAAGCCAGACAAGGACACTACAAGAAAAGAAAATTTCAGACCAACATCCCTGATCAAGATAAGTGTAAAAAAACTCAACAAAACACTAGGAAACCCAATTCAACAGCATACGAAAAGAATCATAAGCTGTCACCAAGTGGGATTTATCCTTGGGACGCAAGGATGTTCATCATAAGGAAATGAATAAATACCACATAAACAGAAGGAGGCAAAACATCATATGATCATCTCAATAGATACAGAAAAAGCATCTGACAAAATTGAGAATCCTTTCATGGAAAAACTTCTCAAAAAATTAGGTATAGAAGGAATGTACCTCAATATCAAAAAGGCCATACATGATAAGCCCACAGCTACCAGCATATTCAACAATGAAAAGCTAAAAGCTCTTGCTCTAAGATCAGGAACAAGACAAGGATACCCACCCTCACCACTGCTATTTAAAATAGTACTGGAAGTCTAGCGAGTGCAAAAAGGCAAAAAAAAAAAAAGGGAAAGGTATCTAAATTAGAAAAAAAGAAGTAAAACTGTCTGTATTTGCAGATGATGTGATCTTACATAAAGAAAACCATAAAAAATTCTACTAAAAAACTGTCAGAATGAATAAATGAACTCAGTAAATTTGCGGAACATAAAATCAAAATACAAAAATCAGCTGTGTCTATACACCAACAATAAAATATCTCAATAAGAAATTAAGAAATCAATCCCATTTACAACAAAATGAAAAACAATAAAATACTTAGGAATAAATTTAACCAAGGAGGCAAAAGATCTGTACACTGAAAACTGTAAGACATTGATGAAAGAAACTGAAGACACAAATAAAGGGAAAGATATTCCATGTTCTTGGATTGGAGGAATTATGATTGCTCAAATATCTCTACTACCCAAAGCAACCTATAGATTCAATGCAATCTCTGCCAAAATTCCAATGGCAGTTTTACCAGAAATAGAAAAAGAATCCTAAAATTCGAAACACAGATGATCTCAAATAGCCAAAGCAATCTTGATCAAGATCAAAGTTAGTGGCATCACACTTCATGATTTTAAACTATATTACAAAACAACAGTAATAAAACAGTATGGCACTGAAAAAACAGACACACAGACCCATGAAATAGAATATAGAGCCCAAAAACAAACCCATACATATATGATCAACTACTCCTTGCCAAGGGTGCCAAGAATACACAATGGGGAAAGGATAGTCTCTTCAATAAATGGTGTTGGGAAAACTGGATATGCACGTGCAAAAAAAAAGAAACCTACCTTACACCACTCACAAAAATTAACTCGAAATGGATTAAAGACTTAAATGTAAGACATGAAAATGTAAAATGCTTTGGAAAAAACAGAGAAAAACCTCCTTGACATTGATTTTGGCAACAATTTTTTGGATATGACACCAAAAGCACAGTCAACAAAGGCAAAAATAAACTAGTCAGGCTATGTCAAACTAAAAATCTTCTGCATAGCAAAGAAAGCAATTAACAAAATGAAAAGGTAGAAAATATCTGCAAATGTTGTATATCATAAGGGGTTAATATCTAAAATATATAAAGTACTCATACAACTCAACAGCAACAGAACAATCCAATTAAAAATGGGCAAAGGACATGAACAGACGTTCTATGAAAGAAGATCCACAAACGGCCAGCATGTATATGAAAAAATGCTCTTCCTCACTAATCATCAGGAAAATACAAATCAAAACCACAGTGAGATATCACCTCACACCTGATAAAATGGCTACCGTCAGGCCGGCCCCGTGGCTTAGCGGTTAAGCGTGCGCGCTCCGCTGCTGGTGGCCTGGGTTTGGATCCCGGGCGCGCACCGACGCACCGCTTCTCCGGCCATGCTGAGGCCACGTCCCACATACAGCAACTAGAAGGCTGTGCAACTATGACATACAACTATCTACTGGGGCTTTGGGGGAAAAACATAAATAAATAAGAATTGAAAAAAAAAATTAAAAAAAAAATGGCTACCATCAAAAAGAGCAGATATAAGTGTTGGTGAGGGTGCAGATGTAAGGGAACCCTTATTCACTGTGGTTGGAATGTAAAAAAAGAAAAAAAATCAAAATCATAGAAACAGAGAGTAGAATGCCAAGAGCTGGGGCATGGGGGAAATGGGGAGACATTAGTCAAAAGGTACAAACATGCAGTTATAAGATGAATAAGTTCTGAGGATGTAATGTACAGCATGGTGACTATAGTTAATAACACTTGAAATTTACTGAGAGTAGATCTTAGCATTCTTACCAAAGGATGATAATAATAATGATGATGATAATAATAATAATAAGGTAACTTTATGAGATGATGAAGTTTAACTTCATTGTGGCAATTTTTTCACAATGTATACATATATCAAATCATCATGTTGTGCACTTTAATATACAGTCAGCCTCAATATCCATGGGTTCCATATCCATGGATTCAACCAACCATGGATCAAAAATATCTGAAAAAAGAAAATTTCAGAAAGTTCCAAAAAGCAAACCTTGAATTTGCCATGCACCACCACTACACTGAATCCACATGAATGAAGTTATGTGTAGGCATTTACATAGCATTTGCATTGTACCAGGTATTATAAGTAATCTAGAGATGATTTAATGATTTATACAGGAGGATGTACATAGGTTATATGCAAAGACTATGCCACTTTATATAAGGGACTTGAGCATTCTCAGATTTTAGTGTCCATGGGGGATCCTGGAACCACTCAAACCTCCTGAAGATACCAAGGAATGACAGTATACAATTTTATATCTAGGTAAGCCTGGAAAAAAAAAAAGGAAAACAGACCTAAACACTACAAACCACGCAGGAGGGTGCTGAAAAGTAGCCCATGCTTCAGGTAAGCAGTGACCATGACAATGCCTGCACGCCTGGCACAAGCAACCATGAGGAAATGTCAGGGAAAACAAGGGATCAAAACCTGGGACACAGAAATGATATGGATCTGGATACAGTGACCTAGAGAGGAGGGGCAAGCACGGTGGAATCCATTAAGCTCACTGCAATACTACCAACCTGGAATCCTTTCCCAAGAGGGTTCCATACAGCAGGTTATCAGGGCTGCAGGGGAGAGAAGAGGGCAGGGCAAACACCCCAGTCCTAGCAACACAGCAACGACCCAGAAAACCGAGAAAGCAATTAAAGTCCACTGTCCACATGAAACGATTGAGAAGGGCTGTGGAGCGGGGAACAGAGCCTAGTCCAGATCACTGGTGAGGCCGTGAGAGTCTTACCCAGTGAGGATATGAGTGCAAAGTTCTCCAGCATCACATCCAGGTACAGGCGTCTTTGAGCCTCATCAAGGAGCCTCCATTCCTTCTGGGAGAAGTACACGGCAACATCATGAAAGGTCACACTGTCCTGTTATGATCGGGACAGATGAAACCATCAACATCGTCTCTCTGGGATCCCATAATCCATCTCCCCACATATCTACTCCACACGCATCCTCCTCCAGAGCTCCCCACCTCAGAGGAATTCCAGGCCTAGGTGCCATTAATGCCCGCCCTATCCCCAGGGTCTCTTTAATTTTTTTTTATTTATTTATTTATTTTTCCCCCAAAGCCCCAGTAGATAGTTGTATGTCATAGCTGCACATCCTTCTAGTTGCTGTATGTGGGACGCGACCTCAGCATGGCCGGAGAAGCAGTGCGTCGGTGCGCATCTGGGATCCGAACCCGGGCCGCCAGCAGTGGAACGCGCGCACTTAACCGCTAAGCCACGGGGCCGGCCCCCCAGGGTCTCTTTATTCACTGTGTTCAGCCCTCAGAAACATCAGGCAGGGGGGCACAGAGACGTCATCCAAGCTCTGGTCCTGGCCTGTAGGGTCCCACCTATCCTGTCAATCAATTCCCCTGGAGTCTCCACATTTGGACTCCAGGACACAGCCAAACTGGAGGCCTTCAGTCTCCAACACCATAGCCCTAGGGCCATCAGCTCACACGTCCTCTTGATGTGCACATCATTCTGTAGATTATACCTCTCACAATTCTTCAGTGCGCACAGTTGCACTCTCACAGCTCTGTATTTAAGGAAATCCCCAAAGGCTGCTCTGAAGGCCTCCTCTATACCTCTGATCCTTGCTTCAATATTAACCACTCAGAAGCACGTGTGAACTACAGATACCCAAGACCTACTTCCATTTATGTGCTGCACTTCCTGTCTCCTCAGAGACTACAACCCTCCTCTCTCCACTCAACCTTCCTTAAAACCCCAGCCCTGATGGTCTCTGTGTCAGGCACAGTGACTCTCACAAATGACCACATTTGCCTTACACCTCATTCACCATCAACACTGAACACCCCAGACCCTACTGAAGCTCACCACAAAATTCTGGTGAAGCTGTACATTAGTGAAGGAGTGGGAGCCCTGGCCTCAGTGTCATCTTGTCTCAGTTACTCCTCTGCCTCCACAGACATCTCAGGTCCACTCATCCCACGGAAGCCTTAGTCACCTGCCAGACCATGCTCTCTCCCATACGGTCACCATGACCACTTCTCCCCTTCACCCGGGTTTGTGTGCACCTCTGCACCTCATTAGGTGGACAGCAAGAAAACCACTCACCATCTTGCATCCTCCTCTTTCTGACCAGCGAATAGCATCACCATGACGACCTGCATTCCCCCACCTAAATGGGATGCACAGCTCCTTCCTGGTCCAACAATAGACACCACTTTTCGATGTCTCCATCCTGAACCCCTCCTCAGATTTCCAGATCTGTGTGTCCAGCTGCCCATCTGATGCCCCCACTCACTGTTCTCTGAAATGTCACACTCTTAACAGTGCCAAAAAAACCTTCTGATGTTCCCAAGGAAAATTAATCTGTCATGAACTTCCACATCCCAGTTGGAGCTTCCATCCTTTCAGCTTCTATGACCAGTGACACCGCAGTCATCCCTGACTCTTCCCTTTGTCTCCCTCACCTACAACACCCAAAAGATCTCCTTGACCCTTGTTAAGAAAACGGACAGAGTCCAACTTTTTGCCCATCTTTATGGCCACCACTCTGCTCCATCAACACTCATCTGGATTACAGTAGCTGCCTCCTCCTGGTCTCCCTGCCTCCTGGCTTAACTCAAAAGTCTGGTCTGCACTGTGCAGTCAGATGGAGCCTGTTAAACCTGGGTAAGACCAGCTCCTTCCCCTTATCCAAACCTCCCCTTACCTCCCTAACAGACGCCCAACTTCTCAGGTAGCCACACTACAGGCCTTTTTCTTGACCCCCTGCTCTTTCTTCTTAACAGAAAGAATGGAAACCTGCTGTCCCCTGTCTCCAGCTCAGTCACATCTCCAAGCATTTGCACACACTTATGTTCCTGGTATCTGTTCCTGGGATAACCTTTCACACGTGTTTTACACTGTCTGCCAGAAATGGAAACACCTCCACGTTACCCTTGGCCTCACTCAGGACCCTGGGCTTAAGGGTATCCCCAGGGTGCCTACACCCCAAAGCCAGGGAAATAGCAAGGGAAGAGGCTCGAGTCACCAAAATCCCTGACACAGGTGGTGTCAGGACCACGGAGGGTCTGGGACGCCCTCTCCTTCCCTGTGTAGGTTCCCTAAGTGCTTTTTCAACCTTCAGAATCTGTGGGAAGAGACAGGCAACCATGGCTGGGATCCAGATGCACAGGCCTCCCCTGTATCCCAGCCCAGCCCTGGAATCTGGTGACCTCGGACTAAGGGACTAACCTCTGTGCCTCAGTCCTCAGGGCTGCCTCTTACCAGCTCTGCGACCTTAGACGAGGACTCAACCCCCCTGTGCCTCACTGGCCTCATCACCCCCATTCCAGTGTGTTCTCTCGCTGAGCAGCTTTGGGAAAACTATTTAAACCAGAACACACACAGTGTCCCTCTTCTGTTCACAACCCTCCACGGCTCCCAGGGCCCTCGGAGAAGGAACAGCTCCTCAGCCTCCAGTCCAGGTGACACTCCTCCTCACACTCTGTTCACTCCACACAGAACACAACCCCTGGGTCCCCGACTCCTCCCGCTCAATCGCCTTCCACACTTTTCCCCCGCTGGGCCCTCCCCTGGGACCCTCTCCCACACCCGTCACCCCGGCTCTCAGAAACAGGCCCCACGAGCGCCTCCCCGTCCCGGACACCGGGGCCTGGGCTGCAGGCCCGTGAGCGGCGCCCGCACTCGGGGCTCTAGGGCTGGGCTGGGCTGAGGGCGGGGAGGGCGCGGAGCACGAGCACTGACCTGAGCCGGCTCCCTCCGCGCGGCCGCCGCCATCGGACTCCGGGGGCGGAGCGGGGCCGGGAGCGGCGGGAGAGGAGGAGACCCGGGCACGGCGGTCCCTGTCCCGGGTCCCCCAGGCGGCGTCGCCGGGCCTCTGACCCGCCCTGTGCAGCGCGGACAGCGCCTCCTGTGGCGCCTTGTTTGTCCGTGACCTCCGTCCCCACCTGGCGATCCGGAGCCGGAGCTTCTCACCGGGTGAAGGGACCGGAAAGCCGCTACAACGACCGCCACAAAAACGCCAGAAGACCCACCTCAAGGAGGTTCGCCCTCCCGTAAATGCCCCCTCTCTGGAATTTCATTGGAGGAATCCCGCTGCCGCTCAACGCATAGCTTTCTGGGTAATGTGGTTCCCACAGCAGCACAGGCCAGTAAGCAGCTCAGAGAATTTCCCAGAGAAGCGGCCCAGCAGCTGCGCAAGGCCGCTGGGAAATGACCTCACTGTGTTTACAGAGCGGGGAAGGAGCTTTGCTCCTTCTTAAAGGGGCGGCAGGCCGATTTCTGGGGAATCTTAAGTGTTCTTAAGAGTCCTCAACGCTACTGATCACTTAAGTGTTGAGACATTATTTCAGACTCCATGAAGCCGACTACAGTGGTCATCCACTGGTAGCTAGAAGCAAATAAACCTTATTTTATTGCACTTCAAACACATGCAGCCTGAAGTGTTAAAGTCATTTTTGTGACCTGTGGTGGATTCAGTCTGGGACAAGAAAAGACACCATTCAGGACCATGATGGAGAAGATGGAAGAGGAGATATTAGGCGGCTATGAAGCAGATGGACAAGGTGGGATCTGGGTCTCTGGTCTCCAGAGAAAACGTCTCTCCTGCCTGTATAGTCAGTGATTGTGCCCAACTCAGTGAGAAACGCTGTCTTATCCATAAAACATAGAATTTTTTTTACCCATATAACATAGTTGTAACTGTTTTATACATGCACACTCTTTTTCCTGATATACGTGGAAAGTTTTTAATGTATAAAAATCAAATTAACTGTTGTTTACTAAGAAGTACTGTACTATGTACATTTATAAAACGGAAAGTCAAAAGTTTCTGATAATTCTACTCCTGGAGAGAATCAATCTTTGCAGCATGGTATCTTTTTAGAATTCTATCTGCACGTGGATGCATGTTACCAAACAGAGACACAGGTTTGTTTACCTGCTGCCCAGAAGGGCCAATAACTGGAATGCCAGGCTTGTGGCAAGGAAAGACGTTTATTGTCAAAAGGCAGCCAGACGAGGAGATGGCAGTTAAAACTCAGATCCACCTCCTCAAAGGGGAAAAGGTAAGGGTTTTTAGCTGGGGTTTTAGGTAGGGGAGGGAGAGCATGTGGCCTTGCTGGTTAGCACCTTCTCACCAGCCTGCGTTTGGCCTTGAAGACTGACTTTCTTTTCCCTTGACTGTCTGGACTGTCTTGATTTGTTTTCATCTTCAGCCTGTGTTTGGCCTTGTGAGGTTGAACCTTGACATCTGGACCTTGACTTCCTGGGAAAGACAGCTCACTCATACACTAAGGAAGGGAAGAAAGACCTGGTTAGTTTTGAACAACAGCTGATTATGCTGAGTATGCACAGCTGCAGTTAGCAAAGCTTATCTCAAAGTTTTTTTTTCTCTTCTTCTAGCCCAAGGAAGATTTTTAACTCCTTCATTCTCGGTTTCATGCATATGTGTGTACCTGTTTTATTTGTTTGTTAATTCCTTCCAGTTGATTCCTGCACTATATCAGACAATGTTCCACTGCTATTCACAGAGTTTTCATGACCAATTTTTTGGGAAGCAGGTGGCCAGGTCCTTCTTCCTAGTCTGTCTAGTCTGGAAGCTTTGCTGTCCACCATGGGTGACCCTGCTGGTATTTTAAATACTGTGGCCTAGCTTTCAGCATCGCAGCAACATGCAGCCCCCGCAGTACGACATCTGATAGATGGGTGGTGTGGTTCCCTGACCAGGAAACAAACCCAGCCTCAGGGATGAGAGCCAGAATCTTAACAACTAGACTACCACGTGTGTGCCTGTGCATTCATATATATTCCTATACAAGTTATTTTTTGTTTAGTTACAAGGAAGTCATACTTTGTATACAGATCTGTAGTTTGCTTTGCTGACTTAACAATATATCTTGCACAACCTAAATCTGCTTCCTTGGGCCAGCCCGGTGGCGTAGCAGTTAAGTGCTTGCACTCCGCTACTGCCCGCCCGGGTTTGGATCCCAGGCGCGAACCGACGCACCACTTCTCTGGCCATGCTGAGGCCGTGTCCCACATACAGCAACTAGAAGGATGTGCAACTATGATATACAACTATCTACTGGGGCTTTGGGGGAAAAAAAGAGGAGGATTGGCAATAGATGTTAGCTCAGAGCCGGTCTTCCTCAGCAAAAAGAGGAGGATTAGCATGGATGTTAGCTCAGGGCTGATCTTCCTCACACACACACAAAAAATCTGCTTCCTCATTTTACACCAGGTACTTCCTTATCTCAACCAGTTGGACACCTAAAGCTGCCACCTTCTTTTAGGGTTTGCATTGCATCCGACTGTCTTTTTACACCATGGACTCCAGTTGGGGACTACCATTGCCCCTTGATCCCCGAACGTCCCCTCCTGAGTGTGGGACCACTCCTGTGCTCTCAGATCTCCAGGCTGAAAAATCGGGTGGTAAAGGGACCACCTGGGAAGACCCTGGCTCAAGACCTGGCGGGTTCCTTGGGCACCTCCTGACAGCCACACGTGGAGGTAGAAATGTGGCCTTGGCCTGCCAGGAGGACTTGGTCAGTGCAGGGAGGACTTCCCCTTGCAGGGAGGACTTCCCCTTGCAGGGAGGACTTCTCCTGGGCCTAGAGTTGTGGAGACTTGCTGCTGGCTGCCTGGGGGGTGTGCCCGACTTCTGGAGTGGGAGCAAGGGCCACAGCAGTGAAAAGGGAGGACTCAGCCATTATAGACAATGTTTACTATTATTGACATGTGGATGTGTATCCATCACGGATATTGTTTAATATTATGCATATTAATTAATGCAAAAATTAATATTATGCATTATTAAACAATATCCGTGATGGATACACATTTTTCTCAAGGCAATATATATCTTGGCTCCGTGAATAAATTCTTAATATGCCTTGAAATCTTTGCAGTTCTACTTTTGTCATCTGTCAGGTGGTCCTTGATGCAGTGTGCAGATGTGTGGTGAAATGGGTGAGGGCTTTCTGGGAAATGAGAGGCCATCCTTTCATTCTTGGTCTGTGCAAAGCAGAAAGGTCCAGGGAAGGCATCAGCAGGAATGTGATGCAAGGGGATGGGAGGATGAGCTTACAAAGAGTGGAAATAATGAGGGTAAAGCTCTAAAACAGGTTTGGCATTTCTCAGAAGCATCAATAAGCCAGTGATTCTATAGCAAAGTGAGTCTGGAGAGAACTGACCCTGTGGTTTTCTGCCTAATGGGAAACATTGAAGGAAGCCATTTAAAGGAACAGTGACACAGGGTACTAAACATCACACAATACATCGTTGATTTCTGAAGCAAGGTATGAAACCGGCAAAAAGTTGACCATTGATGATTAAGTAGCTAGGAACTAAAGACTAAAGTTTTTTTCCTTTTTGCAATTACTGACTATAGCTTTTAGCTGTTTACCTGCCCATTGTTAACTGTGCTGTTTAGGCAATATGCTATCTGACTCCCACTAGATTCCTATAGATAACATCTCCTTGAAGCCTGGGTCACCATGGTAATGGATGTTTGAGCTGTTTTTCAGGAATTAGAACCCCTTGTCCACTTCAGGCTGGTTGAGACCACCCACTCATCACCTGGGCCCACGCGGATGTCCGATAAGTGACCTTTTGACATCAAGAAGATAAAAACTCCACCCTCAGGTCATGCCAACACCGCCATGTTTTGTGAACATGCGTCCTATGAAGAGGCATTAAGTCTGACTACACCTGAGCAGATCATCAATTACCTCACCTCTCCTCACCTGCAATCATATATCTCCACATTTCAGACCACCTTGCCCCCTTCTGGATAAATATCCCTGAGCCCCTGTTTTCGGGGAGGTGGATTTGAGACTCATTCTCTTGTTTCCTCACGTGGCTGCCCTGTGATTAAACCCTCTCTCTCTGCAATCTTGTCGTCTTGGTGATAGGCTTTTTGGGCAGGCAAAACGAACCTGGTTTGGTAACACATACATCTTGTGTAACACTCCCTCATGCACCTAGGTCTGCCTGTCAGATTTCTGTCTCACTTCATTGCTGATTTAGCTATTCACGTACTGTGGGAGATCAAGATTTGGCCACCCTAAAATAGATCTCTTTACCTTGATTGTTTTCTCTGAGGGACATTTGACCTCCCCCACTAACTGCCTAAAGAATTTGACATGGTGGCTCCTTCCTGGAACAGATCTTCTATCATGATGGCTGTAAAGATAATGTAGGATAGAGGTTACAATAGGAAAGGCACCAAGCCCCTTTTATCAAAAACTCTGTCTCTCCCTGACCACATTATCTATAGATGACCCTGAAAAGAACTGTCCTCCTGCCCTCTGAAGTCCCAGGCCACTACCCACCCCCAACAGGCTCCTCGCCTTTAGCTGCAATACTTAAGCAAGCAGCTTAGACAGAGGGATGAGTTGCTCATTTCTGAGTTTCTCCCATGTATACATGTTATTAAACTTGGTATTATTTTCTCCTGCTAACCTGTCTTATTGATTATTTGGCCAGCCATAAGAACCTTAAGGAAAAGGGCAGGGGGAGATTCTCCCTCTTCCCCCGACAGTACCATCCTTTTCCAGTGCCATGGTTTTCTCGTGTTTCCTACTGTCTAGTACATGCAAGTCATCTATATCTAGATAATAATACAAATAAAAGAGGAAATATTGCCAAGAGGAGGAAAGAGTTCAAAAGGGAAGATCCATGCCTAGATAAAAATTATTATAAAATTTAAAAAACTTTAAAGACAAAGTTTTACAAACTTATAGTATGAAAAAATGGATCACCCATGAAGAATAATGAAATTGAGTTCAGACTTCTCAACAATATCAGAAGGCGCAAGACTAGAAAGTAGTAAGGCTTCTAAATAATTGAAGAAAAAATAACCTTTAAACCGAGATCTTTTCCTATGTAGCCAGCATGTTATTTTAGAAGGGAAGATTAGTACAAGTATTCAACGCTAAAAGTCAGAAGAGTCTTTACCACACTCACTGCCAGCATCGAAGGCACTAACAGAGAAAGTATTTAAGTAAGGAGAGTAAGTCAAGAAGAACTCTTTACACATCTCTCGTCTTAAGTTTTACTTCCTCAATTTAACCTTTATTTTCCCACTTTAAACTAATAGTTTGCTAATAGTCAGTGCCAGAGTTTGAAAGTGTATCTTGGTCTGCTGTACTCCTGATATATCTCTTAAGAATGTATTTGAAAGAAACTGTGGGAGATCAAGATTTGGCCACCCTGAAATCTATCTCTTTACCTTGGTTGTTTTCTCTAGGGACATTTGACCTCCCCCACTAACTGCCTAAAGAATTTGACATGGTGGCTCCTTCCTGGAACAGATCTTCTATCATGATGGCTGTAAAGATAATGTAGAATAGAGATTACAATAGCAAAGGCACCAAGCCTCTTTTATCAAAAGCTCTGTCTCTCCCTGACCACATTATCTATAGATGACCCTGAAAAGAACTGTCCTCCTGCCCTCTGAAGTCCCAGGCCACTACCCACCCCCAACAGGCTCCTCGCCTTTAGCTGCAATACTTAAGCAAGCAGCTTAGACAGAGGGATGAGTTGCTCATTTCTGAGCTTCTCCCATGTATACGTGTTATTAAACTTGGTATTATTTTCTCCTGCTAACCTGTCTTGTTGATTATTTGGCCAGCCATAAGAACCTTAAAGAAAAGGGCAGAGGGGGATTCACCCTCTTCCCCCGACAAAACAAAAAGTGATCCTGAGAGTTTTAAAAACTCACACAATACAGCACTGTGCTGCTCATTTTTTCAAGTTTGACTCTAACAGAAGAATAACAAAATAGAAAATCTTCAATTCCATGTAAGATAATGTATAGTTCCGTGAAGTTTTCAGAGTGAAACAAACCACAGCCTATACAGTCCTACATGTTTTCCATTAAATCTGAATTTACTTAGCTTAAAGTAGAGTAATATTACTGATTGATAGTTATTCAGGAAGGAATTGGATTTAAAAATGACCAAAGGACTACAGTTTGGAACTATTTGTTCATGACTATTGTTAGTTAATTATAAAGTTTTGAAATCATATATGAAACATACAAAATCATTTCCTGGTTGAAACTCTTGAATAAACTGAGTCAATCAAATGAAAAGACACTTCTTAGAATGCAGCACAAACATGGGCAAAAAATGTTCATAAATTGTGTGAGCTGTGATAAATTGGGATAGATCCAGTGTGTATTTCACAAATGCAGTTCCCAGATGAGGCATATCAGCATCCCTTGGGAATTGTTACAAATGCAAATTTATGCATGCTAACCCTCACTTCCTCAGTCAGAAACTCTGGAGGTGGGGCTGGTAATCAGGGTTTAACAGGCTTTCCAGGTGCATTTGAAAATGACTGGAATAGATAAACCAACATTAATGTAAGAGTTCTGGATTAGGAAAATTGTTTAAGCTCATAATTTTGGTGCAATAAATTAAAGATTTTTCGTTCCCAGGAAATGAAATGAAACTAAAGGTGTTATATAAATAAACAACAAAAAATTGCACAAATACCTGATCTATTGTGAAAATTAGGTATATTAAAAGTCTTTTAGAAAACATGAGAAGACTTCAATGAAAGGAGATAAGATTGTTGAAAAGAAACAACTTTTTTGGTGATAAATAATAGAAAAAAGGAAAATATAATTTGAGTTATGTCAAAATTTTTGCCATGTATTGGCAATGACCGAGCAAAAAAAGTTTATATTTGAATATTGTTTAACAAAATCTGAACCTCCAAAATGAAAATTATTTCTCTTCAAACCAATTAATACCATGGAAAAAGACTAAATTGAATGTTGTGAAAACATAAAATTTTAATAAAATACATAACGTATCTTTTTCAAATCGAGATATAATGACATATAACATTATGTAAGTTTAAGGTGTACAACATATTGATTTGATAGACTTATATATTGCAGTATGTTTACTGCTGTTATGCACATAATTATCATTTCTTTTTGTAGTGAGAACATTTAAGATCTATTCTCTTAGCAACTTTCAAGTATATAATACAGTGTTGTTAACGATAATCACAATGCTGTGCATTAGATCCCCAGCAGTTATTCATCTTCTGATGGCAAGTTTGTGTCCTTTGATCAAATCTCCCCAATCTCCCCAACCCCTAGCCCCTGGTGACCATCATTCTACTCTGTTTCTACGAGTTCAGCTTTTTTAGATTCCACATATAAGTGAGATCATACAGTATATGTCTTTCTGTGTCTGGCTCATTTCACTTAGCATAATGCCCTCAAGGTCCATCCATGTTGTCGCCAATCACAGGATATCCTTCTTTCTCGTGGCTGAATAATATTCTACTGTATATATATAACATATCTTCTTTATCCATTCATTTGTTGAACATTTACTAAATAATTTATAGAGCTGCTGAATTTGGGCATCTGGTTAGACCTTATAATGGGCCTGTCACTATTCTTAGGACAAGCGTTAGAATTCTAGACTGGTCCTATAATACATTTCAGAACCAGTCATTACATATATTTATTGCTTCCCCTCCCACTGTATGCCTCCTCACTCTCTACATTCCAAACATGGTGGATTTCTTCAGATCACTGAAAACTGTGTGTAAATTCACATGCAGAGGTCTAACCAGGTGATTTTTTTCTCTATGTGAAACTGCTGGATTCAAATATGCTCTAGGGCTGGCCCCATGTCTTAGCGGTTAAGTGTGTGCGTTCCGCTGCTGGCGGCCGGGGTTCAGATCCTGGGTGCGCACCGATGCATTGTTTCTCCGGCCGTGCTGAAGCCTCATCCCAGATACAGCAACTAGAAGGATGTGCAGCTATGACCTACAACTATCTACTGGGGCTTTGGGGGAAAAATAAATAAACAAAATAAAAAAAATTCAAATATGCTCTAAAAGTTCATAATGTTTTTCAGGTAACCACATGAAAAATAAGTACATAGTGACACAACTCTTTCCCCCCAAATATGATGTTTCTTTCCATTGTACATACTCAAAACTTTCCCAGGACTCCCCATTAGCTAATGAAACATAATTAGATTAAGTTCTATTTAACTGTGTAAAAATTTTGAATTTTGGTTACATTATTAGATCTAGAAAGGCAGAGTTGTACTTATTCACCATTATATCACAGGTTCTAGCAGAAAGTTTGTACCTGATAGTTATCTAATTTTAAAAAATTAAAAATATTAATGAATAACTGATCAAACTGCAGAAATCATAAGAGTTATAGCTGTTGAACTAGATGAGAAAAAAACATTTTCTGGTGCAGAAATCAAAGACTAACTGAGAGACTCAGGTGTCGCTGCTGATGAGCACAAAGGGGCTGAAGGCTGGGTAATGTGAAGCTATTAGCAGAGAGGTGTCCACAAGCCAGTGGCCTGGATTCACAATTACAGTAATACAAACAGTCAAAATGGAGGAGAGACAGTAAAAGTAGACAAAGAAGCTCACCAGGATCAGCATGGTGCGTATGACTCTGGCCTCATGGGAAGTTCTGGGGCAAAGTCTGCTGCTGTGAATGTGTTGGACTCACTGCTTGTGCCTGTGCAGGACAAACACTGTGTACCCACTAGTCTGTATCATGAAACCCACACCCATAGCAACAATGGAAGATAATATAACTGCCTGTAACAAGCTGATAAATCTGTCTGGCATGAGTGAGGAGCAGGAGCCATAATTTGTTTTCACACTTACATTTTTGCTGTTTCTGGGGCCAATCACTCTCATAAGAATGCAGACATTTACCAAGAGTTGTAGGATCCAGAAAGAAAAACTATGGAAGCCAATGCATTTTGGGGATCTATTTCTGAACTCCATCCAAAAAGAGGTTCTGGGGCAAAACTCAATGGCCTGAAAGCCACTCAGAAGGCAGGTAGTGCTGAGAGAAACCCCTCTGGCCACTCTGTATAAATAGAAGACAAGCTTACACCCAACATCATCCAGGAAATATTTCAACGCAAAGGCTACCATTGTCTGTGGGATCCCTCTGAAGAAAAGAGCCAAGTTCTTGGCTAACACCAGTTGGTTAAGAATCTGATCTGTGGGTCTCATCTTGTATCCAGTGAGCAAAGTGAAGTTATAAAGACAAAGGAGGGAGGCGTTTTCCAGGATCCCAGCTCCAATCTGAGTGAGGAAGATAATTCCCATTTCCAAGTGGGCATGCCCATCACTCTCATATCTAGGAGATATTGATTTTCATTTGAGATAAAAAGAAATGGTAGAAAGATAAACAAATACAAATATGTTACCTGCTTCTGCTGAGCTGTATCTACTGCTCAATGTAACATGTTTCCCCTCTTTTGGTAACACATTTTCTCACTTTACGTGGACTTTAAGAATATGTGGTTGTGAGTGCACTGGTTATTAATTAAGGTCTTATGGTGGGATCAGTCTAAATGTCCACAGAAAGGGGGTTGTTTGAATAAACAATGCATCATTCACACAGTATATTTCTCTACAGTCACAAAACTGAGTAAAGATTATCTCTATACATGTATGAAGTTACCTCCACAGCACATTCTTAAGGGAAAAAAGGGAGATGGGGAAGAGAGTGTATAATCAGTTACAATTATTCTTTTGATTGTGAAGGAATAGATATAAAAATAAATGTAAATAAACACATGCGCACATATACATTCAATTGCATTACAAATCTATTTTCAAAGAAACTAGAAACTTGCAAGAATAATGATATAGAGGGGCAGAGATGAAACAGCATGGAGGGACAGAAATAGAAAGTAGATATAGCTGAATTTACTTTAGTTATAGTTTTGTCTATTTGACAAATATAAATATTTTACATAATTATCAAACAATATTACATCACAATGAAGTTAAAACAATCAACCAAATGTAACGGCAAAATTAAAATAAAATATATAAACCTGACTCTGTAATAAATTTGTAGTCTATCCATACAAAATATTAATACTTCAAGTTTATTTAAAAAAATAAGTTTTTACTGTATATTTCTACTGAAATATATCTATGCAAAATACCTACAAATATCTTTGAATTTTATTATATTTTCATAAAATATTGATATTAATATTTTAGTTAACAAGTAAGCATATTATATAAGTGAGAAGAGACACTTTGATCAAAAGGGGAAAAACGAAATTGAAAGGAAAAGAATTTAAGCGAAAAATATATAATTTTAAATTTGCTTGGAAGAAAAACCATTACTTTGATCTGTATTTGATTTAAACCATATATGTATAATCTCTCTCTTTCCATTAAATGGATCTACAGATAACCACCTTCTCCTGAGTAATTACCATTCCACTTACTCAGGCCGTGTTCCCCAAATGCATATTCTTATTAAAAGACAATAGTGTCTTTTTAAAAATTGCCAGTTCCAGATTTAGGGCAGGAAATTCAGTATGGAACATCTATTCAAACCAGGACACGAGGAGATTCTACCAGACGACCGGAGTCACTTTAGGATGAGGATGCCACAGGATTCAACTTGAAAAGACTCTGCTCCACAATAATGATACAAATTAAGCATCAAATAAAAGTACCTAATTGAGAGAGAGATTCCCCCTCCGCCCTGTCCATTAAGGTTCTTATTGTTGGCCAAATAATTAAAGACAGGTGAGCAGGAGAAAATAATACCAAGTTTAATAACACGTATATGCGGGAGAAACTCAGAAATGAGCAGCTCATCATTCTCTCTAAGCTGCTTGCTTAAGTATTGTAGCTAAAGGCATGGAAGGTGTTGAGCGGGTAGTGGTTTGGGATTTTAGAGGGGAAGAAGACAATTCACATGGAGATAGAAATGCAAATGTTTGTCTGACAACTCTTTTCAGGGTCACCTATAGAGAATGTGGCCAGGGAGAGACAGAAATTTTGATAAAATTTGCTTGATGCCTTTCCTATCTTTCCTATTGCAGTGTCTTATTTTACATTATACTACAGCCATCATATGATACTGGCTCCTTCCTGAAACAGATCTTCTATGTGAAATTCTTTAGGCAGTTTGGGAGGAGAAACTAAAATGTTCTTCCTGAGTCTTCTGAGTCTTTATTGTCTTCAGCTCAAAATAATCTGCATACCAGAGTGGTGCATCTTGGGGTGGCCTGACCTGAACACCACCAACAAGTATTTTAAATGTCCACATGCTCTTAATGATAGAAAGCCACAGTAGTAAAGATTTCAGAAAGTTAGTTAAGGAATTGACTATTCTGGAAGCCGAAAAATGAAGGGAAATATGAATAATTTCTCCTGTATTTTCAGTACAGACTATTTCAGGGTAACCAAGTAGAGGATGAGCAAAAGTTCTTTGTAGAAGAAATGTAAGTGAAAATGCAGAAATAGTAATGGAATATCAACATTTTGCTTCCTCTAATATAGTAACAGATGCACAGAATGATCATCAGTGATGCTCTCTCTCTCATCCCTCTCATGAAATCAACGAATCACAGGCTAGTGGGAAATTGATATCAGGGAGACGCTAACACACACGGATCTGCTGGTCAATCTTCACATCACAGACAGGGCGACAGCCTGTCATAATGGCACGCACTGTAGGCAATGAGGAGGACTCTGCACTGCCTCTGAAGTATCCTTGACAAAAAGCTGAACCTGCTTTTGATTATCTTCCAGAGCAAATCATGCATTTATTAGCAATCTGGAGAACGTGTTAGACAACATCAAAAGGCCACGATTAGCTAGCAGAATGATGGAAATTATTCTAAACAAATGATCCATTTTCTTCTTCATGAAAATGGAAAAAGCAGGAAAAAAAAGAGGAAGAGATATTAATTAAAAGAGTCCTAAAAGACAAAACAGGTAAATGCCATGTAGGTACAACACTGAGATCCTGAGTCAAATGATCTAAATTTTTTAAAAAACCTTTTTTTGGAGAAAATTCAGAAAGTGTGAACCCTGACTGTGTATTTGATGTTATTGTTATTTTTGTAGGTGTGAAAATCTTGTCCATGTTCTGCTCACGAATGAATCCCATCTTTTAGAGATACATTCACGGTTCTTTGGTTTTTGATGTAACGATATACCTGGGATTTTCTATAAATAATCCATTAGAGAAACATGGGTGGGGAAAAGATTAAATGAGAAGGGTGTGTGCTGATATTTAACTTTTGAAGCTCCTGACTCATTTATGGGGTTTATTAGGCTATTCTCTCTTTGTATATCTCACACATTTAGCTTTATAAAGCAGCTATAGCAGCTTTCATAAACTTCCTTCCATCAGTAATTTTTGGAATCTTTTGCCACTGGTGATATCTTTGTTTCACTCTAAGAGAATATATTTTTATTCAATGTTTTTCCTTGTTACAGCATTTTATTCTTTTTTTTTTTTTTTTAAAGATTTTATTTATTTTATTTTTTCCCCCCAAAGCCCCAGTAGATAGTTGTATGTCATAGCTGCACATCCTTCTAGTTGCTGTATGTGGGACTCGGCCTCAGGATGGACGGAGAAGTGGTGCCTCGATGTGCACCCGGGATCCGAACCCGGGCCACCAGCATTGCAGCGCGCGCACTTAACCACCAAGCCACAGGGCCGGCCCAGCATTTTATTCTTATAATATTTATAAGTGTTTTCATAAATTCAGGAGCCACAGATTCAAATGAATTCTGTATCCAGAAAGACCAAAGAAAAAGACACTGAGCAATGTGGAGAAAGTAAATGCTGCCTAATATACAAGTGCTTCTAAGCTTAGCCAGTTACTCAAATGTGTTTTCAGATAAGCACATTTTCCAAAATAACAGAAGACTCTATCTTGTTATAGAAAACCTCCCAATGTTGAAAGATGGAAAATAGACAAAAAGGAAATTCTGTGTAGCACACAAAACTGCTCTATTTTGGATGAGACACTTAGATGGCCAGTGTGTTACATAAAATAAAAGCATCTTTAGGCAATGATAAAAATGCAGACGTACAAACTAAGAAAATAATAAACTCAACAACATTTTAAGGGTATACATTCCCTTCAAGAACGTGTCTTACTTTCAGAAATGCATGGATAGTTCAGTCCTGGGTGGTGAAATACAGAGATATTCTCAAGTGGATCAGGAACAAGACAACTACAGCAGCCATAACTGTACTGACTCACTAATTTCCTGTTGTGGTCATTTCATGGGGAAGGAAGAATATCATTGAGATGTCATCACTGTAAATTAAAATGTTAAGCATTCATATTGAGAGTTGATATGCTTGTTTACTGCAAAAATACTATAGAATCATATAACATGATTAGAACTAATACATAGTTTATGATACACATACAGGCTAGAAAAAATAATCAGATATCAACAGATTTCATGTCTATAAGCAATATTATCTTTAAAATAAAAAAGGAAATTATCTTACATAGGGCAATAATTTTGCAAAGTAACACTAAAATTAAATAATTGTACGTGATAATGAAGCAAAAGTGAAAATTCTTAATATATTAAGATCAAAATAAAATAGCAGCAGAGACACACTGTGGACTGAGAGAGAAAACTGAAGACTTCAATTCAATTCAAAAATATGTATCTTATGAATGTAATCCCAACCAAATAGTAATCTCTCTAAAATTCCTCTAGTAATTTCAAGGTATTTTAAAAATTAATAAAAATGAATGTAAGTTTAAATCATGCCATGAAGAGAATTTGCCCCAACAAAGATAAAGTGTATTAGCAACATCTTTCACTGACACAGAAATCTACAGTTAGTTCCATGAAACATAACAGGATGTCTATACATGCATGCCCACACACAAACACAGTCAATTCAAATTTGAATTACTTGGGAAAATTATTATATAATATTAAAATTTTTTGAGACTTTGTTAATAGAATAAAGGTAAACGTTGACTTCACACAGTAGAGAGCTTTAAAAACAAGATCTAAAAGTAAAAAATGACAAAGACCTTAGATCAAATAATTATGTATATTTTTCACATATTTGGATAGGGAGAAGCACGACCACATATGGCACAGACCAGAGTCCATTTTATTTCAAAAAAATGAAACTAAAATTAATGTTAAATCAGAATAAAATATGTAAATATGTAGAATGTAACAGAGAAAACTTGATAATCACTTCATTATTGATACTAATCAGTTGGATAAATGAAAAAAAAATGCTGGCCATATGTATGAAGAGTCAGTACTGAGAATAAGTAAAAATTTATAAAATATGTTTTCTCACAAATGATCACAAATGCAAACAAAATTAAAATTATACTCCATTCTTTTTAACTATAACATATACTAATTTGCCCAAGTTTTACTGTGGGTTGAATTCCTCTAATAAGAGGCTACATTTTTTCCTTTCCTGCCATAAACCATAATTACCCAAAGATGATTTACAAGTGGTGTTCTTTAATATAGTTTGAACATGTAAAAATGTTGCAAATCTGAGTTCAGAATACTCACAGATTTATATAATCTTGGATAGATTTATCACCCACTTCTACCTCAATGGCATTTCTTAATAGCTTCCAATTTTTTATTTTTGGCATTTAATTTAGGACTTACAGACATGAGAATTTCTTTTTTGTAATCATATTTTAGTAGTTTCCATTACATTATCAATTACGTCTTTGATTAAAAAGAGGGCAACAAGGATTAAATTTGGGGGGAAGAAACTGACTCTTCACAAACATGCACGTCAACTTGTGGAGATTCCAGTGTGGGGCAGGGGAAGAGCTGACCCCACTAGCAGTAATCCTGTGTGGTCTGTGGACATGAAATCTCAGCTCTAACAAAAATATATCCTAGAACTGGAACACTGAATGGAAGTAAGAGCAGGAGAAATGGCAAAGACTGGGAGTCATTTTGAAGGGAAATCATAAAATGAGTTTAAGTAACAAAATGCAGGCCAATAGACACAGTGTGGGAATTAACACTTTCCTTGAGCCACAGAGACCACAGTGCCGTGGTTATTGAACGCTGCAGCCCTTGAAGAACTGCCATGCTTCACAGGCAATGGCAGCCCAAAACTTCCCCTGGTCACAGGGGTTGTGTGGAGACACAGGGAGGATTTCATTAAGTGTCTTCTGCTCTCCAGAGCAAGTAGACGAACTTGCCCATCAATCAGGGTCTCTGGTTAAAATTTTTTTGTTGAAAAACAATCTTTTTTTTTTTTTTTGGTGAGGAAGATTAGCCCTGAGCTAATATCTGTTGTGAATCCTCCTCTTTTTGCTGAAGATTGACCCTGGGCTGACATCTATGCCCATCTTCCTCTACTTTAGATGTGGGGCACCTGCGACAGCATGGCATGATAAGCCATGCATAGGTCCATGCCTGGGATCTAAACCTGTGAACCCCAGGCCGCTGAAGTGGAGCACATGAACTTAACCACTATGCCACTGGGCCAGCCCCGAAAAAGAATCTGTTTATCCTAGATAAGTATGGGGGAGGTGAGGGGGCTATACTGAGGAATTTGGAGGGTTGAATGACAACAATAAGGTATTTAAATATATAATTAACTGACCAGCCAATTTATATTTT
Organism: Ceratotherium simum simum; assembly: GCF_057802395.1. Lineage (NCBI taxonomy): Eukaryota > Metazoa > Chordata > Mammalia > Perissodactyla > Rhinocerotidae > Ceratotherium > Ceratotherium simum. The sequence goes on from NC_141932.1 coordinate 2,093,810, forward strand.
AATTTTTTTAAGTCCCTGATTATTCCATTGCATAACCTTTAGCAATATTTATTTTTATAAATGAATTGAATGCCTATAAATGGGAGAGAAAGGGAGACTTTCATTTCCCTAAATGGCCATACCATGTAAACAGCCCCTACTCATGAGAGAAAGGTGGAGACATATTAGTACAGACTTCTTTCAACCCAACAGCCTCTCCCAGCAAAAGAAATGCACGTACCAGTACCTGACACTCAGATACCAGGTCTCTGCTCAATGGCGGGGAGCTCATCTTCATTATCTTATTGCTCCTCACATGCCTGTGGTGCGAAGTTGTTAGAGTGAAGGTACTTGGTTGAGGATGTGTATTCAGGGAAAAGGCAGAGAAGACTACGAAGAGGGTACAGCCGGGAGGAGAGGGCATGTTGAGCAGGGCACCAGGCTGATGGATGAGGGTGGAGATAGGCTTCTGGTTCTCTCAGCAAACATCCTTCCAAAATATATACATGTGTGCTCCAACCCCAGAAAGCAGATATTTTACAGAGAATAGGTATTTCTGGATTTCCTAAGATAAAATACTTCTAAGAATGTTGCTTATCTGAAAAGAATTGCTACTTACCCAGTTGACATTTGCTGTCGGGACAGTGGAAGCAGGGGCAGCATCCGACCTGTTCAGCGACTGAACCTGACATAAGGGTTTGGGTTCTGTGAACTCACCTCCCTGCTGGGGAGTGGTGAACGTTTCACCTGTAAGTGCAGAAACACTGTCTGCACGGGGACTGGAGATTATCTGTGAAAAACATTTGTGAATTGTGTATATTTCTGAACACTATTAAAATTTAATAATAAAGATTGCCAACAGATGTGGTCAAATAGCAGGGAAAGACAATGGGTGGGAAATATGGGGAGAAAGGATCACAAGGCAGGTGCACAGCAGACCTTGAAATCTGTTAAAAGAGAGAAAGCAGTTGAGCAAATGACTGCTTGATTCTTTATCACTTTGAAGGTTTTTCCTCAAAATATGACTTGTCAGCAGTATAATTATAATGAGCAGTGATGTGGCATTCTTCCCTTTATTCTAATTGGGATTTGTTGAGCTTTTAGTTTCCAACAAATTTGGAAATGTTTCAGCCATTATAGATTAATTTTTTGTACCACTTTCCTTCTGGTATCGTACATATATATGACCATTTAATATGTTACTGCAAGTCAGTCATGCTGCTTTTTCTGTTTGTTGGTTTTTTTGGGGTTTTTTTGGTGAGGAAGATTCGCCCTGAGCTAACATCTGCTGCTAATCCTCCTCTGTTTGCTTGAGGAAGATTGTTCCTGAGCTAACATCTGTGCCAATCTTCCTCTATTTTGTGTGTGGGATGCCACCACAGCACGGTTTGATGAGTGGTGCGTAGGTCTGCGCCCAGGGTCCGAACCTGCAAACCCCAGGCTACTGAAGCAGAGCACACGAACTTAATCATTATGCCACCAGGCCAGCCCCACATGCTGTTTTTTTTAATTGTTTTTTCTCTCTCTCCCTCTCTGTGGTTCTTTTGTTGTAATTTCCATAGCTACATCTTCAAGTTCACTGATCATTTGTTACAAAGTGTCTCATCTGCTGTTCATCCCATGCAGTATATTTTATGCTTAAGATATATATAAATATTTATATTTATATACTTTCTCTCTCTAGCAGGAGAGGACACAGCATTGCCTCTGAAGTATCATTAACAATAAGCTGAACTTGAAATTCATCATATTTCTAGTGCTAATTGCACATTTACTAGAAAAATTTTAGAAGAATATGATAAACAATATCAGTGGAATGCCATAAGCTAACAAACTGTGGGAAATTATCTTAATAAATGGTCTGATTTTTCTTCATAAAACAATAGGAATCATAAAATAATCTGTGGGTACAGTAATCTGTTTGGATCCTTTTTCAAGAAAACCTAATATAAAATTTACTTGTAGTAATTTGAATCCTGCCTGAATATTTTTCTAAATAATCTGAAGATTTATCTATTCTAGATATTTTACATAATGGAACCAAACAAAATGTGACCTTTTGTGTCTTGCTTCTTTCACTTGGCATAATGTTTTCAAGGTTCATCCATGTTGTAGCATATATCAGTACTTCATTCCTTTTTATGGCTGACTAGTAATGTGTTGTACGTATACGCCACATTTTGTTTATCCATTCTTTGATGGACATGTGGACTATTTCTACCCTTTGTAAAACATGTACTTGTTTGAGTATCTGTTTTTACTTTTGTTTAGTATATACCTAGGAGTGGAATTAAGACACAACTAAATGTTCTCTATAAGAAACATACTTTAAATGTAAAGACTCAGATAGGTTAAAAGCAAAGAGATGGAGAATGATATAACGTGATAACATTAGTCAAAAGAAATATGGAATACCTATATTGCTTTCAGACCAAACAGACTTCAGAACAAGTAAGACTATCAGGCATAATGGGGGGGGAGTATTACAAAATGATAAAAGGGTCAATTCTCCAAGAAGATATAAAAATCTTAAATGTGTATGCACCTAACAACACAGCATCAAAATATGTGAGGCAAAAACTGATAGAATTCAAAGAAGAAACAGACAAATTCACTATTATAGTTGGATACTTCAACACTGCTTTTTTGGTAACTGGCATAATAAGCAGGCAGAAAATCAGTAAGAATATAGAAGACCTGAACAGCACTATCAAGCAATTTGATTGAATTGACCTTTACAGAATACTCCACCCAACAACAGCAGGATACATATTCTTCTCAACTTCACATGGAACATTCACTAAGATGGACCACATTGTGAGCCATGAAACAAACCTTAACAAATTTAAAAGATTTGGAATCATACAAAGTATAAACTAGAAATCAATGACAGAAAGATAGCTGTCAATTATTTTCAAATTAAACAACACACTTTTAAATAGCCCAGGGATCAAAGAATAAATATCAAGAGAAATTATAAAATATTTTGAAGTGAGTGAACAATGAAAATACAACTTAGGAAAGTTAATGAATACAGAGAAAGCAATGTATAGAGGGGAATTTATAGCATGAATGTATAACTAGAAGATCTAAAATCAACAACCTAAGCTTCCACCTCAGTAAACTAGAGAAAGAAAAGAAAATTAAGCCTAGAGTAAGCAGTAGAAACTAAAAAATAGAGCCTAAATCAATGAAGTTGAAAATAGAAATACAATAGAGAAAAGCAACAAATCCAAAAGGTGCTTTAAAAAAAAATTATGTCACTGTTAATACGACTTTTGGCTCTCAAGATTCACTGTCCAGTGTTGTCTATTAATGAATATCTGAGAACCATTGTTGCATATATTTTGTCAGGTTTTGTAGTCGTTTATGGTTAGTAGGTAAATCTGGTCCCTGTTAGTCCATCACGCTTGGAAGGAAAATCTTACCTAAGACATTTAAGTTTAGTTGTTCAAGGAAAAAAAAAAAAAAACTAGTAGAAATTAAAATATAGGAACAGTTATGATTATTATTTTTGAGAATTTTAGATACAGAAACATATAGATATGTCCACCAGTTTTTTGGTCACATGTAGTTGGGTTCCTGCAATGGGCTCTAGCCTTCTATTTCCATGAGAGGAGATGTCTGTGGGACTAACAGGACGTGTCCTCATGGAGGCTGACTCCTACTTTCAGACTATGCTCTGGATATCTAGGATGTCTGAAACATTTGACCAACTGAACCTGAAGAACATTCTTAGGGCCTTCACAGGCTTCTTCCCAGGGTACATTCTTTGAGGGCTGAAGGTGCAGGTGTGGACACACCTGGTGTATCCCTCACTGTGGGAAGAGAAGCAGACAGGCTGAGGCTATGGTTTTTCATTAGTAGTCTTGCTCTGACTCAGGAACTACCAGGGCCAGGACTGAAGAGAAATCTCCCATTCCTGAGGGCTTTATACTTGTCAGCCCTGCAGGGGAGAGCAGGGAGTGGCCGAGGTGAGATCTCTGTCCTCAAAAGCTCACATCCAGTGATTTACGTCAGACATTCCTCTGCTCCCTCCACTCAGAGGTGACCATAGTTGATTTCATTTCGAACATAGAACAAAACCGGTATGTCAAGAAATTGAGATGGAAGTGAATAGTATATAGCTGGTGTTCGCCTTTCCCCGCCAAATACAACCGACCCCGTTAAAATGTTCACGTTTACATCCTGTCTTTTTCATGATGCATTTTACTGCACTTAATTAGCAAATTGTGTGAGCACCTCCACACAAAAGTTTATATTCAGCAGCAGCTCTAAAATTTTCATGTTCTCTCCGTTCTCCAGCTGGATGTTTGGAGGAGGCAAGTCTAAGTCTTAAGACTCAGGGAAGGGCATTGGTGGATATCACGTGGGATTTCTTTCCATACAAAATATAATCACAGGGCCCGCTTCTACCTTCTGCCGTGGTTGGGCTCACCCCCTCCGCAGACATCATCTCATCCGGAGTTACAAGAGATCACAGTGCGACTGCGCAGAGCACACACCCGCTGTGACTCCCAGAGAGCGGAGCGTGCTGTCAGCCCAACTGCAAGTCCCAGAATAGTTAGCTCTAACATTTTCAATCCTGGGAATTTAACCCTGAGACCGGTGTAACTACACGTACACAGACTTATACACAAGGAAGTTCACCGGAAACCCTTTGCATCCGTGAATTTTGGATTTAATCACTGATATCCAGAGCCAAGTAGGCTAGACGCTCCTATCGCATATTTAGGATTTTTACAGTGTATGATGTCATGGATTTTCTGACAGGCATGTGAAATTAAGACGAGAAACCTCAACTAAAATGGAGTTGGGAAGGCCTGTAGGGAGCTTTCTCATAAACAGGGAGGGAGGTAGGCTTGCATCTCTGACAGGAAGGCTTTTCTACTTTACTACCCAGCAGGAGGAAGGAAGATTTCTCTCCCCTGCCTGGCAACAGCATAGCCAATGAGAGATTGGAGCAACCCAAACAATGAGAAACCTCTACACTTTGGACTCACAGTTTCTTCCAAAGGACTCTCTGTTTATTACAGCTCTTCCCAACTCCCCCTTTTCAAAGCCCTTTTTTTTGTGTTTCTGGATTTGCCTATGGTCGGCCATAGCCTGCATATGCCGAGTTGCAATTCTTCTGGTTGTTACCCAAAAGGATAAACCTGTTCTGCTGGTCAAACAACTGGTCAATTTACTTTTTAAGCTATCAGGCACACTGTGTGTCAGAGAAAACTGTAAAGCATCTATTTAACCTGCAAAATCCAAGCATATTGGCCATGCAGGGGTGGGAAGGGAAAGAGCTTATTAACTGCTTTATCTTCCCTGCTGACTGCAATAAACTGTACCCAAGGTTCAGGTATTAAAGTCAGACCAGTCACCACATCGAGTGTTGAAGAAGACACAGATATTAGGGATCTTTTACACTACTTACTGATGGTGTAATAATTAGTAAAACCACTTCGAAAAAGTTTGTCCCCGCCTTAAAAGTTCTTTCCAAAAAGAAGCTCACCCTCACCTGTACATGTATGGATGATGTACATGTACAAGATGACATGTATAAGAATGTTCACAATAGCAAAACACCTGGATACAGGTCAAGAAAGAGGATGAAAAAACGGGCGTCTCCACAAACTGGAGAATTATCTGCAGCCCCATAGTTCTCCCTTCTATGGATGCATAGACAGAATCAGAGAAACTTCACAATTTACACTGCAGAATCCCCCCCTTTCTATGATTTGGGCCAATTCTACATGGCAACGTGTGTGTTCTCAGGGGGATTGAGCCCCAATTTTCCAAGTGGAAACCAGCTCACTAATGCATCCCAGATAACCTACCAGCATTCACGCTTTTACCTCAGCTCTGCACACGACTCTTCTTTTTCTCCACACTGCCCTTTCAAACCAGTTCTGGAAATAGCCACCCCAACCGCAACCATCTTTGGATGAAATTAATGGAAAATTTTTGGCTTTTCTGTTATCTATTTGCCAATAAAATTGTATTCTGCAAATTTCAGTCACCAATCCTATTCAAGTCCACTTTAGCTACTAATATATCCAGTGAATTATTTAAAAATCATGTAATTTAATTATAAAGGTCCTCCTCCATAAGCTCAGGCCTGCTTCTGAGTTTTTAAAGTATAATTATTCAAGCGATCTAGCATGGTGGTTGTTGAGGCAGAAAGTTCATATTCAACAAACTTGAGATGTGATTAGCCAAATACCAAAAAGTGAGGGAGAAAGACTCTAGGATCTCTTTTTAAGAGATTCATTATGATGATGAAACCTTGAATCTCAGCTTTCTCTAGAAGGATTTGGGTGACTGAGGATGGGATCGTAGGAGAGTCAATGGATCAGAGATCCAGATGTGGTAAAATAACTGAGAAAGATGGGGCATGAGGCCAAGGATCTGGAAAGATAAGAATTTATGCAATAAATTTGGTTTTACTTTCTCTGGAAATAAAATGCAATTCAACGAGTTATGTAGATAAATAACATGCCACTTCCATAAAATACTGATCTCTCCTGAAAATGATAAAATTACAGTAACATTCTGAAAGTAAAAAGAGGATTATACTTGGATAAATGAAGATAAATAATGCTTACTCTGAGGGTAAAATGGAAATAGAAGAAAAATGTAATTTAAAGTCATTCCTGGGCTGGCCCCATGGCTTAGTGGTTGGGTGCGTATGCTCCGCTGCTGGTGGCCCAGGTTCGGATCCCGGGCGCGCACCGATGCACTGCTTCTCTGGCCATGCTGAGGCCGTGTCCCACATACAGCAACTAGAAGGATGTGCAGCTATGACATACAACTATATACTGGGGCTCTGGGGGAAAAATAAATAAATAAAAATTATAAAGTCATTCCTAAGTTTGCATTTAAGTGACAAGGCAAAAAAATTTTAAATTTAGTTAATAAAAGTTGATCATTACAAAATAAGAATGAATTATCTTGGAGAACTGTTAGCTGTTAATTATTTTAACTTAAACTAAAATGAAAAGTTGGGAAATCTAATTTTATTAAATAAATTATGCATTTTAATTGGATATTCATTAAATTGTTATAATAGCCAGAGCCGATCATTTTGTTCACCTAACTTGGCTTCATTATGGGTCTGCCCTTCTCTTAGGAAAAAGTTTATTGTCCTTGCAAATCTTAAGAGAATTGGGCTAATGCAAATAAGATCCCCTTAGAAAAGAGTCTGTAAACATAACCATATACATGTTTACAGAATACATGAGCCTGTTTATGAAAATAGAATGGATAAACTTAAGTAAATTATTATGTTCAAACTTTTGGTGCAATAAATACAACTTGTACATTATGAGGCTGTGGAATCCAATTTCAGGGCTATGTCAATGAACTATAAAACACTAGCAGAAAATAACTGAGTATTTCATGAAAATTATATCCTACTTAAAATCCAGCAGAAAACATGAGTAACCTTAAATAACTTGAGCAAGCGTTCTCAACTTGAGGCAATCTTGCCTTCCCAGGGGCCATTTGGTAACACCCAGAGATAATTTCCTTTGCCACAGTTGAGTGGTATTTAGTGGGTAGAGGCCAGGGATGCTGCTCAACACTCTATAAGGCACAGGAGAGCTTCCCTAAACAAAGAATGATGCAGCCTCAAATGTCTATAGTGTCTGGAGGTAATGGTTCTGCCATGGTGTCTTGACAACCTTGTACAGATCCACATAGTCCACGTAGGAAAGACTCAACTGCAGTCTGAACTAAGTATTGGTGGAAAACTTTGTGATCTTCCAGGAACATGGAAAGATAAGAATTCTTAGAAGGAGCTGTCACAGGCCATTTCTCACCCATATCCCTGTGTTTTGGATGCCACAGGGCAGTTCCTCCTCTGCCTCCCTGGTGCCTTCCCTTGTTGTACAGCTGCACATTGGAAAACCACTTAGATGTAGTCTAGAATGGACTCTTCAATGACAGATCACTCCACTGCTCATTTGTTTATCAGAACACCATCAGCTGGTCTCTTTTATTAAGTGCCTTCCAGTGGTACAAGGGTCATGGGGAGGTGACACCATACTGGCCTTTCTTATGCTGTCTGCATAAGTAATAAACTCTCTAAATCCATTTGCTTTGTTGTCTCCCTACCAGCAAAATATGTGGTTGAGTGGAAAGCCAACCCAGCATGCTGCTTATAGACTGCTTGGTCATGCTGAGGTTAAGAAACCCTGGACTAGGATATAATGGATTACTGAATAGAATCACCTTTTACTGTGGATTTAAAAATGAAGAGAAATAGGAAAATAAAATTTAAGTTCATCAATGTTTTGTCCTCAGTGGTAGGGAATGAAATTTAATGTAAATATTAAAGTTAATGTAAATTGATTGTTGCAAAATGAAAATATATCATCTTTAAATTGTAAACTAATATTAAAACATTTGATACACAATTGAAATGTTTAGAAAATATGAGTTTTTATAAAATAATTTAATTCATTCCAAATGACTCTGTAAATCACTTACAAGAAGCAGAGTTGATGATGTCAAACTCCTGACTGAATCTAGTCACTGGCCTATCATTATTCTTAGGATGCAGTTTCCAATTCTTTGCCTGTACTACAGTGTCTGACAGAACCACCTTCCTCATTCTACTCCTGCCACTCTCCCCTCACTGTCAGTATCCCTAAAATACTGTTTTTCTAAACTTCTTTGGGGGCTCTACATGCCTTCCCATCCAGGAGTCAATTCAGGCAACTTTCTCTCTGCCTAAATCAGCCTAATTAGTTTAAGATCTCTCTCTCACTCTCTCTCTCTCTTTTTTTTTTTTTGCTGAGGAAGATTTGCCCTGAGCTAACATCTTTTGCCAATCTTCCTCTTTTTTGCTGAGGAAGATTTGCCCTGAGCTAACATCTGTTGCCAATTTTCCTCTATTTTGTATGTGAGTCACTACCCCAGCATGGCCATGAGTGGTGTAGGTCTGTGCCTGGGGACTGAACCCAGGCCACCAAAGTGGAGTACACCAAACTTAACCACTACACCACCAGGGCTGGCCCCATAACATCTCTCTTTTTATTTATTTTTATTTTTTATTTATTTATTTTTTTGTGAGGAAGATCGGCCCTGAGCTAACATCTGCCAATCCTCCTCTTTTTTTGCTGAGGAAGACTGGCCCTGGGCTAACATCCATGCCCATCTTCCTCCACTTTATATGGGATGCCGCCACAGCATGGCTTGCCAAGCAGTGCATTGGTGCGCGCCCGGGATCCGAACTGGCGAACCCTGGGCCACTGCAGTGGAGCGTGCACACTTAACTGCTTGCACCACCAGGCTGGCCCCAACATCTCTCTTTTTATAGGGAAAGAAAACAAATCTTTTGAGGTGAAGTGTTCCAGGGGCCCTCTGGTAAGCCTGAATGTTATTTCCAGGTCAAAAAGACTTTATTTAGAATTTGATTTGGGGAAGTTTGTCAAAAATACCAAAAGGTTTTATAACACTTGGTCAACTCAGGATCATAGGTCACTGTGAAACAATGCTTAGTTATCCACTTAACCATGGTGACAATTACAGACTTTCAGGCAAATACAGAAAGTTAAATGGTTGTAAGAATAACCTTAGCTCCTGTAGCGAAAGATCTGATAAAAACAATGCAGGAGATTATTTTGAAAAAACATAAAATCCCTGCTTTTAAGTAGACTACTCAAAGGTAACAAAAAAAACCTTTTATAATTTCTTTATCAAGAGCAGACTAAAATCCCAAGAAAATCTGTCCTTTTAATAGAGAGAAAACCAAATTCTAATTTTGCACCAGTTTACTTTTGATATTACAACTCATTTACTTAATTAAATTCATTCCAATCTTAGCTTTACCATGCAGAAAACTTTTTTCCCAGGGTTCCTTTTCCACAAACTTTCTTTTTTACATTTAGAATTTGTCCTTTCCTCTTTCCCATAACCAGCTTTACTTTAGGACAAATTTAATTTTTTTTAACAAAAACATCTCCATTCCTTATACCTTATTTTACTGAAAACATACGTGTTCTCATAGCATAAAATTTTTTTAATGTGGCACAGTACATTTTTATTAATAGACTCAAACATCTTTTAATTTTTCTGTAATAAGAAGCCAAAAGTAGATAAACTTACGTTTAGTAATTAATGTCTAATATTTTATCTTATTTGGAAATGATCTAGATACTCAATAATTTTTTAAATCATTTTAACTTAGTTTAGCAAAACTCTAAGGTTTCAAGTTACCAAAAGGTTTTGAAGTTATTTTTAAGTATATATAACATAACACATAATTATTGTTAAAAAGTTCACCAAAACCTTTTTATCTTACTTACGTCTATGTAATTTACTTGTTCCCAATAATTAATTATGTTTAGCTTACCTACAAAAACTTCATGAGACATTTAGACAAAATCAGCCATCAATCTTTTTTGGTGCCAAATTTTGTTAACAGAGATAACATGAATTTGTTTGGCTTTTGGTAAACCGGGGTAGAACAAAAGTTTTATATTTAATGCTGATAACTCTAAAGACATACCTAGTTTAATTAAACCAACAAACTTAAATTAACTTTAGTATTGAATATGTTTCTAGATTACATGATCCTGAAATTCATTTGGGTTAGTTTCTATTATGTTTTTGAGAGTATACTAAATTTATATAGTGCTGGTTTGTTTTTAAGCCAGTTAAATAGAGCTTTCTACAAATTAAATTTGATAACACCATCTGGAGATAGAAAAATATCACACACTTATAACATACATATATATAGACACACATACATAGCCACCTCATAGCTATTATTTTAAAATTACTGCCATGAATCAGGTACAGTAATTCAAAGCTCACTAGTTATAAAAGAATAGTTGAATCCAACTTTTGTTTCTGGCACATGGAATAAATTAAGGTTACCTGCTTAGATGGCTAAAGCTTTCTTTTTTCCTAATATTTGTGGAGCAGATTTTTAAGATGCTAGATTTTTGGCAAGGGTGCATCTATAGCCATTTATCTCTTTTTTCCTTCAGTCTTAGGAATTGGGGATAGTCTAGAGAAGTTCCTGGAAATGTTACAGCCTTTTGAGATAAATGGGGGTGGTTTCTGGGATTGGTGAAAGGGAATGGGTGAAATATGAACTGCCTCTAGAACTGCATTTCCAGTTTTGCAAAGATTTGTAAGATAAGGACAGTTGCTCTCAATTCCTCAGTAATTGGGTTGTAACTTAAATGACATCATAGGTTGATCTACCCATCCAACTACATCATCCCTAATTTGCTTCTTTCCCTCTGGGTACATAGTTTTATTTTAACTAGGAAAGAAGGCCTATAAAAAAATTCCTATTAGACTCTGAATGTCAGCTCTTAATTTCGCAAATTTTTGACCATAGAGCTACTAAAAAAAAAAGTCCTTCTAAATATCTTGCCAGTTTTCAGCTGTGACAAATAGTAAATATTTCTGGAGGTATTAAACAATTCCACCGATTTTTAATTTGTTTCCCCTGGGCTACCAGAAAATTTACCAGGAACATCTCTCAGAGTTTTATTAACTCTGGAAGGGGCCCAAATGGGGGACCTCCTTTGAAGGTAAATAAGGGGGTGTCTGTAAAGCCATTAACTTAATGGATTTTTGTTTATTGTAGTATAGTCTTTTCTTTTAGTACCTCATATCTATAACTTTTCATCATTTTTTTTGGAATGAAACATTCAGTGAAGCTATTTGAGAATTTTGAAGGCTTGGCTTTCAAGTGCACCTTTTAGATGATCATATCTAGGGCTGGCCCCGTGGCTTAGTGGTTAAGTGCACGCGCTCTGCTGCTGGCGGCCCGGGTTTGGATCCTGGGCGTGCACCGACGTACCGCTTCTCCAGCCATGCTGAGGCCGCGTCCCACATACAGCAACTGGATGGATGTGCAGCTATGACATACAACTATCTACTGGGGCTTTGGGGGGAAAAATAAATAAATAAATAAAATTATAAAAAATAAAATAAATAAATGATCATATCTAACTAAAAGCCTCCTTCTAATCTCCAATGTAATTCCCCTGAGGCTGGCAGCAGTTTGGTAGGACCCTAGCCATACATGGAGTTTAACCTCCATTTCTGCCCAGCTATATCTGGCTGCAAATGGGGTACAACCCACATTTCTGCCCAGCCATATCTGGCCACAAATGGGGTGTAACCCACATTTCTGCCCAACCATATTTTGGGGCCCTCGGTTGAGGGCCAAGCTCTCAGGACATGAAACAAGCTTGGTAATATTTTGCTGTTCTTGTAAATATTTATAGCTTTTGAGACCATGGTTTTTAAGCAGGTGTGTTGGAAGGTGGCCTACTTGACTCTTTAGAAATTAAAGATCTTATGTCTGGTATTAAATCCACCATTCCCAAGTCTAGTATGCAAAAAAGGCAAGTTTTGGAAACTCAAAAGAGCCCCAAAGTGGCCACTGTAATTTTAAATCATCTTCTGTATTATCAGTCCCTCAAGACAAAAATTTACAAGAAAAAGGGCTATAGTTCTTAAACATAAAACCAGCTGGAGTTCCTGAGGGAGGAACTTCTTGGGAAACTTTAGAAAATGAAAGTCCCATGGTAAAGAGAAACTTGCAAACAAGAATGACAATAGGAAATCTCTCAATTTAGTTAGAGTACTCACTGACCAAGGAAAAACTCCTGCTGAGGGACTCTCCTCCTGTGGCAATGACTGCCAGTCAAAAAGGCTGCATCAGCACTGAGACAGTCATCTCCTGGGCAGTCTCCCCCAACCCCCAAAAAAGGCACCAACCTCAACCAAATGGAGGGACGTCAGAACCTGAGAGGACCCACGATCAGAAGACTTGGTGATTCATGGAAATGACGAGCCCAAGGGGCTCTTGTAGGTACCCAGAGGATGCCGGTCCATTAAGGTGAGATTGCTTCAGGTCTCACTTTCTGACATCATGTATGCTAACTAAAAATAAAGAGCCAAAATGAGAGGCATTTATTTTGGGATCAAAGAATTGCAATTTGGGGAGCACAGATTCAGGTAGAAGCCCAAATGCTGTCCTGATTCCAGGAGAGGGGCTCAGGGTTTTTATAGAGAAAAGGGAGAAAGATGAGGTAAGTTGTATTAAAGAAGAGGTTATTGGTGCTATATGAGGTGAGGCTATATTTGTACTTCATAGATTGGCTAGTGATTAGGTTATCAAGCAAAAGGCTAGACTTGTACTTCATTGATTGGTTAGTGATTCGGTCATCAGCAAAGTCCAGTGTCATCAGTCCTTATAGACAGGATGTTCTTGTCCTTACTTACTTCTTGGAATGTTGGTGGTTTGGTCCAGTGTGGAAGATAAAGAAAAAAGATATGCAAGGCAATTCCTCTGAAATGGCTGCTCTGGCTCTATTTTAATATTGCTCCACTCATGTCATCTTTCACAGAGGTGTGAGCAGGGAAAAGGAGAGGATGGAATATGAACTAGGTAGTAATGGGAAAACTCATTGACAAGTGTATATTTCAGTCAATACTTGAAAAAAATGAAGGAAAAAGCCATGTGTATATATTGTGTATAATATCCAAGCACGGGAAACAGTCATGTCCCAATTTCTCCATCAACTCAGTGGAATATATGTGGTTCCACCTCTGTTGACCAGTGGCTCACTATTTAATGAAAAAGGGGAAAGAGAAGGAACATTTGGTTCTCGCTTCCCCAAAATTCCCCAAAGAAGTGGTTCAATTAATATAAAAATTTATAATATCTAATCATTGTGAATCGGCTCTTGTAAGTGCTGCTGTTTATCAGAACACAAATGGTCTCACACCTTTAACAAATCTTCTAAATAGTCAAATGCCTTAATTTTATTGAAGTCTAATTTTTCAAACTTTCTGTGACAGTCTTGTTTTGGGTGGTATATTTTAAAAATATTTGATTAACATGGACACAACAATGTTTCTACATATTTTCTTCTAGAAGTTCCATTGTTTGAGATTTTACATTTAAGACTGTGACCAATTTTGAGTTAAATTTTTGCACAGGACTTGATAATGCAGGGGGTAAACAGTCACAGAGAAGATGATTCAAGGTTAGAAAATGGCTAAATTTTGGCCAAAGCAACTGGGAATACGATGATTTTATTTATAGAGATGGAAAAGACTGAGGGAGGGTCAGGGGCTGGAAAACAGCTCAGTTTCGGGTAGACTAAGATGTCCACCAGAAAGTTAAATTGGGAAGTCAGGTAAAAAGGTAGAAATATGAGTCTAGTGAAGCCACATGTGCCAAAATATGGACATAAATCCAAGGTATATAATTTCAGGGACTACAATGAGATTTTAATATTCAGTCTATATAATGTCAATAAAATATTAGGTATTGAAAGGACCAAATGAATGGGGGCTATTTTAAATATTGCAGGGCCCAGTGTTTGTAATTACACATGCTTCAAGGGTGGTATGAATTCTTCAAATTTTTTGGTGACTGCATAAATCCATGCAAAGGAGGATACAGTATTGTTGGTGTTACAGGATTCTTGAGACAGCTTTCAAAATATTTTTTTAATGTACACACCTAATTTAAGGTTGTAAAGGTTTTTGTTGCAAGCCAATTGGCCACAAGAGGTAGACTGTGACACCATAGAAAGAGAGGATGCCACTTACAGCAGAGACCACTCGAGACTGCCAGGAGCTTATCAGGTAAAGATCCAAAGATGGAAAAAGAAAAAGGAAAAAGTGGTCAGAGACAGACAGGAGACAAAAGAAAAAAAAAAACGGAAAAATTTGACTTGCCTGGAGATACAGTCCGTTCTAAAAAAATTTAAGAGAAAAAAAAAATGTGGTGGGGTGGAGGACTGATGATGCTACTTGGGGGCCAACTCAAGGAGAGTCTGCTGCCTGGAGGCCCCAGACCCCTTCCCCACCCCTCTTCCTCTTATCAGCCAGAGACAGAAACTACAAACCACAGCTTCCAGTGGCTACATGTATAAAACAGGAAAAAAAAAAAAGGATAAAGGCTGTGGCTTTAGGCAGCTCAAGGGGGAAAAAAAGGTAACTTTAAATCTTTCATACACAGTAAATGCCAGCTCTAGCAAACATGATACCAGATAGTCTTAGGTTACTTATTGATGTAAAAAAGACAACAACCTATATAAACAAAATCCCCTAGATACAGGGGGAAATATAAAAATAACCAATTAAACTATATATACAATATTTTAATAATATAATAGATGAATTATATATAACATATAAATAAATTAAAACAAAGGTCCATAATTTGACCCAAAAGGAAACCCAAAATCTATATACCAAAATTTATTTATAAAAAAACTTATATAACAAAATGTTTTAAAATATGCCTATTGGCTTTTATGTCTCTACAAGAAAAGTTCTAAATTAACTTTAACATTTGCTAAAATGCACCAATTGACAGGACTTCATCGATTCAATCAATACTGGGGCTCTCATTATACTCATACCAGGGGATCTCGCTCAAATTAATCATTGTACCCCATATAATCTTAAAAATTTAACTAAATATAGACAAAAAATAGGTATGCCTCACTTTGATTGTAGCATTACCTAAATTTCCCACATTCATAGTACCTATTGCCCTAAAATATCCCATATTGGGCAAGGGCAGATGCTCTGACACAGTAAATAATAAATTAAAGTTAAATAAGTCTTTCACACTTACAAGTTAGCACAATGAATGGGGCCTCGTGGACTCCCAATTAAACTAATTAATATGGCCCAATGTGAGTTCAAACAAGACCTTCAAAGATTAAAACATATATAAAACCTAACAAAGAGTGATTATTCACATTGCTTCTCATTTGACAGCCCAATTTTGCATGTTTTTAAACTAGGACAAAACAAAGGGTGTCTCATGATGAATTACTATGACCTTAATGCTGTGGTTCCATCCATTAGGATCCCTCCAATATCCAATATTATTAAAATTGCTGACTCCATCTAGTCCACAAGCAGTAAATATTTTGCTCTTATAGATTTGGCAAATATGGTCTGTTTAATGCCTATTTAACAGCCTCTCGGCTGCAGTCGAACATCACTTCTGATGGGACACAATACACCTTTTACAGGCTACCCATCAGGTACCTCAACAACTTTACCATCACACACAATCTCTGAGAACAAGATCTGAACTGGATCCACCTTTCTCCAGGAGCACAGTTATGACATAACATTGATGACATCCTTCTACAAGGAGATTCATGTGACACACTCATTAAGGACATATAAGTCCAACATCTTATAGTCCTCCTTGGGTTCTTGTGGCAACATATTCCTCATTTATAAATTTTGTTTAATGTCACTGATGCTGCCATTTATATATCAGCCCACCTTAAATGGGGCTCCCTCCAACAAATGACTCTAAAATATGTCCAAATTAAAATCAACAAGCACTCCTGTGAGTGCTTCAGAGACTCCTTCACTGTAGAGGCTTTGACAACCTCTTCCCACATCTTCTGGAGTCTGCACCACCTCTGATGGCCACTGGTTACTCAAGGGCTTCTGATGGAAGAAACTGACCCTCTCAGCCTCTTGCTATACATCACAAAAACAGCAATTACTGGCTATAATACTTGGCTTCCCTAAAAATAGAGGCTATCACAGACCTGAGCCTGTGACTCTCCTTTTGGTCAGGGAAACAGCACCCTACAAGCTTGGCATGGCTATTGAGGCCTCCTTAAGACAGAATAGAGCTAAATCTGGGCCTTCTGGCATATTTCACGTGCAGGAGGGTGTGACTTCTCCTGTCCTTAGTTAGGACAGCATGCCATGGCACTGGAGGAGGTCAACTCTTCCCTAAGACCACTTGGCTGCCTGGAAGATCCCTTGAGATTAACTGAGTGAACAGCAATGAGAATTTGTGGATTAAACAAATAACACTACAACCATCATACGTGATGGAGCTTGATAGACTGTTGCTACATTCCATCCCTTAGCCAAGATGTCTCTGATAATAAACAGGACCCAAGAAACAATACACTTAGCCAAACATCAGACACTCATTGTAGGACTGAATGCCCTGGCCAACAAATGGTGTCATCTTCACATTTATTATAAATGGATGGGCCATTGCCTAAAAATTTTCCCCTTCAAGGTAAAGGACTCTGGGAATCTCTTGCCTCACAGACACTCAAAATATAAATCAAAATCACACACATCTCTACATATAATAAGACCATAATACAAGGCCTTGCCAGGACACTCCTATTCCCTTTAGCATTATAAACATTGCTAATAATAACCAAGGTGCACATTTTACTTCTCAAAACACACAATATTGGACTCAGAAGAAACATTTAATAGAACTTTCATATCCCTAAATAGTCTCAAATAGCTGATTTAACTGAGAAAAATAATGATCTCCTCAAACAACTACTTTTAAAATTCGAGTCCAACAAATAGACCCCTAAATAAGTCTCTATCTTGCTCCAGGCTTTAACTTATCTTAATAAACTTTTGATTAGGCCCCAATCTTATAAAGGATGGAGACCAGAACAAGGGAGTCTATCATTTTGGGACCAATTAACCACTGAATGTCCCACTGGCCAAGAAGCTGCTCATCTGATATGGGACCCATTTGAACTTAAAATTCTATTAAAAAAAATAAAACCTGTCAAGTGCAGCTGCACACCATTCTGTTGACTGTTGATCCTATTACTACTTAACCAGATGCTTTCATTGGTTTATAATCTGGAGGCCCAAACCCCCAGGTAAGCCATTGTTTCGATCAAACATGCCAAATGCTGAGACCCACATGAACTTGGGGGTGTATCCACTTGGAAAAGCCACCCTAGTCCACATTGTCCCAGTTCAAGGCCTCACCATTGAAGATGACCTTGTCCCTTGCACCAGAGACAACATCATCCTGGACACGAAAACCTCCACCACAGTGACACCCAAGGACCACATCTCCTAAGGCATAAACTGGACACAGGTCATTCCTTTATTTTTTTCCTTTAATATTAGGGGTTCTACTGTGTTTCCGAGCTTGCTGTCTGCCTAGCCCATGCTTCTTGTGTATTTCCTACTCTCAGCCAAACATGCCCCTACACTCCCAGGCCTAATGTGGAATCTGATAATGGTTAACATTATCTATGCCATTCTAAATGTTAATGGAGATTAGAGATTTCCCCAGGAGGCACCTGCGTCTTATCAGTCAACCCCTCCATCTCCTGAAGAGAGGACCCTTCACTCCCCAGTGCTTTCTCCTACTATAACTCTCCAGATATGCACCATGACTTCCTGCCCTGCATCTCTGACCATGACCACTCCTTCCCCTTAGTTATACACAAATACCACTAATCTTTACATGTTCTTTACTAAATTATCATCTTTTCTCCTCCCACAACATCACTGCTGGATCTTCCTCCTTTCCCTGAGAAATACACCAAAATATTATTACATAACTCATACTTTTAACACATTTTACAACTCCACCAAGACATTGTTAGATATCCCCAAAATTTCAGATCTATTTTCTTGGTTAATGCCATAAAATAGAAAACCTATAACTCCTAGCCTGCAAGGAGTCCTTTTATTTTTACTTGTGGTCCTTCTTTTTCTACTCTCAGAATAAATATTTTCTATGCTGGTTAGGGCAACTATACCCTATTCTCTAAAAGTCACCACTATTATCACCTCAAAGTCTCATTAAAATAATGCCAAATAGTCACAGGTTCAATTGTTCTAACTGTGCTTTCTTAGATTCTGTATTAGTCAAGTTGGCAGCCATTAATCATGGGCCAAACTAGGAGCTAATGTTGTTTACCTCTCCTGCAGGTCAGCTTCCTGGAGCACACCGTTCAAGTGCAGCCCAGCTGACCCAGGGCTGTGCCCCCACCACCTCCTTTATCTAACTCTCACACACCAAGTGAATGTTTCCTCTGCCCTAAATCAACCTGGGGCCAGGTACCAGATGACTAGGGACAGGCCATATGTCCCAAAGCCTATGGAAATTATTCAAACTAGCCAAACATAAGCTGTGTATCCTGCCTTGCCTTCCCCACAGAAGCCCCGATAGAGTCTGGGTCCTAGGCTTGCCGCTTCCTTCTGCTTCTCCTCATGCCCACCCCGGTCATCAGATACAGAGATATGTTCAGGGTGTGTTATTCCAGGGACTAAAGTGACAGTTTAACATTAGTCTGTGATGTGCTGATAAAATATTACAGGGATGGAAAGGACAAAAGCAGTAGAAATGAAGAGGAATATTTAAAATATTGCAGGGCCCAATATTAGTAATTATAGAAGTGTCAAGGCTGTTATGAATTCTTCAAACTTTCTGTCAACTGCATAAACTGATGCAAAAGAGGATATAGTATGTGGGTGATATGGGATTCATGAGGCAGCTTTTAAACTATTTTTTAAAAAGTACACACTTAGGGGCTAGCCCCGTGGCCTAGTGGTTGAGTTCAGCATGCTCCACTTTGGTGGCCCAGGTTCACTGGTTTGGATCCTAGGCATGGACCTACACCACTCATCAGCCATGCTGTTGTGGCAACCCACATACAAAGTAGAGGAGAATTGGCACAGATGTTAGCTCAGGGCTAATCTTTCTCAGAAACACAAAACAAGTATACACTTAATTTAAGGTGGTAAAGATTTCTGTTGCAAGCCAATTGACCACAAGAGGTAGAATCTCTTCTGAGTTATCAATACAAGCTTCAAGAATATTGCATTAAAAATAAAAGAATGGTCAAGTCAGTATCAGTTTTTTACCAGATTAATATTTAATGGAGATCATTACTTGTACTTTAGACCTGTGATATACAAATTAATAATCCTTATACTGATTTTAAATCTGTGGAAAATTAAGATAACATGAATGATAAAGTTCCCTCATGGACTGGTCCTTTAAAGTAAGCAAAAAATATTTATAAAATATGTTTATAGATACTTAAAAAACAACAAAGGAGGTAAATAAAAATAGATTTGATAATTTTGGAATTAAGTAAGATAAAAAGACATAATTTTGGTATTAAACTCTATTGGTATTTCAACACACATAATTACAGATGTTTGTACATAATGTATAGACTTGACTAAAGTTGCTGGAATATCAGATTACAAAAAATTGAATAAGACTTTTTAAAGCATAGAAGAGCACACTCAATTTTCTAGAGAGAAAGAGTCAGACCTTTAAAAAAGCAGCTTTTGGTGTTTGGAATTCAAGTCTTGAAATTTTTAATTTAGGTGAAAATAGCTGAGAAAAACAATCTGTAAATTTTTTAGATACTTAATGTCGCCCATTAGAAACTGATAATGTGTTTTCTTTGAGGGTCAATTAATACCCAACACCTATTTTAAAATTATTATGACCCATAGATTGCATCTGCAGAGGAAAATTGAAGTGTAAAACAGAGCAACCACTCAAAAATTCATAAGGATATTGATATTTTCAATGAATTTATTATTCTCCTATATTATTCAGACCTTCTGAATTTTTATGGTGAGGAAGATTGGCCCTGAGCTAACATCTGTGCCCGTCTTCCTCTTTTTGTATGTGGGATGCCGCCACAGCAAGGCTTGATGAGCGGTGTGTAGATCTGTACCTGGGATCCGAACCTGTGAACCCTGGGCCATTGAAGTGGAGGGCTCGAACTTAACCACTATGCTACCAGGCTGGCCCTCAGGTCTTCTGATTTTTATTGTTCTGTTTCACATGATTTTTTTAAAACTGAGTATTCAGTCATTCTTTTACTTTTTTTAAAATTTAAATGATAAGTGTTACAGTATTATTAGTAAAAACAAATAAAATTACTTTAATTAAATATTTTATACATACTTTGCAATAAGGAACACCGGTATTTTCACCCACCTGATTGAATCCCTTCACTCTCCTGTCATTTTTCTTGAACAAAAGTTCAGATTTCTTGGCCTGTCCTAAGTGATTCCCCAGAACAACCATCCCCTTCATTTCCTGCTGCTCTCCCATCTCTCATACTCCAAACATGAGCTTTGTCCCACTCCCATAAGGCTGCATGTCTTCTTTACATGGATCTTTCCAGGTGATTTCCTTCAGTCAAAAAGATGAACTCAATAATGCTTTGAAAATATATTTAAATAAAACAAAACAAACTAACACAAAACTTTCCTGAAGTCTCTACAAGACCGAAAGTGAAAGACTTCTCTGGTATCTTAAGCTCAGGAATTTCTTTCCACTACACTATTTTAAAATGTCGTAAACTTCTCCACTGAAGAACCTAACAGTTAGACTGAGGAATGTTTGTTTCTTTATGTACATGATGTTCATTTTTAGCTCTATAGTAAGATTGATGTAAACAGGGACATTACTGCCCTTATTTGCAATAGTGTCACACATTCCTGACATTTAAGAGGTCCTCAATATTAACTAATGTTGAAATCAATATCTGAATGCAATGAAGAGAACAGACTCATAGCAGATTAGGAAATACTGTCTTCCTTGTCCTACAGGCAAAGCAGAACCGAGAGACACGCGTGTCATTGATGATGAGCTCAAAGGGGCTGAATGTTGGAAAACATGAGGCCACGAGCACAGAGATGTTCACCATCCACTGGCCTTGATTTGCAACTAGAGTCATCCAAATAGTCAAAATAATGTAGATTGAATAGAATGTAACAAAAGAGCTCAGGAGAATCACAATGATGTGTGTGGCTCTGGCTTCATGGGAAGGTCTGGTGGAGAGTCTGTTGCTGCAAATGCATTGAATTCACTCTTTGTGTCTATGCAGGACAAGAACTACGGAGCTACTGGCCCAGACCATAAAGCCTAAACTCATAATGTCAGGGGAAAAATAGATGACCGTATATAATGAACCTACAAAAATCCTCTTTCATATGCCAAGAGCAGTACCCATAATCATTTTTCACATTCAAGTTCTTCACGTTCAATGGACCATTCACTATTATAGGAATACATGAATTTGTCAGGAGATGCAGGATCCAGCAAAGGAAACAGCAGAAGCCAATGAACTTTAGAGATCTAATCTTGAACTCCATCCATTGGCCATCCTGTGGCCACTCTGTGAAAATAGAAGACCAGTTTACAGCCAGCATCATCCAGGAAATATCTCCATCCAAAAGTGCCATTGTCTGAGGTACACCCTTAGAGAAAAGAACCATGGAGTTGGCCAAGCCCAGTTGCATGAGAATTGGGTCTGTAGGTCTCAGATTATGCCCAGAGTGCAAAGTGAAGTTATAAAGACAAAAAGTTGAGATATTTCCCACGAGGCCAACTCCTGTCTGAGTGAGGAAGATAATCCTCATTTCCAAGCTGGCAGAAAACATCACATCAGTACCTAGAGGACAGGTATTGAATGAACAATTAAACAAACAACAATAAATATGTCACCATCACCATGTCCCTCAATTTCCAATACTTAGCCTACATCTCATATAGCCTCACTTTAAGTGGGCATTTAGAACTTTTGCTCATGTGTGCAAAGGCAATGCAGTGAAGATCAGGACTGTAAAAAGCCTCAGTATCCACCTACAGCGAGAATGGAGATGGCACGACTGCACCACAGGGTTCTCCACAGCTGTGGCGATGAGTGAAGGAGATCTCTGCACAGATACAGATTTTCCCCATGATGTGTTCTTACACGAAAAAGGCAAGATACAGAATACGTGTAGAGTATGTTTCCTTTTATTTTTTTTTAAGAAAGTAGAGGACTATAAATATAGGGGCAGAGATTGAACAGGATGGAAGGATAGAAATGTAAACTAGGCTTCATGTAGTAGTCTGTTACATTTTGGTTTATACAAATGTAAACATATCACATAATTCTTGAAAAATATTAATCAAAATCAGATATCAAAATCCACAAAATTCAAAGTTAAATGAAAAAATTACCCTTATTGTCTACCAGCATGGTGTTCTATGCGTACTTGTAACAAAAATTTCAAGTTACACAGAGGCACATATGAAAGCAAAAATACCCAACAGATATTGAACTGTTGCCCATACTCATATTTTGCAAATTATACTGGCATTAATTATTAGAAACATATAAAAAAAAGTCCATTAATATAATTGGTAAACAAAACTTTCAGTATAAGCCAAAAGAATATATATATATATATATTTTAAATAAAAACTCAAAACTTGGTTAATTTTGGAAGAAATAATGCATGTAGCATATAATTTTAAAACACATATGTCAGGCCAGCTCCAGTAGCCTAGTGGTTAAGTTTGGCACGCTCGGCTTCGGCAGCCCAGGTTCAGTTCCCGGGCATGGACTTACACTGCTGGTTGGCGGCCACAGCGTGGCGGCCCACATACAACATAGAGGAAGATTTGCCATAGGTGTTAGCTCAGGGCGAATCTTCCTTAAGCAAAAAGAGGAGGATTGGTGATGGATGTTAGCTCAGGGTGAATCTTCCTCAACAAAAAACACCCCCCAAAAACAAAAAAAAACACATATGTATTCCCTATTTCTTTTCATTGACAGAATCTAGACGTCGTAAACAAGTCCATAGTAATGACCATCTAAAGTACCAAGATTATGATATCCAAATGACATTTCTCACTAATAGAAAGCAAACTATCTTGAAGTTAAGTGATGCTTCTCAGTGTGGGGCAGAAAACATCTAAGATGTCCCTAAATCTTCTAGTCAAGCGTAATAGTTAGCCACATGTTTCTTTAAATAAGCTTTTTATTTTTCTGGATGTGGGAGATAGAATGAGCCTTCCTTTTCCCTAAATAAATGTTAACATTCTTCTAATAAGAACAGAACTTTAAATGCATATTGTTACAGACTCCATTTAGCCCAACATACTCTCTCCCCAACCAAAGCAAAGACAAATGCACATACCGGCCTCTGTCACTCAGATACCAGATGTCGGCTCAGCAGCGGGGAGCTCATTTTCTCTGTCTTATTGCTTCTGACTTGCCTGTAGCATGAAGACTTGAGAGTGAAAACTCTGAGGTCCCCTGTGTTTAGTCAGGACAAAGGAGAGGCGATTTCAGAGAGGGCTGGAACAGGAAGGAGAGAAGAGCAATGGCTGGCAGTCTCAATACGGGCGAATGAGGGAGACAATATGCCAAGGGTTTCCTAAAAAAAAAATGCTTGCCTGAGCACACCTGTGTATGCGCGTGTGTCTGTATCTATGTTTATAGTTTTACGTTCCAATCCAAAAACACAGGATTATTTTTCCATATGTATGACTGAATTTTCCTCATGAAGTCCATCTCCAAATCTGATACTCATCTGAAAAGACTCTCTGCTTACCTGATTGGCATTTGCTGTTGGGGTAGTGGGTGCCTGGCAGCTCCTGTGCCGATGTAGAAAGGGCAGCTCAACCATGAGATGAAGGTTTGGGTTCCATGATCTCATCTCCCTGTTGGGAAGTGATTATCATTTTACCTGTAAGTGCAGTGATAGTGTCTGCATGGGGACTGGAGATTATCTCTGAAAAACATTTGTAAATTGTGCAAATTACAGAAAGCTATTAAAGTGAATAATAAAAATATCCAACAGACGCGGCAGAAACAGATGAGTGAGACCACACATTTGAAATAAGCAATAACCCCAGTGGAAGTTAAGTAGAGGACACTGAGATGGAATAAGTGAGAGACATCAAGCACATCGCTCTGCTGCATTTGAAATCACCTTAGTGGTTTTGTCTTCAAAATATGATTCTTTTTTTGTTCCTGAGATTCTGAGGGTACTGAAACTGAAGGCAGGACAGTATCTGAATAGTTAGGAGTAGCTGCAGTGGTTCAAAGAGATAGGAAGATTACAGTGATATATCAATTCAGTGCTTCAAGAAATATTTGTTTTAGAGCTTATGTGGGTCATGGACTTTTCTGGGTACAGGGGATGTATCAGTACACAGAACGTTATAGCAAAATGATTTTGCCCCCATGGAACTTTTATTCTGCTTGAGGGAAACAGACAATAGGTGATGCACCCAAGTTATTATGTGGTACATTATTAGAAGCTGCTCGGTTCTATGGAAAAGAGAAAAGAATAGAACATAGATGTAGCAAAACATGAGAGGAGGCATGGGTTACAAAATGGAATAGGAAGTTCACAGTAGGACTTAAAGTGATGATCCTATTTTAGAAAATGCTTTAATAAGATGAGGTTTATTCCTTCTTTTCCAATCCATATCTATGTTTATTTTGTCTTGTTATCTACTAAATAGTCCTTACGGCATAAAATTGAAGGACAATAGATAACCGTGATAGTTCTTTCATCCCTGAACTTAGGTGAAATATTTTAAAAATGGATCCTACGTTTGGTGGCTGTGGTGGGGCTTTTGTTGCTCATCTGATACTTATTAGAAGTTTAAGGAGGATCCTTTCTGTTTCTAGTTTGTTTTTAAAATGTCAAGAAGGTTTTAAATTACACCAAGTTATTTGATTCATTGGAGTTGATTATATGATAGATCTTGTTTCCTACTAAGCGTGAAACACATGAAATCATTTTTGTATTTTAAAAATTTTGATATAATTTCAAACTTATAGAAAAGCTGCAAGAGTTTTAAAAGATACACTTGTAAGCCCTTTATCCAAATTTAACAACTGTTTATCTTTTGCTCTGTTACTTTTTCCTCTTTCGTCTCTCTCTCTCGTTCTCTCTCTTTCTCTACAGAAATACATCTCAGACATGTATGTGTATGTTTATACACACACACACACACATATATATTTCTGAACAATTGGTGTATAATTTGGAAATATTTTTCCTACTTACCAGTGAATATTTCAGTGCATAATTCCTGAAAGCCCAGAAATTTCCCTGTATATAAGCAGAGTACTATAACAAAATCAGGAATTTCAATATTGGCACAATACTATTATTTAAACAACAGTACATAATACATTGCCATCATTTGTTCCAGTATTGCCCTTCTTAAGTTTTTTCCTTTGTGCAGAACCAAATTCAAATTCATGTATATCGTTTAGTTTTCACATCTCTTTAGACTCCTTTGATAAAATAGTTCCTCAGCCTGCAATTGAGTTTTTTGGACTTGTCATACTTTTAAGACTACAGGCCCACTAGTTTTGAAATTTCCCTGTATTTCTTTAATGTTTTCAAATTTTTAGAACAAGCTTTTGAGCATTTTGCAGGGAAACAACAGAAGGAATAATGTGTTGTTCTCACGGCATCGTATCAGGAGCCACATGATGTTCATGTTTTTCAATATTGATTATGTTAATTTTTGGTACTTTAATTTTGTCTGGTCTCTTGACTTTAAATATACTATTTTTTTCCATTATACATAGTAAATAATTAGTAGGAGATATTTTGAAATTATGTAAATATCCTGATCCATATCAATCTTTCACCTCTCGTTTTAAAAGCCACTGATGATTTTCTAACTCTCTCAGTCTACGCTTATCAGTTGATATTCTACTGTGGGGTAGACTTTCCATTCCCCCTATCATTCGTTCATTCATTTATTCATGTCCACATGGATTATTAAATATTTCATTGGGTTATAATACTTGGTTGTCATTATTTACTTTGATGCTCAAGTGTTCTCAGACTGGGCCAACAAGAGCTGCTTCAAACTGGCTTCTTTGTCCTTGGGTCATGTCATCATTGTTCTTTGGCCACATCTTTCTGGTGCAACAAGAAATTCCAGACTCATCTTGTAACTTCCTTGCCCTGCTCAGGAATAATCAGCCTTTTCTCCACGGAGTTTTACTTCTTTTTTGTGGAGAATAGTATTGAGAAACTAATATCTAGGCATTAGATGTGTTTAATGCTACTGGTGAGCCATCGCTTCTAGATTCTCTCAGAATACAATGAAATTAGGTTCACAAACCCTATCCATCCAATGGCACAAGCAAAATCATTAGCCTGAGTTCAAGAAACATATATTTTTAGTAGTTTTTATATTAAGTAATGTTTATATTAAGGAAAATGCACAAACTTGAACTGTACAATTTGAAGAGTCTGGTAAATGCATTTATTCATGTAATCCGTGTCCCAAAAAAGGTATAGGTCAATTCCATGACGCCAGAAAATTCCCACTTGCCTGTCTTCAGTAAATTTCCCCTTTAGAGAGGCAACCATTTTTCTGATATTTTAAAAACACACTTTAGGTTTTACTTGTTGTATAAATTCATATAAGAGGAATCATTTAGAACAATTTTGTGTCTGGCTTTTCTAACTCCTAGGAGATTCACCCAAAATGATGTATCAGTAATTTATCCCTTTTATTAATAATTAGGATTCAATATTTTAATAACATGTCAAAAGTTGTTTATCTGTCATTGTATTAATGGACATTTGAGTTATTTCCAGTTTGAGGCCATTAAAATTATGTGTGTTATGTTCGTTTTGTATAAGTTTTATGTGGGCACAGATTTTCATTTCTCCTGGGTAAATACATTCAAGTGGAATTGCTAGGTCATATATTTAATTTTATTAAAAAGTGACAACGTGGGGCCTTCCTGGTGGTGTTAAGTTCGTGCACTTTGCTTTGGTGGCCCGGGGTTCACGGGTTTGGATCCGGGGCACGGATCTATGCACCACTTATCAAGCCATGCTGTGGCGCCTGTCCCATATAAAGTAGAGGAAGATGGGCACGGATGTTAGCCCAGGGCAAATCTTCCTCAGCAAAAAAGAGGAGGATTGGCAACAGATGTTAGTTCAGAGCTAATCTTCCTCAAAAAAAAAAAAAGTGACAACCTTTTCCCAAAGCGTCTTGGCCGTTTTACAGTCCTACAATCAACATCTCTAAGATATAGTTACATTCTTGCCAACGTTTGGTGTCATCAGTGTTCATCATTTTATGCTTTCTACTGGATTTGTAGTGGTCTGTCATTGAGGTTTTTAATTTGCATTTCCCTTATGACTGATCATGTTAAAACTTTATAAAGTGCTTTATGGCCTTTCAGGTATCTTTCATTGTAAAATGTCCATTCAAGTTGAACATTTATTTAATTGAGTGTTTATCTTTTTATCATTGAGTTGTAGGAATCTCATATAATCTAGGTTCAAGTCCTCCACTCTGTCAGATGTCTGATTTGTGAATATTTTCTCCTATGCTTTATCTTTACTGTATAGTATTAATGGGTCTTTTGGTATATAGAAGTTTATAATTTTTCTTTTGGATTAAAAGCAGTATTTATTATTAAAATGCTTGTTAACATACTTCAGGAAGTAAGAAAAGAGAGAATTGAAATGTATTGAGCACTTGCAATTGTCCGTACTTTATACATATAAGTTTATATGCTTTGTCAAATAAAAGCAATGATTTAAGAAGTTTATAATTTTATGAATATTTATCAATTTTCCATCTATGATAATGTCTTTATGCACCCTTTCTTTTTTTTTTTTTGTGAGGAAGATCAGCCCTGAGCTAACATGCTAATCCTCCTCTTTTTGCTGAGGAAGACCAGGTCTGAGCTATCATCTATTGCCAATCCTCCTCCTTTTTTTCCCCCAAAGCCCCGGTAGATAGTTGTATGTCATAGTTGCACATCCTTTTAGTTGCTGTATGTGGGACGCAGCCTCAGCATGGCTGGAGAAGCAGTGCATCAGTGCGCGCCCGGGATCCGAACCTGGGCCGCCAGTAGCAGAGTGCGTGCACTTAACCGCTAAGCCATGGGGCCGGCCCTATGCGCCCTTTCTAAGAAATATTTGCCTACCCCCACTACATGGAGATATTCTGATGTGTTTTCTTTTAGAATTTCAATAGATTTAACTTTTAGGGATTAGACTTATGGCCCATCTTGAATTAATTTCTTGTACAGTACAAGGTAATGCCTGTCATTCATTTTGTTTTGTGTGCTTATCCAATTGTTAGAGAACAATTTGTTGAAAGATATTTCTCTCCCCCTTAAATGGGTTTGATACCATTTTGGCAAATCTGTTGACTCTATATAAGAGCAGTTATTTCTGGAGTCTTTTTGTGTTACACTCATCTGATTGTTTACCTTAAAGCCAATGCACTGTATGTTGCCTACCATACCTTTATTGTCAGTGTCATGATCAGTTAGTGTAAGTCCACCCATGTTTTTATTTTTTTAAAGATTGTTATTTTAAGTCCTGTGTTTTTCCGTATTAATGTCAGGATGAGACTGTCAAATTCTACTATTAAAAATGCCTGCTGGAGGGCCGGCCCCGTGGCTTAGTGGTTAAGTGCGCGTGCTCTGCTGCTGGTGGCCTGGGTTCGGGTCCCGGGCGCGCACCAACGCACTGCTTGTCTGGCCGTGCTGGGGACGCGTCCCACATACAGCAACTGGAAGGATGTGCAGCTGTGACATACAACTATCTACTGGGCTTTGGGGGAAAAATAAATAAATAAAATTATTTTAAAAAAATGCCTGCTGCATAATAATTGGGATTGTGTTGCACTATATATCATTTTATGAAAAATCAACATCTTAAAGTCTTCTAACTTTTGAACATAATATTTCCATCTATTAACTATTCCTTAATTTCCCTTGGAAATTTTTGGTTGCTTTTAAGTTAGAGATTTTAGATGCATTTTATTAAATCTCATCCTACCTATTTTATATTTTTTATGTGACTGTAAATTTAATTTCCATATATTTGCTGTTTACATATAGAAATATAACTGTTTTTTGTGCGCTGAGCATGGATCTTGTGATCTTGCTAAGTTTGCCAATTAGTTCTTGTAGTTACTTTGTAAATTCGTTAGAGTTCTCTACATAATTACAACATCTGTGAATTGACGTGGTTTAAATTTTGCTTATCAAATTGATGCCATTAATTTATTTTCCTTCTTTTATTACATGGGCTAAGAATTCAAGTACAAAGTTGAATGGACTGTGCATACAGGTGATATCCTTGCCTTGTTCCTAGTTTTAGGGTCAATCATTCACTATTTCACCATTTATTATGGTGTTACCTCTAAGTTGCTTGTAGATGCATTCATGCACAGTTTTCTGAGAGGTTTTTTTTAAAATAATTTAAGAATATGAATTTTTTCTAAGGATTTTTCTGTATCTTTAAAAAGAAAACTATGGGGCCGGCCCAGTGGCCTAGTGGTTAAGTTCACGCATTCTGCTTCGGTGGCCCAGGGTTCACAGGTTTGAATCCCCGGCGCAGACCAACACACTACTCATCAAGCCTTGCTGTGGCAGCATCCCACATACAAAATAGAGGAAGATAGGCACAGATGTTAGCTCAGAGCCAATCTTCCTCAGCAAAAAGATGTTAGCATAGGGCCAGTCTTCCTCACCAAAAACAACAACAAAAAAAGAACTAAATTTTTCTCTCTTTTTTGTTAGTTTCATAATTTATATTAATGGATTGTCTTATATTAAACCTATGTCACATTCCTGGTATAAAAAAATTGATGGTAATATTTTTATTCTTTTCACACATTTTTGGATTATTTTGTTAATACTTTGTTAATGATTTTGGCATCTATATTAGTTAGGAATATGGTTATGTAATTTTTTATCCTATATACTCATCATAAATAGGCTGCCTTCATAAAATAAGTTCAGATATGTCTATTTTATAAAAGAAATTAATTTATTAGGTGTGATCAAATTCACATCAACTGAGGGAAATTTTACTAGATAGTTGGCCTTTTTTCTTTAAAAATAGCAAAGAAAAAATAAAGGAAAGGTGAGAACTGCTTTAAATTAATGAAAACTAAGAAAAACATGAGAAGTAAATTCAACTTGTGATACTGGGTTCAGTTCTGGACTGGGAACCATAGCTATAAAGGATGTTAATAGAACAACTGAAAACATTTGAATATAATTCGTGAATTACATAATACTCTTGTATTGATATTAAATTTCCTGATTTTGATCATTGTACTCAGGATATGTGAGATAATGTTCATTTATTTAGGAAATACACACCAAAGTATTCATTAGTCAAAGGGCTCGATGTTCTCAACTTACTTTCAAAATGTTTACATTTTCCAACATAGAGGAAAGGTATATTTTAAAATAAACAGTTGACAAACCAAAACCATCTAATGGTTATCCGTTGAGGATGGAAGTGAGCAGAGTGGAGGGAAAATGTTTTAGAGACTTTTTCTGAATCATCTCACACTAAAGTCTTGACTCTAGAACAACTACAAACACTATATTAAATAACAATTTAAAGTATCCATTGAACTAAAAAGGAAATGAAAGCAACATCAAGTTGATTGTATAGAGAGTTGGTGGTGTAACCATGCAGAGAGAAATTGTTTTTAAGTTACTTTTTTTTTTAATTTTTTGTTTATTGCAGTAACATTGGTTTATAACATTGTAAAAGTCTCAGGTGTACATCATTGTACTTCTATTTCTGCATAGATTACATCATGTTCACCACCAAAATACTAATTACAACCCATCACCACACACATGTACCGAATTATCCCTTTCACCCTCCTCCCTCCCCCCTTCCCCTCTGGTAACCACCAATCCAATCTCTGTCCCTATGTGTTTGTTTATTGTTGTTATTATCTACTACTTAATGAAGGAAATCATACAGTATTTGACCTTCTCCCTCTGACTTATTTCACTTTGCATTATACCCTCAATGTCCATCCATGTGGTCACAAATGGCTGGATTTCATCGTTTCTTATGGCTGAGTAGTATTCCATTGTGTATATATACCACAGCTTCTTTATCCATTCGTCCCTTGATGGGCACTTAGGTTGCTTCCAAGTCTTGGCTATTGTGAATAACGCTGCAATGAACACAGGGGTGCATGTACCTTTGCAAATTGGTGTTTTCAAGTTCTTTGGATAAATACCCAACAGTGGAATAGCTGGGTCATATGGTAGTTCTATCCTTGATTTTTTGAGGAATCTCCATACTGTTTTCCTGGTGGCTGTTTCAAACTGGTGGCTGGACCAGTTTGCACTCCCACCAGCAGTGTATGAGAGTTCCCTTCTCTCCACATCCTCTCCAACACATGTTGTTTCCTGTCTTGTTAATTATAGCCATTCTGATGGGCGTGAGGTGATATCTCATTGTAGTTTTGATTTGCATTTCCCTGATAGTTAGTGATTTTGAACTTTTTTTCATGTGTCTGTTGGCCATCTGTATATCTTCTTTGGAGAAATGTCTGTTCAGGTCTTTTGCCCATTTTTTAATTGGATTGGTAGTTTTTTTGTTGTTGAGATGCATGAGTTCTTTATATATTTTGGAGATTAAGCCCTTATCAGATGTATGGTTTGCAAATATCTTCTCCCAATTGTTAGGTTGTCTTTTCGTTTTGTTGATGGTTTCCTTTGCTGTGCAGAAGCTTTTTAGTTTGATGTAGTCCCATTTGTTTATTTTTTCTATTGTTTCTCTTGCCCGGTCAGACGTGGTGTTTGAAAAGATGTTGCTAAGACCGATGTCGAAGAGTGTACTGCCTATGTTTTCTTCTAGAAGTTTCATAGTTTCAGGTCTTACATTCAAGTCTTTAATCCATTTGGAGTTAATTTTTGTGTATGGTGTAAGGTAAGGGTCTACTTTCATTTTTTTGCATGTGGCTATCCAGTTTTCCCAACACCATTTGTTGAAGAGAATTTCTTTTCCCCATTGTATGTTCTTGGCTTTTTTGTCAAATATTAGCTGTCCATAGACGTGTGGGTTTATTTCTGGGCTTTCGATTCTATTCCATTGATCTGTGTGTCTGTTTTTGTGCCAGTACCATGCTGTTTTGGTTACTATAGCTTTGTAGTATATTTTGAAATCAGGGAGTGTGATACCTCCAGCTTTGTTCTTTTTTCTCAGGATTCCTTTAGCTATTCGGGGTCTTTTGTTGTTCCATATAAATTTTGGGATTCTTTGTTCTATTTCCGTGAAAAATGTTGTTGGAACTTTGATAGGGATTGCATTGAATCTATAGATTGCTTTAGGAAGTATGGACATCTTAACTATGTTAATTCTTCCAATCCAAGAGCATGGAATATCTTTCCATTTCTTTGTGTCTTCTTCAATTTCTTTCAGATATGTTTTATAGTTTTCGGTGTACAGATCTTTCACCTCTTTGGTTAAGTTTATTCCTAGGTATTTTATTCTTTTTGTTGCCATTGTAAATGGGATGGTATTCTTAATTTCTCTTTCTGCTACTTCGTTGTTAGTGTACAGAAATGCAACTGATTTTTGTATGTTGATTTTGTATCCTGCAACTTTACCATATTCGTTTATTACTTCTAAAAGTTTTCTGGTGGATTCTTTAGGGTTTTCTATATATAAAATCATGTCATCTGCAAATAGTGACAGTTTCACTTCTTCCTTTCCAATTTGGATCCCTTTTATTTCTTTCTCTTGCCTGATTGCTCTGGCTAGGTCTTCCAATACTATGTTAAATAGGAGTGGTTACAGGGGGCATCCTTGTCTGGTTCCTGTTCTTAGAGGGATACTGTTCAGTTTTTCACCATTGAGGATGATATTAGCTGTGGGTTTCTCATATATGGTCTTTATTATGTTGAGGTACTTTCCTTCTATACCCATTTTATTCAGAGTTTTTATCATAAACGGATGCTGTATCTTGTCAAATGCTTTCTCTGCATCTATTGAGATGATCATGTGATTTTTGTTCTTCATTTTATTAATGTGGTGTATTACGTTGATTGATTTGCGAATGTTAAACCATCCCTGCATCCCTGGAATAAATCCCACTTGATCATGGTGTATAATCTTTTTAACGTATTGTTGTATGCGATTTGCTAGTATTTTATTGAGGATTTTTGCATCCATGTTCATCAGTGATATTGGCCTGTAATTTTCTTTTTTTGTGTTGTCCTTGTCTGGTTTTGGTATCAGGGTAATGTCAGCTTTGTAGAATGAGTTAGGGAGCTTCCCCCCCTCCTCAATTTTTTGGAAGAGTTTGAGAAGGATAGGTGTTAAGTCTTCTTTGAATGTTTGGTAGAATTCACCAGGGAAGCCATCTGGTCCTGGACTTTTATTTTTGGGGAGGTTTTTGATTACTGTTTTGATCTCCTTACTGGTGATTAGTCTATTCAAATTCTCTACTTCTTCTTGATCCAGTTTTGGAAGGTTGTATGAGTCTAAGAATTTATCCATTTCTTCCAGATTGTCGAATTGGTTGGCATATAGCTTTTCATAGTATTCTCTTATAATCTTTTGTATTTTTGAGGTGTCTGTTGTAACCTCTCCTCTTTCATTTCTGATTTTACTTATTTGTGCCTTCTCTCTTTTTTTCTTGGTGAGTCTAGCTAAAGGTTTGTCAATTTTGTTGATCTTTTCAAAGAACCAGCTCTTGGGTTTATTAATTTTTTCTATTGTTTTTTTGGTCTCTATTTCATTTATTTCTGCTCTGATTTTTATTATTTCCCTTCTTCTACTGATTTTGGGCTTTGTTTGTTCTTTTTTTTCCAGTTCCTTTAGGTGCATTGTTAGATTGTTTATTTGAGATTTTTCTTGTTGGTTGAGATAGGCCTGTATCGCTATAAACTTCCCTCTTAGAACCGCTTTTGCTGTATCCCATAAATTCTGGCATGTCGTATTTTCATTTACATTTGTCTCCAGGTATTTTTTGATTTCTTCTTTGATTTCTTCGTTAACCCAGTCGTTGTTCAGTAGCATTTTGTTTAATCTCCACGTATTTGTGGCTTTTCTGATTTTCTTCCTATAGTTGATTTCTAGTTTCATACCGTTGTGGTCAGAAAAGATGCTTGGTATTATTTCAATCTTCTTAAATTTATGGAGACTTGTTTTGTGGCCTAATATGTGATCAATCCTGGAGAATGTTCCATGTGCATTTGAAAAGAACGTGTATTCTTTGGTTTTTGGATGGAATGCTCTGTATATATCTACTAGGTCCATCTGTTCTAGTGTGTCGTTTAAGGCCAATGTTTCCTTATTGATCTTCTGTTTGGATGATCTATCTGTTGGTATAAGTGGAGTGTTAAAGTCCCCTACTATTATTGTGTTACTGTCTATTTCTCTTTTTATATCTGTTAGTAATTGCTTTATATATTTGGGTGCACCTACATTGGGTGCGTAGATATTTACAAGTGTTACATCCTCTTGTTGGATTGTTCCCTTGATCATTATGTAATGCCCTTCTTTGTCTCTTTTTACAGTTGTTGTTTTAAAGTCTATTTTGTCTGATATGAGTACTGCTACCCCAGCTTTCTTTTCATTGCCATTTGCGTGGAGTATCTTTTTCCATCCCTTCACTTTCAGTTTGTGAGTGTCTTTAGGTCTGAAGTGTGTCTCTTGTATGCAGCATATATATGGGTCTTGTTTTTTTATCCAGTCAGCCACCCTATGCCTTTTAATTGGAGCATTTAGTCCATTGACGTTTAAAGTAGCTATTGATAAGTATGTACTTACTGCCATTTTTTAACTTTTTTTTTTTGTTCTCAGTGTTTTAGTAGTCTTTCTCTGTTCCTTTCTTCTTCTATACAGAATTGATGGTCACTTTAGTTTGACCTCTGTCTGAAAGCTGTACTCTTTAACTCCCCTCCTCCCTCATGTTTTTGATATCATATCTAACCTCTTTGTTGTGCATTTGTATCCATTACGTTCTAATCATGGAAATAGATAATTTTTCCTATTTGTGGTCTTTTCTTTTCCCCTTAAATCAGTCCCTTTAACATTTCTTGTTGCACTGGTTTCTTGGTGACTATCTCCTTTAATTTTTGCTTATCTGGGAAAATTTTGATCTCTCCTTCCATTTTGAATGATAACCTTGCTGGGTAGAGTATTCTTGGCTGTAAGTTTTTTCCTTTTAGCACTTTAAATATATCGTGCCATTCTCTTCTAGCTTGTAAGGTTTCTGCTGAGAAGTCAGCTGATAGCCTTATGGGGTTTCCTTTGTATGTAACTTGACATTCTCTTGTGGCTTTTAGGATTCTCTCTTTATCTTTAATTCTGGACATTTTGATTATGATGTGTCTTGGTGTGGGCCTCTTTGGGTTTATCTTGTTTGGGGCTCTCTGTGCTTCCTGTACCTGGATGTCTGTTTCCTTCCTTAGGTTAGGGAAGTTTTCATCTATCATTTCTTGAAATAGATTCTCTGCCCCCTTGTCTCGCTCTTCTCCTTCCGGGACACCTATAACACGGATGTTAGTGCGCTTGATGTTGTCCCAGAGGTCCCTTAGACTGTCCTCAGTCTTTTTAATTCTTTTCTCTTTTACCTGTTCACCTTGGGTAATTTCTTCTAGTCTTTCTTCCAGCTCACAGATCCGTTCTTCTGTATCCTCTACTCTGCTTTTGAGTGCCTCTAATGAATTTTTCATTTCCAGTATTGTAGTCTTCATTTCTGATTGGTTCTTTTTTATATCTTCCATTTCTTTGTTGACATTCTCACTGAGTTCATCTATTCTTCTCCCCAGATCAGTGAACATCCTTAACACTCTTAGTTTGAACTCTCTGTCGGGTAGGTTGCTCATTTCTGTTTCACTTAGTTCCTTTTCTGGGGTTTTGTTCTGTTCCCTTACTTGGAATGTATTCTTTTGCCTCTTCATTTTGCCTCTTTCCCTGTGCTTGTGTCTATGTATTAGGTAGGTCAGCTACGTCTCCTGCTCTTGGATAGGTGACTTTATGTAAGTGATGCCTTAGGAAGCTTCCAGTGTGCTTCCCTCAGTTCTCAATGTTCCAGGGGTGCCCCTATGTGGGCTACGTGTGTCCTTCTATTGTGGCCTGTTAGCTCTCCCTATAGGCGCCCAGGGAGGCTGAGTTATGCTCCTGGCCAGCTGTTGTAATGCTCAGCTGCTTGTAGTTGTTGTGGGCCCTTCAGTCTCTTTATCAGGCGTGGGGCACCCCAGCACAGTTGGCTGCAAGTTCTAATACCACATTTGTGTTGCAGTATTTCTTTTAAGTGAGTAGGCCCCCACTGTGGCAGGTTGTTAGGCTCAGGGCCTTACAATTGCTGCAAGCCTCTAGCCTATTATGTCTCTTGTCAGCTCTCTGAGGATTGCAGCTGGGTGGGGCTGGCCTCAGGCACAGGAACACCCAATTGTTTCAGGCTTTGGAAGGTGGGGCAAACCTCCTATGTGGGTCTTTGAGAAGCACTAGTCTTCTGGTCTTCTGCAGCTGACAAGCCCTGTTGCCCACACGTCCACACACACAGTCAACACAGTCCTGCCCCATGTGAGTGCCCCGACCTCCCCAAGCAGACCCAGTCTCTCCACTGCGGGAGCCCCATACACTCCGCCACCGCCCCACACTCTCCACCCACTCCTTGTGCACACCCTGCCCCGCTCAAGTCGGCTCAGTTGCCAGGCTGCAGAGAATCCAGTCACCAATCTATGCAGGCCCACACGTTGCCTGAGGGCTTGTTGTTGGGTGGGGCCAGTCTCTAGGGTGGGCTGCCTGCCCTGGCTGAGCTGGATTAAATCGGTGCTCTAGTGGGTGGAGCAGACCCTGGGCTAGCTGGCCTCAGGGAGAACTCCAATGGGGTCTGTGTCAGCACGCTCACACCAAGCCACAACAATGGCTGCCGCCAATGTCCCAGTCCCTGGAGAGGTCTCACCCCTCACCGAGATGCACTCAGGGCCTATTAGGTGAGTCTCTTGTCACCAAAGCACTGTGCACCTTTCTTTCTGGTGATTTTTGGATGCTTTCTGGAACGGGTGAGTTTGTGCGTGGGCCCTTTAAGAGCCA
Source organism: Ceratotherium simum simum (assembly GCF_057802395.1). NCBI lineage: Eukaryota > Metazoa > Chordata > Mammalia > Perissodactyla > Rhinocerotidae > Ceratotherium > Ceratotherium simum. The sequence goes on from NC_141932.1 coordinate 2,131,238, forward strand.
GTTTTAGTTTCTTTTTGAACCGGGTTTTCTGGGGGTGCTCCCCAATGTTTTAGTAGCAGGCAAAGTCAGATATTATGCCGCTGGTGTCGATTGTACTGGGTCCACAAAATGCCCACAGCGGGGGCGCTCCCCAGCTCAGGGCCCCCCACCTCCAGGGAGGCTGCGTACCTGTGAGCTGCTCCTGGCGGCCGTGAAGCTGGTGGCTTGTGAAGGCGGCATTTTTCCTCTCCAGAAGGGAGTCTCTGCCTCTTCTACCCCAGTTAGGATTGTCCGTTGTTGTAGGAGTTCCTCTTATCCAGTTTTCAGTTCTGTCCCGGGGTAATTTTTCCACGAGTAGTTGTAAATTGGCTGTGTCCACGGGAGGAGGTGAATTCAGAGTCTGCCTACGCCGCCATCTTGACTCCGCCCCCCTAAGTTACTTTAAAATACAAGAGTTTTAACCAAATCTCTCAAGTGGGATATGGACTAAAGACAACACTCTGACAAAAATCATTCTTTAACTGTGGTCTTTTATCATGTGGTTAGTAAAAATATGGCTATTGTTTTTACACAGATACAATTAAATAATAATAATAGCATCATTAGGAAATAAGGTTTTCAGTAACAAAAATAAAATATAAATATAAAACCGTGAAGTCATATAAAAGCTCTATATCACTAAATTTGTTTTGAAGATCAGTAAGTAGCCCTAATAGCCTATTTTATAAACCCACTTTTTCCTTTCCCTTTCCACAGAAAGTGTCTAGTTGCAATGAGCACCCCTATCACCTAGATTGTCAACTCTACATACAACTTCTTCATAAAAAGAACCAGAGCTTTTTGAACAAGAAGCTTGATCTCAAGTCTGGGGCAGAAAATTTACAAGATGGGGCTAAAACACTTTTTCAAACAAGACAGCAGGGAAGATAACAAATATAACGAAATGTGATCATGTTTAAAGCGCCCTGGTGCTAATTTGAAGAGGTTCTCATTGCCAAAGATGATTACAAATGAACTGAAACACATCATTAAGTTAAAAACCCATATGCCCCTAATGATATTATAAAAATAATAATCCAACATTGGATAACCTTGGGGTATTTCAAGGAAAAAAGTTCTGAAGACTCATAAATAAGTGGGATGATATCAAGCATTTATTTTGCCTTTTTTGCACAGACTCTCTTTCTGGACAACTAATATGCTGATGAGAGACTGTCTTTCTTCATAGATAAATTCTATCTGATGGCTTCCTGAGCCCAGTCTTCCCATGAAATAATTTTGACAGATCTAAGATCATTCAAAAAATACATATATTATTAAAATAGGATAACAAAAGAGATTTTTTAAATGAAACTCAATTAAAATATTTAGTAAATAAATTATATTAACAGAGGATGCTATCCTGACAATTCTCAGTACCCATATTAATCAGTTTGATAAAAGACAAAAATTCTGACAAATGTTATAAACAAGTATTCTAGGAGGAAAATAATCACAAAAACATTAAATGTTCATCTCATATATGATTATGAAAATAGAAATTAAATATTAAAGGAGATTTTATTTTTCACCATTAAGGTACATAATTTTCCATAATTTCTTATATGTTCAAATTTTAATATGGATCCCTTCATAAATATTTTGTATCATCCTTTGTATCTATTAAAAAATAATAATGAATTAAATACAGTTACTATTTTAGAGTACTTTAAGTGGAGTAAAAATTTCAAAATGTTTCAGGAATCTTCGGAGTACAAAATGTTATAGATATATATATCCTAATCATTTACAGTTTTAACAGCCACTTTTAACTCATCTGGAATGTTACTGTAAGGACCTAAATTTTTACGTTTTCCAGAGATTTGAAATGAGCAATATTTTAAATAAAAACTTTTATTTGAAATTTTATTTCACTGGTATACATTTTATTAAATAAATCATATAATTAAAATTTAAAAGTAAAAACTAGAATTAAGAGTTTGGGGAAGAAATCAACTGACTCTTCATAAACGTGAGATGCTCTGGGTGGGCGCAGAGGGAGTGGGAGAACACGGCCGAGCAATCATGAGTACGCTCTGAGGCCTTCCCTGAGGGTGTTGCATGGAGGGAATGGAGAGAATGATTCAGACAGAAGGGCAAGTAAGAGAGAAGGTACTGCGTATTTTGAAATAAACCAAATGTTTCTGAAAGAATCCACACGGATGGTGAGAGTGCTCCCCCTCTGCACAGAGAGGAGGACGCGGAGGAGCAGCAGAGGCTTCAGAGAGGAATGTCTGCTCTCAGGTGACACACAGGCGGCTCCTTCAGAACTTTCTGAACGGCGGATGTTCTAATTTAAATAGCAGTTCTTAAAAAGAAAAAATAGGGAATCACATTTAGGATAAAAACGACAAATAGAATTAGATCAATGAAGCAAACTAAGTGAAGGGAGAAGGGAAAGAGTCAAATTAAAGATAAGTTTAGATAATAAATAGGGAGGTTAACCAACTTGGTGTGAAAATGAACAAAGTTTACATTATCCAGACTTCAACTGAGAATCCTAAAATTACTGTGGTTACTGATCCCATCTGCCCACTAAGGCTTCAGCTCTCCCGTGCTCACAGGTATTCTGTGGATAACCTCATGAAGAGCATCCTGCTCTCAGGAAGAGGGGAAAGCACACAGCTGATTAGAACTTTGAGCGTCGGAATAACAAACCATCTTATTAACTGTGGGTGGACAGGTGGGGTGACTCCCAGAGTCCCCGTCAACGAAGAGGAGCAGCCGAGGCCCTCTGAGTGCCAATACGTTACTGTTATTACTAAATGAATAGGAATATCAAAGCACACTTAAAAACTAGTCTTTTAGTTACTTTTCCTTCAGTGAGACTTACTTCTGTACAGGGGAGATGAAAGCATACCATCATCCACTGAGGGCAGACATTTTGGAGACTCTGCTACAGACCAATTAAGCACAACTGGCTCCCAGAGATGAAGACCCAAATGCCAGCACTACCCAATTGCTAGTGGACACCGGTGTCTCCTCAGGGGTGGGAGCTGACAAATGTTATCTTACTGCCCTTCGTGTTTCCATAGAGAAGAGTTTTACAGGAAATAGTTTCAGGGTCAGTGGGTTTGTCAGTGATGTGGTAGAGGAGATTTCAGACCCCAGAGAAGATGGAGGGTCGATGCCAGGCAGCCCCAGAGGAGCTGGACATGGGCAACAGAGTTTGTCTGAACCTCTCAGAACACCTCCCTCTCACCTATTTATTTGCAATCATGTTCCAACCCCAGCAAGCAGAACTTTCATCCATGTACTGTTTCCCACTGGAAATATAAGATGATGAGATGGATTCTATTCCTTCTAAGAGCCTAACAGTTATTTGAAAAAAAAAACCTACTTACCAAATTGATGTTTGATGCCAGGGCAGTGACCGCGGGGGCAGCATCCATGCAGGTTGGAAAGGGGCCACTGGACACTCACATAAAGGTTTGAGACTCAGCAAGCTCATCTTCCTGCTGGGGAGTGATTACCATTCCACCTGTAATTGCACTGAGAGCTGCCGGTATCTGCACAGGAATTTGATTATGTCTGAAAAACATCTGTGATTGTGCACAACACTGACAGCTCTTAATGTTTATTAGTAAAGGTATCCAACAGGGTGAGGTGAACAGAAATAACTAGAGGAAAGTTTTACTTTGGGTGTCTAAAAATGATAAGATGTCACAGGAAGGCCCGCAGAAGACACTGAGGTCTAAGGAGCAAGAGAAGGAAGCAGAGAATGCGTGTTGATTCCTGCCCATCCTGAGTGTCTTTACCCCATTCCTCAAAATTATTCCTGTTGACTCCCAAGAAACCTACACAGTAACAGCCTTGAAGTGAGAGAGAGAGAGAGAGGCAGGAAAAAGTTGCCAGAGGGTAAACACCACTCATGTTTTGCTCTAGCACACACGTGGTAAGCAACTACTCTGTCCAGGGACTTTGTAAGTGAACGGGATATGTCAGGAAACCAACTAGGCAAAGAGTCTCGCCCTCACAGAACTTATTTTCTAGTTGAGGATGACAAACAGAAACACAGATAATTTTGTTACTCTGCTAAAAAGTGATGCCACTGTGGACAATGAGCAGAGTGAGTGTGTGTGCTGTAGGTGGCAGGGACATGTGAGAATGGTAGCTAGAATAGTAAGGAGAGAGGTCTCCGAAATTAGCGGATATTTGAGGAAAGACCCGAGGAAGGGGAGGGGTTGAGCTGTGTGTATATCTTGTTTTCAGGCAGAGGAAACAGCCAGTACAGAGGCTCAGAGGCCCAAGAGCCTGCCTGGTGGGTCCAGGGAAGAGCAAGCAGGGTGATGCATCTAAGACCACGCCTTTTAGAAGGAGAGGGTTGCGAGACAGAGTCAGAAGGGCGAGAACTGCTAAATCGTGCAGGCGCCCTGGGCTCCTGTCAGGGTTAGGGCTAAGCTCTACGGGCAGTCAGAGCCCAGAGGCCAGAAGTGGTACGCTGCTGCTCTGTTGAGAATATACTGTGGAAGGGTCTGAGTGGAAGCACAGACACCATTTAGAAGATTCTGGGCGTGAGATGACGGTGGTTCTGACGTGGAGGGAGCAGGGTTGATGATGATAAGCAGTCAAAACCCTCATAAATTCTGAAGGTGAAGCCAACAGGAACCTATGGGATAGATGTGAGGCCTGAGAGAAAGAGAGGATTCAGGGATGAATCTGAGATTTTTTTGCCTGGGCGACTAGAATATGAGTTGCTATCAAAAGGGCTAGGGGAGGCTGAAGTTGGCATAGGTTTTTAGGGAAGATCTCAGGAGTTTGGTTATGAACCTGTTCAGTCTCAGATGCCTACTAGATATCTAAGGATAATGTCAACTAGGGAATTAGCTATCAGTCTGAAATTTGGGAGTAGAAACTGGGCTGAACACATAAGTTTGAGAACTGTTAGTTCATAGGTGGTATATCAGTCACAAGACAGGGTGAGATCCCACAAATGAAATCAGAGTTCAGGATGTGAAAACAGGGAGTGCAGAAAATACTCTTAAGACACCATTGCACAAAAGTAAAAGACATGGAAGAAGCAGGGAGCATATTTGGCTGAGGAGTGAGTGGGGGGTGCTATTACTTATGGAGAAGACAGTATCTACAATGCAGTTTGTAAAAGAGAAAATCGAGCATTGATGGCTCAAATCAACAAGAGATTTGACAACCACAGGGTCACAATCCGACTGGTCATTTTCTCCAGGAAGTTTTATCCCTTGTGCCCTTCCTATGGGAAGCTTTTTTGGTGCAGGTATTGCATTACCATGTTTTCACAGCAAATTGAATCTTTAATCACCTGCGAGTGATCATCTCTATCCCAAATTATAACATGGTTTTGAAAGAAGGATTTTTCTTTTTTGATATAGTACAGCTATATTCTCATAAATATTTTCCTGGCATAGATTTTTCCATCCTTTACTTTTATGATTCCCTTGTTCTCATGCTGAATAGTATCTTTCAAAACTCATAGGACAGCATTTGTTTGATTGGACTATGACTAAATGGAATAACACTAACATGGCTCTGGTTTTTGGTTCTCGTTTCACAGGATGTTATCTCTATGTGCAAGAATTGACCTGTAGAAGATTTAAATTGATCAATAATAAATTAGTTACAGTTCTTAATCGCTCAACATGTGTATACCATAAAGTATAGATAGATGTAGATCAAAGAGGCAAAGTAATTGTAAAATTAGAACAAAATATGGAAAACACTTTTGCTGGTAATATTTCATGCTTCAGCTGTCTATTTAAAGCCATACTAATCACTCATTGCTTACTATATAGTGCGTAGTCTGTGCACTTAATTGTCTATCTGATTATATGGTGTTGTAGGGCAAGTGACTGCTGGCCAGTTAAGGATGATTGTCCTGTCACAGAAAGGCCAAGGGGCACAGGGGTAGACTGTTCTCTGCGAGTTGAGTCCAGCAGGCCTGGAACAAGCCTGAGCTGTTTTGCTGAAGTACCTGAACAACAGTGACTCATGGTCCAAGCCACATACTGATGATCGGTTTTGCTTTGTACCTACAAATTCAAGATGATTGTTGGACAGTTTGTACAAGTTTATTGATACTGTTTATTGATATTTATCACATTGATGATTTGCACCTGGTCCCAGTGAGTGCCCCAGGGGCTCTGCTGTTGAGGCTGACTGCACACATAACCAGAAGAGGATCAACTTCATTTGGGTCCATGGTGATGAGGTGTTCTGTCTACACGTTGTTGGTTCCTGATCTGAGAGAGAAAGTTGTCGTGTGGACGACCTTACAGAGGGAAGACAACCAGAGCCACGCCTGGCTTCTCTAGCCTTTACTACGAGACAGTGTTTGCTGGGAATGGATATTCTTACTTGAAAGTTTTTGCTATATTGTATTCCTTTCCTGCAATAAACTGCAGGTTTGTTATCATAGTCATTTTGAACCTTGTCATCTTCTTTAGCAATTAAACCCCGTCTAAACCACCATTGTCAGTACAAGTCTAATAAGATACTGACTTTTAAAAGAAAAAGTCAATCTATTTAATTTTTTTAATGATTATTTTAAGGGTTGTGTGTATTTTTCCTTAATCATAAATTTATGTTCCTCATTCTATCCTTTCTTTCTACCCTTTGAGTTGTTTAAAATCGCGTTAATCTCCACTTGTGTAGAAGTAAGACTCTTGTCCTATTTTTCTTGGAGATTACCTTGTATAGTTTAACTTTCATCTTTATTGTGTCTGTGTCTAAAATCAGTAATTATCTTAAGCTTTTCTCAAACTCTTCAAAGCTTTTAGAAGGCTTTTTATTCCAAATTATTCCTACTTATGTCCCATTATTGTCCAGCATCCTAACTTTTCTTTCTTAAGTATAGAGAAATCGGTTTAGAGAGCATCACTGGTAGGAAGACGGTGGGTGTTGACCTCTGTATATTTTCCTGATGATCCTCGTTGGGTGTTGACCTCTGTATATTTTCCTGATGATCCTCGTTCTCGCAGGATCGTTTAGGATTATGTGCAACCCCGAGTAGACAGCAATTTTATTTCTATATCTTTAAAACATCATGTGATTCTCCTTTATTTCTTTTACTATTTCACTATCAGTTTAAGGACATTCCTTTATAGGTAATCTGTCTTATCTCCCTGGCTGTTCCTCAGATCTTCCTTTTCACTAGGGTGCAGTTTGATAAAGGTGTATATTTCAGTGTACTTGGTTTTGTTGGTTTTTATTAGAATCACTTTGCTTTCCTAATTGAGTATTTAATTCTTCATTGAACTCTAGGAAATATTTAATCATGATATCTTTAAATAATGCCTGAATATCTTGCTCTGTATTTTTTTTCCCTAGGAAAAAATCTGTCTGTCTATCTAATCTATCTAAAGTGAGATGATACAATTAATGATATTGGATTTCATTCTAGACTTGAAAAAGAAGCTATAAAGGATGATAATAAAATAATTGACATTTGAATATAATCTTTGAATTACATAATACTATTGGGTCAATATTAAATTTTCTCATTTTGATCACTGTATTGATGTTATGTGAGATAATTTCCATTTATTTAGAAAATATATTTATATATATGTTGGCATATACATTTATATAAATATATTTTATATTTAATGTGTATTATATGTATTTTATATTTATATATATGTCATCTCACTAGGGTTAGGATTTAATCTCTATGATTATTGTATTTTATTTCCTAAAATTTTGTTTAGAGTATTTTACACTATGTTCATGTGGATATTGGTCTGCAGTTTTCTATTAATAGTATTGACTGGTTTTGGTATCAAGTTAAAGCTAATCTCATAAAACTAGTTGGGAAGAGCTCCATCCTCTTTTTTTTAAAATAATTTGAGTGGAATTGGAATTATTTCTTCCTTACATGTTGAGAATAATTCCCTAGTGAAGCCATTTTGGCATGAAATTATAGTGGGAAAATTTAAAGCTATCAATTCAATGTCTATAATAGAGGACATTTCAGATTACTCATTTCTTCTTCAGTGAACCTGAGTAGCTGGAGTATTTCAAGGAATCTTTTTTTGTCAATTTCTAGTTTTCATAGAGTTGTTGGAAAGAGTGGTTTAAAATATGATGTAAAATTCATGTAATGTCTTTAATATATCTAGTGCTGGACCATCTTTCATTGCTCCTATTGGTAATATGCCTTTTTTTCTGATCATCTACTTAGAGATCTCTCAATTATATTGATCTAGTCAAAGGACAGCTTTGGAGTTCATTGATTTTCTCTATTTTCTATTTTATTAATTTCTGCTCTTTATTATTTCTTTCCTTTTGCCTATTTTGGTTTTAGTTATTTTTTACAGTGTCTTAACTTGGATATTAAAATTATTTACTTTTCCCCTTTTTATTTCCAAAATAAGTATTTAAATCTATACATTTTCTTCTAATCTCAGCTATAACAAATCTTGATGTATTGGCTTTAATATCATTCAGTTCAAAATATTATCTAATTTTTCTTGTGATTTCTTTTTTGATCCAAACAGTTTATCAATGTTTTAATTTCCAAATATGTGGGGATTTTTTTTCCAGACAGTGTTCTTTTATGAATTCTAGTTTAATTACCTTGTGGTCAGAGTATACATTTTCATGATTTTAATCATTCTACATTTATCAACATTTATTTTATGGCCTAGAATATGGTCTATTTTGGTGAACATTCTTTGTGGACCTTAAAGTATATTCTGCTGTTGTTGGAGAAAGATTCCCTAAATGTCAATTAGACCAAGTTGGTTAATGTATTGGTTTCCTATGGCTGCTGTAACAAATTACCACAAACTGAGCAGCTTAAACAACAGCAATTTATTCTCTCACAGTTCTGGAAGCTAGAAGTCTGAAATCAAGATGTCAGTAAGGCCACGTATCTTCTGAAGGCTCTAGGGAAGATTCCTTCTTTGCCTCTTCCTAGCTTCTGATGGTTGCTGTCTCGTTTTTAAACAAATAAGGAAGTGTCTCAGCTATTCTTTCTTGGTGTGGCTCTTGCTTCTGGCATTCCAAATATATGCATATCAATTAGATTATTTGATATTTTCCTACAAGTCACTGTTGCTGTTATTGTCTGCTCATTCTTTCTCCTTTCTCTGTGGTTCATTTGCATAACTTCTATAACTACATCTTTAAATTCACTGATCTTGTCTTCCGCACTGTCTCATCTGCTTTTCATACCCTGCAGTATATTTTTTGTATTAGATATTATATTCCCCCTAAGTTCCATACAGGTCTAGTTTTATATCTGTTTTTACATCTATTTCTCTCTTAATCAAGTTCTTGTTTTTTCCATACTTCCAAGAACAAATGTAGGCTATCTATAAAACTATTTAACATACTTGTCTGCTAATTTTATCATTTCTGTCATTTTTTGTGCTTGCTTCTATTGATTTTTCCTTATGTTAATATGCTATAGGTCTTACATTCCTGCTCCTTTGTGTGCCCAGTAATTATTTATTGGGTACCAGACCAGATAAACTGTACACTGAGTGGTGCATTTGCTTGTGTCCCTTTAACTAGTGTCAGACTTTGACACAGTTTTCAGTAAAGGTCCTTGGCTGTAGTTTTTCCTTTAGATGTTTGCTTTTAATTCTTTTCAGGGCGGGTCCAGAGCAGATTTTAGTTTATGTTTAATTAAGTCCCACTATCTAGGTGACATATTTCTGAGGATTCTACCTGTCGTTCTGTATACTAATAGGTGTTTCCACTCTGGCAGATGATAACATGAACCCTTCCCAGTCCTATGTGAGCTCCAGGAATTATCTGGTATACTGTCTCCTAATGGTATTTTCTAAACCTCTGAGAGTTTACTCTCACACTTGTACAGATCAAACACAGCCAACAATTTCAGTGGATCTTTCCTCAGTTCTTTGCCCCTCCTCTTTCTCTGTGTCCCCATCTCTAGCTCCCTACCCTCCCATACTGTGCCACCTAAATTCTAGTCACATTGGTCTTCGTGTACCCTGATTTTTGTCTCCAGGCTCTAAGTGGGGGAAATCACAGGCTCCACTGCTCTGTATCTCTTCCTGGAAGCAAAGTGTCCCAGTGGCTACTTCTGAATTTCTTAAGACTCACTGAACAGCAGGAAACAAAGACCAAAAAATTGACCAGAAAACAGGAAATGAAATAAACAAGAGTCTTTGCTAGGCAGAGAAAAAACAAAACCAGGGACTGAAACTGTCACAATCTGAGAGCAGTCTTTCTTTCCGATGGAAAAACTTAAGCATTTGCCAGAAGGTGGGCCTCCACTGGTTCCTAGGGAATCATTTAGTGTCTGTTAAAATACCTTCCGTAGAACTCACCCTCGATTATGTACGCCTCTGATGGAAAAGAGCCTACTATCCTTGACTAAGAAGTAGCCTTCTTGTATGTCTTTTACTTCTGGTCCTACACAGCCCAGGGTTTCCCACAAACACCAGTATGACGTTACCACTCAGAGGACGTCCACAACTTCCTGGTCCACTGGACCACCACCTCTCGCTCCAGGCCTAATACAGCTACACCTCTTATTGCGGTGTTTCCTCTGTTGCTAGGGGGAAGGAGTGATTTTGCAGCAGGGCTGGGAGGCAATGAGCAGCTGAAACCTTGAAGCGCTGAGCACTACGGCGCCAGGTTGAGCTGGAGACCGCGCAGTAGGAGGTACCTGATGGATCGTTGGTGTCTGAGGCAGACTCGATTCTGTGCGAAGGGTGTAGGCGGGG